>NC_047090.1:165947770-166316422 GCF_902459505.1 Geotrypetes seraphini
AGTCTGCCTACTAGAGTGTCAGAAACAGGAAATACACGGACTTTTATGCCCTTTTCGCAAACTAATATATGCAAAAACTACAATTTTCATTTGTTACTTCTATAACTTTTCTACAATTATTATTGGTCCTAAGCTCACACTAGCAGGTCACTTATCTAACTCTTACAGTTCTAAATGTTAAATGTACAGAAGGGCAGGGTACATCATGGCTCAAACTCTTATCTATTTAGCTTACAATGTGGTAAGGCAGGGACATACATTTTAGGCAGATGAAGTCAATAGATTGTACACTTTCTTCAGCTATGTAGGCCAGAGCAATATTTTAAACAACAGTTAACCATTTCATGACCCTACACCCCTATAGGAGAATTAACAAAAATTAACTTCCGAGTGGATACAGGATGAAAACTTCAAAAGTTAAATGGTCAAATCACCCAAATACAGTCATATAAATAACATATCCCAAGTGTAAGTTTCCCATAATTCAAAGCATGGTTTCGCCTGATCCCTGGGCTTTTTCAGGAAAAAAACCCAAAAAACTGCAAGGCAAAAAAAATTCACAGTACAACCCTGCCCTCCCCCCAATCCAATAATATCACTTTGTAAATTACCTACATGTATTTAAAAAGTTGTTTGTGAAATATAGAGCAAGGATCCAGTTTTATGTATTACGAACACCGTATGTTTTGAAAACCAGATTTTTTTCATTATATAAAATGTTTTGATTGCCTGGATTCTCTGGTGTTATTTTGTGAAGTTTTCCTTGCTGATTTTCCTTGTTTTAATTTTTTTTCATGAATGCAGAAAGCCTAGATTCAGTTTGAGTTCCTGGCGTCTGCTGTTTGGCACAGCCTGGTGTGAGGATAATGCTGAGGTAGTGATCACCATCACAGGCGTAGAAATGCCAGAGTTGCAAGCATCGTTGCCAAACTCGGGACATTCATTCACCAGGTTCTGTAGAGAGACTCAGTCCGTGATACCTGACCAAGGCCTGCTGCCAGAGAGCTTTCAAATACTGGGGGAGTGGGGGTGCAATTGCAAATAAAAAGCTTCTGGCACTATAGCCTCACTTGAGATTCCAGATTCAGTGGGGGAAGTTAAGAAATAACCTGCCAGCAAAAAAAATAGCAGGACTTGTGCAGAAATGTCAAGTTACCCGTTTTCATGCTGGAGACTTCTTGGCCAATCCTGGTTTTGAACTTAAATTCCAAAGCAGTGTGAGGATTGTGGAGCTTGATCCTGCCAATTGAAATCAGCGCTGTAAGTCCCATAATGCACCAGGATGGAGTGGTCAAAAATTAAGTTCTGACCCCAAATCTCCAGCTTTGAACTAGGTAGCTTAGCAGCCAGGTGTATGCCAGCAGCTAGATGATTAAGAATGCAAGTAGAAGATGGCCCGAACCGAGATGAGCTACCCTTGAAAACACATGAGCTAAATCCAGAATAAAGTTTTTAAAAATTATATTCTCAGCTCTTTTGAGAGTAGGAGAGAAAAAACTTTCATCTGAATTCAAAAATATGACCTTAAACATAGCATTTGCCAGTCTGTATCCCGTTCTAAACCATGAAGCAAACTGTAATATGTTTTTTGTCAGCTAGTGGCGTGAGCTGGGAAAGCAAAGATACCTGTAGCAGGTGTTCTCCAAGGACAGCAGGCATATATTCTCACATGTGGGTGACATCATCCATGGAACCTGGTACGGACACTACCAAGTGCATTGTCACTTTAAATTTTTTGGCAGTGACCATACCGCGTGCTTGCCAGTAAAAAAGCTAAGAAGCCAACTAGGGGAGGTGGCGAGTTGTGAGAACACATGCTACAGGTAAATATCTTTGCTTTCTCTAAGCAGACATTATATTCTCACAAGTGAGATTCCCAAGCTGCCAGGATCATGGTTCTGCATGAGGAGAATGGATATATAAACATGAGCCTGGTGAAACCCAAGTGGGTTGGAGGGAAAGTTGGAGCTCAGGAAGTAAAAAGATTCTGCAGAACTACTTGTCCAAACTGGCTGTCTTTTCTGGAGTTTTGTTCCAACCAGTAGTGAGAAGTAAAGGTATGGACTGAGAACCAAATGGCCGCTTTGCAAATGTCCTTAATGGGTGCAGAGCGGAAATGAGCTACAGAAGCAGTCATAGCTCGGAAACTGTGGGCTAACATGGCCCTGCCTGAGTATATGTGAAGGAGATACTGTCTTTCTTCCTTGCGGAGTGGGCCCAGATAACATCCAATAAGTGGGTTTTAAATATTATTCAAGAAGGTTACATTAGAATTCTCCTCTCCCGTCGCAGATTCTTTCTTGGTTTCCCCATGTTCTGGGGCAGCCAAAGAGGAATCGGTGAGAAGCACTTTAATTTGCAGCTGGAGCTAGAGGTGGTAGCCCCTCTTCCTTCAGAGCAAAGGGGCCAGGGAAGGTACTCCATTTATTTCATGGTGCCCAAGAAAGGGGGATCAGCCAGGCCTGTTCTAGATCTCAAGAGGGTCAATCAGATTCTCAATGTCGGATGGAAATGGTGAGATCAGTCATTGCAGCAGTACAATTCCTCACAGCACTCAATCTCAAGGAAGCATACTTGCACATTCCCATCTGGCTACCACATCAGTGCTATCTTCGGTTTGCCATTCTCGGGCAGCATTTTCAGTTTCGGGCTGTGTCTTTTGGTTTGGCTCCATGTACGTTTTCCAAAGTGATGGTGGTGGTGGCGGCTTTCCTCCAGAGAGAGGGGATTCGGGTGCATCCCTGCTTGGACGATTGGTTAATTCGGGCAGCTTTTCATCAAGAGAGTTATTAGGTAGCCCAAAGAGTGATTTCTCTTCGTAATCTCTGGGTTGGGCCATCAATTTCCCAAAGAGTTCTCTGATCCCCTTTCAATCATTGGAACATCTGGGAGTCTGATTTGATATGGCCAAGGTGAAAAGTTGCAGTCTTAAATTTGTTTCTTCCAGTTTGGGATTATGTGCAAGTTCTCAGCTCTATGGTAGCGGCTCTGGAAGTGGACTTGGTTTCACATGAGACCGTCGCAGCAGTTTCTCCTGTCCAGATTGTCGCCAGTATCTCAGGATTACAGTCGTCGACTTCGATGGACACCTCAAGCCTCTCGGAGCTTGTATTGGTGGCTGCACAGTCGCAATCTGTTCAGGGGAATGCCTCTCACGTCCCCAGACTGGATAGTGATCACCACAGATGCCGGCCTGACAGGATGGGAGGCTCAGTGCCTTCAGTCCTCAACGCAGGGTACCTGAACTCTGGAGGAAGCTCAGTGGTCCATCAGCTGACTGGATTTGAGAGCGATTCATATAGCTCTGTTGGCATTCCAAACTTTGATCCAGGGCAAACCAACCAGGCTGTTGTCGGACAGTCTCACATTGGTAGCGTATATCAACAGGCAAGGGGGTACAAGGAGCCCTCAGCTGGGTAGAAGCTCAGCTCATCTTCCTCTACTGTTGGTGGCTCACATTGCGGGAAAATCCAACATTCAAGCATACTTCCTCAGCAGAAATCTGTCAGATCCCGGGGAATGGGAGCTTTCTCACGAGGCATTCAGTCTCATTGTACAAAAATGGGGTCTCCCGAAGATAGATCTCATGGCCTCTTCTCGCAATACCAAACTTCCTCACTTCTTCAGCAGGCACAAGGAGCAGAATTCCGAGGGGGTAGATGCTTTAGTACTTCCGTGGCCTCCACAAAGTCTTCTATACATTTTTCCCACTGGCCGATGAAAGGCAAGGTGTTACATTGTATTGATCACTTCCCAGGGACAGTAGTCTTAGTTGCTCTGGACTGGCAACGCCGTCCATAGTATGTGGATCTGTTGGGGCTAACGATTGGCGATCCATTATGGTTTCCAGTAATGCCAGACTTACAAAGGGTCCAATACGGATGGAAGATCCCTTCAGCTTTGGTCTTACAGCCTGGCTATTGAAAGGTTGCGGCTGAGGCGTAAGGGGTATTTCTACTCTTCTCCAGGTTATTTCTACTCTTCTCCAGGCGAAAAGAGATCTACGTGTGTATGAAAAGTTTTCGATTCTTGGTGTAGTCAATAGGGCGTATCACCCTTTCAAGCTTCTCTGTCTCACACCTTGAAAACAGTCTTTCTGGTGGCCATAGCGTCAGCTCGACGGGTGTTGGAGTTGCAAGCTTTATCCTGCAGAGATCCATTATTGCGCTTCACAGAATCAGGGATCTTGGTTCGTATGGTTCCTTCCCTTCTTCCTAAGAAAGTTTTGACTTTTCGTGTCAATCAGTTTCCCTTCCTTCCGGGAGGAAGCCTACAGGTCTCGATTTCATTCCTTGCGATTGCTCGATGTTCGTAGAATGCTCATGCACTATCTTCAGATTACTAATGACATTCGGATCACCTTTTTGTCTTGTTCTCTGGACGCCACAAGGATATGGTGGCATCCAAAGGTCACAAGGAGCAGCGTGGGTTTGAACCCACAACCTCAGGGTGCTGAGACTATAGCTTTAACCACTGTGCCACACTCCCCTGTGATGAGTGCACTTTTACCCTGGAAAACTGCAATGAGAGAAAGAAAGAGGTGCATCCCTTCACTTGTACATACATCACCCTATCTGGAACAACTATTAAAAGCCCAGAACTGCCAAGCTGCCTAGTTCCAGGAGGGATATTTGAGGCAAGTCCTGGATTTTTAGCAATTTCACCTTGATGCGTTGTGAGACTAGACTCAAGGGCTATAAATTCCACACTATTTGAGGAATGTAAATTCAAAAAGCAGGAGTGGCCAAAAAGTCTTCCTCTTGGAATTGGGCAGCTTGACAGCATTGAAAGCCCCCCTACTCCAACAGTATTTTGACTCTTGGTACCATATTCATCATCTGGCTGGGCTAGTCTCTTCTCCGCTCCTCAGTTGCCTGCCAGAGATCTGAACCCTTTTTATTACTTGGGATATTGTGGATTCTGCAGTAGAAAGCCAAATGCATAAAAAATATCTATAGATTCGAAAATCCAGCTTTTGGAACATAGATTTCTTCTTAGGTAGGGAGGGGAGATGATTTTTGTTTTATCTGTTTTTTTTCAGAACCACAGCTGGTTCAAAAAATGTCCTACATTAGAAATTTAATAATAATAAAAACATTTGAGCTGGGGTATCTGTTTATCTTGTTTATGAAATTTTGTGCCGACTTTACTGCACAGACTGTGACTCCCAAACCTTCCCTGTCTCCATTTCCATATTTCTGCGTGCTTGTTCTTTGTTAATCACTTGGCAAGCGCTTATTTGAATATTAAAAATTTCTTTAATCATCAAAGGCAGGAACACAGCTTCATGAATATTCATATTACTTCTCTCTCTCTCTCTCTCTCGTCTCTCTTTCTCTCTCTCCTCAGACTAGATTCTAGTTCATTACCCTGCAGTAAAGCCCAAACAGTCATCAATCGCGCTCATTACAGCCGCTGGCATTTTGATTGGCTGCCCGCTGCTGGTAGCTTCCCCCCCTCAACCCTTTCGTTCCCCCCCCCACACACACACCCTTTCTAGGAGCTGTCGTGTACCAGCAAACAGCAGAAATAAAAAAATTAAAAAACCTACATAAATATATCAACAATGCAAGACTACATTTCTGTGGTTGAAAAACAACTTTGTAAACTTGTCAGTCTTCAGCCCTTTAAAAAAATGATAAATAAAATAAAATGGAAGGAAAAACTCGAGCTTTGGAGATGAATATTTGTCAAGAGAGTTGACGTAAGTTTCATTTGCATAATGACTTTGTACTTCTGCATTAATAAAATTTGCATATGAAGCCATGTTAATTACTCCTGATCATGCTTTTTGCATTCATGCATAGTAATTTTCTCCGACTTGTGAGAATTAATGTCTTGGCATTGGGGGAAGGGGGTGAGGGGTACTGTCAAGTTTTTTTGTGCCAGTGTCCCTCTCTCTCTCTCACACACACACACACACACACAGTCACACTGTTTATGAATCTACCTTTCTCTGCGGTGGCACTGCTAGCAATTTAATCTAGACTGGGAAAAATCCATTCTTGTCTGTAAATATCCATGGAGAAAATAAATTTCTTTCCTTCTAAAATGGGTCTGAAAGGGAATATTGATCAGGACCAGGCCTGCGGAGGGAAATAAACATGTTAATACTTTATAACCCTTGCAACACTGGGGGGGTGGGTGGGTGAGGGGGGTGTTCACGGTTCTTCTTGGTAGAGTTTAAGTGATGTACCTGGTCAGTGGGTGCTGATGATTTCTAGTTTCAAAGAGATGCTGGGATGTGCTGCCCTCCTCCCTTCTGTGTCTGAGACTGTCAGATCTCACTGACTTGGAAATGAAGAGGGGAAAGTAAAAGCTGGGGCTGGAGGGGTCTTCTGAGTGTTCCAGGATTCCTCTCTTTTATTTCTGAGAACAAAAAAGCATGTCACGCCTTTATGCAGAGCGGGTGAAAGATCTTCAATGAGAAACTGGTTGTAGAGAATATCCTTGATAGGAATTTGGTAGTCCCGGAAAAAAAAAGGCATCAGTCGAGGCAAAATACTAAACCGTTGAATTGAGAGGGTTGGGTTTTTTTTCCTGTTTCACCCTGCAGGAGAGTGACTGGATTCCGACCGCATTTGTGTCCCTGCCTCACGAAAACTTCCTGAACACGATCCTGGCCACCTGCGTGCCATTTCCCCTGTTTTGCGCCCACACAGTCTCTTACCAATCTGAGAATATTGCTTAGGTGCTGAAAGGAGGCAGGACCCCAACATGATCTGTCCCATCCACTGTGTCTTGCAGTTAGAGCCCTGCTGTGCTCATTCACTCATAATACCACACATCCAAAAAATTATATATACACATGTGTATTAGAATTTGCCAAGACTTAGGTTTCATGAGCCCATCAATTGATTCTATTTTATTACATTACATTACATTACATTAGGGATTTCTATTCCGCCATTACCTTGCGGTTCAAGGCGGATTACAAAAGGTTAGTTTAAGGACAGAATTTGACATCTAAATTTGATTCTGGATGTTTTGGGATAAACGTCCAAAAATCCAGTAGAGAAAATGGCCCTTTTCAAACCAGAAAAATGTTTCAGCTTTTTGTTTAGAAACTGGCCATTTCCTAGTTGTGTTTGTCCTTAGTGAGTCTGCCTTTTGAACCATTAAAAAAAAAAATAAAAAAAGTTGAAATGAGAAACCTACAAAAAAACAGCCATTGGGACGTAGGAGGGGCCAGCATTCTTAGCAAACTGTCCACACAGACATCCCAGCACCCTAGGGGGCACCGCAGTGAACTTCACATCCAAGATCCCAGATATGCATCTTACCATAACCCGTTACATTGTGTGGTGAGCCTTCTAAAACTCACCCTAAACCTTCTGTACCCGACTGCATGCCACCCCAGTAGACCTTATTATTATGTTATTGAACTTGCTACCGTGTTTCCCCCCAAATAAGACACTTTCATATTAATTTTGGGCCCCAAAAAGGCACTAGGTCTTATTTTTAGGGATGTCTTATTTTTTCATGTACATTGATCATCTCTCCCTTCCTCTCCTCCACCCCAATTCTTCCCATTTTCTTTCTCCCCCCATATGTGCAGCATCTTTCCTCCCCTCTCACCCATCCCTTTGTGCAGTATCTTTCTAGCCCTCCCATCCCTTGTGCAGCAGAACCCTTGCAGCTTCTATCCCTCCCTCCCATTCTTTTCAGCATCTATCCCTCCCTTCCTCCCATCCCCGTGTACCATCTTTCTACCCCCCCGCCGCCCCACCACTCCCCCCTCCCCTCCCCCCGCCAACCCATCTCTCCCTCCTATCCGAACCGCGAGACAGAAATAAATAACTTGTAACAAACCGGCAGCAATCTAGAAAGGTGCTTCGCGGCCTGGGCTGTTCCTCTGCCACATCACTGATGATGTCATCAGCAACGCGGCAGAGGAATGGCCCAGGCCGCGAAGCAGCCTGTGTAGATTACTGCCGGTTCGTTATAAGGTATTTATTTATGTTTCGCTGTTCAGATGGGAGGACGGGGTTGAAGCGCTGCTGCTGGCGACTAGGGCTTATTTTTGGGGTAGGGCTTATTTTCGAGGAAACACGGTATACCACTTACATCAAAAGAGGAGCTAGGCAGTTTACAATAAACTAAAATACAAATAAATAGTGAAAAATGAACACCATTACAATTGACAGGTGTCACCTATATGTTGGTACAGTAGGTTTTGGGTGGGTTTTGGAGGACTCATACTTTCCACCACAGGTGTACTAGTTAGTGTGGGATATGGGCCTGGGTCCCCTTCTCTGCAGTCCACTGCACCGACCACCAGGCTACTCCAGAGACCTGCTTGCTGTTGTAATAGGACCGGCCATAACATCTGAAGCTGTCATACAGGCTGGTATGTACTGTTTCATTCACATCTTGGGAGGAGGGAGCGGGTAAGTACCTACTGGGGGAGTAAGGGGGGCTGTTCCTTCATGCTTCTAGTGGGTCATCTGATCGGTTTTGCCACCTTTTTTGTATTTATTTATTTATTAGTTATTGAGACAGGTCTAACCTCAGACGTCTCAAATTTTGCCCTGGACATTTTCTGCAATGTTTTGTTTTTTTTTAAACACGTCCAAATTAAAAAAGAACCACCAAACACCTCCCCCCCCTTGAGATTTAGATGCATTTCAGACGAACAGCATAGAAAACTGTCCAGAAAATGTGTTTTGAAAAATGGCAATTTGGACTTCTTGGCAAACGAAATGTCCAGTCGCCACTTTATTCCATTTTTGGGATGATTTTCTCTTTTGAAAATGAGCCCCATAGATTCAGAAACAGAAGATGGAAAGGAAAAGCAGCCGTGGCGATGAAGATCTATAAAATCCTGAATAGAGTGGAATAACTAAATTCAAATCGATTACGTAGTAACAGGGTAAATGACGGCAGACAAAGCATTATCAAGGCAATGTTGAACCAACAATTTAGTGATTATTCATTTTACTTGCCAAGGTCCCCTCCCCACTTCTCTGAGACAGGCAAGACCTGTGTTTAATGTATCAAAAAAGTACAAAGACCAAGGGACACTCCATTAAGTTACACATGGAACATTTAAAACAAATAGGAGAACTATTTTTTGTTCTCTCTCACCGTATAGTTAAGCTCTGAAACTCACTGCTTGGGCAAGTCGTAAAATCAGTGTATGTAGCTGAGTTTAAAAATGGTTTGGACAGATTCCTGGAGGAAAAAAAATCCATGAATTGTTGTTAAGGTAGGATTGTAATGCTATCTAATATAATAAAACGGTAAGCCGCGCATGCGCACTTCCTATGCGTGCGTCCATTTTCCGTGAGCTGTAGCACACATAGGAAGTGCACATGCGCGGCTTACGGTCTGGCCTCACGCGAGGCAAGACAAGTGGCATGCGCGCCCTTCCCTGCTCTACACCGCTGCCGGCCGCTAGCACCCCCTGCCCTCTCCGTCGCCTCCCGGCTCCAGCGGCGTAGGCAGCACTATAAACACGCTGCTTTGCGCCCTTCTCTGCCGATTTCCTCTGCCGCGTCTCTGATGACATCATCGGAGACAGACGCGGCAGAGGAAATCGCCAGTAGAAGGCCGCGAAGCAGCGTGTTTAAAGTGCTGCCTATGCGGCTGGAGTCCCGAGGTTTGTCGGAGGTGGGAGGGTCAGGAGCAGGCCGGATCGACAACGGCAGTAAAAGAAGGGGGAGGGGCCGAACAGAGCAGGGAAGATAAGGGAAGAAAAGGGAAAGGGGGAGTGGGAGTGGGGGAAAATGCTGCTACTGCTTCTACACAGGAAAGGGGGGGATAGGAGGGAAATGCTGTTGCTGCTGCATAGGGAAGTGGGATGGAAATGCTGCTGCACAGGGAAATGGGGAAAAATGACAGACAGACAGCGGGAGGGAGGGAGACAGAAAGAAAGAAAGACACAGGGGCAGGGAGAGGGACAGAAAGACAGACAGAGAAAGGGGGCCAGAGAGAGTCAGCGGGAGAGGGAAAGGGGGCTGCTTTGGGGGGAGGGGTGTGCTTGGGGCAAACAGCTTTGCTCTGGGGGGGAAGACAGAAGGGGCCATGGAGAGATAGGGAAAGGGGGCTGCTTTGGGGGGGAGGTGTGCTGGGGACAGACAGCTTTGCTCGGGGGGGGGAAGACAGAAGAGGGCCATGGAGAGACATTTGTGGGGGAGGTGGGTGCTGGGGGCAGACAGCTTTGCTCGGGGGGGAGGGGGAGACAGAAGGATACAGACAGCGGCCAAGGAGAGAGAGATAAAGAAACACAGACAGACAGACACATCTATTCTAGCACCCGTTAATGTAACGGGCTTAAAGACTAGTAGAAATTATAAAATAATAGTGCTATTATGGAAGCAGGATACTAGACTAGATGGACCCAGTAGGGACCTCTTAAATCTTTTTGTTCTTAAGGCCTGAGAGATGTACAGAAGGAGACGCATAAAAGAGACGGTAAAGAAAAGAGAGGCAGTAAACAGGTGAAAGATGCAGCGGGATGATGTCTTGCAGAAAGAGAGGTCAGGAATGAGGAAACAGGACAACCGCCAAGAGATGCACAACTCTGGATTCCATATTTGGCGCTATTGCTCAGTTCTTCTTAAGTCCTAACCCTACCAACTTGTAAACCACCGTATTTGCTTGTCGTTCCCTCTCTGCCTCGTCATCCTGTGTATTCCCTTCACGATCTTATATTGATTCACCATTTTTTGTCGTCTGTTATCATTAGACTGTAAGCTTTTTCGAGCAGGGGCTGTCTCGTGCGTGTTTAATGCACAGCGCTGCGTGCGTCTGGTAGCTCCACAGAAATAATAAATGGCAGTAGAAGAAAAGGACATAAGAATTGCCACATTGGGACAGACCGAAGGTCCATCAGGCCCAGAATCCTGTTTCCAACAGTGGCCACTGTAGAGAATATATTGACGTTTTTGGCTCAGAGTGTGGGAGTGTCAAAGAAGCAAACAAAATGTTAGGAATGTTTCAGAAATGAATAAAAAAAAAAAAAGATAAAACCCAGAGTATAACCATACTCCTGTATGGATCTGGGCTGCGACCACACCTTGAGGTCTATGCAGTTCTGGTCAGCACATCTCAAAAGATATAGTGGAATTGGGAAAAGCCACAGAGAAGGGCAGCAAGAATCTTAAAAGGGATGGAATGATTCCCCAGGAAAGAAAATCTGAATGTGGAAGGGAACGTATATATTTATTTATGCTGGTTTTTACAAAGCTGCGGTGGAGGTTTCTACTGCGGGCTGGTGAGGTAAATACTCCGACGCTCATAGAATTCCTATGAGCATCGGAGCATTTACCTCACTGGCCAGCAGTAGAAACCTCTACCGTGGCTTTGTGAAAGGAGCCCTTACCTACCCCCCCTTTTACTCAGCCACAGTAGCGGTTTCTACCGTGGCCTAGAGCGCTAAATGCTCCGACACTGTTCCAGTGCTCAGAGAATTCCTATGAACGTCGGAGCATTTAGTGCTCCGGGCCGTGGTAGAAACCTCTACTGCGGCTTAGTAAATAATAATAATCATAATAATAATCAGTTTATTTACCGCTATGTGGTTCTATGTGGTTTACAATAGTTAAAACAACAAACAATAAAAAAGGTTGAATAGAACTAAAAAAAAGTTAAAAGCCAATAATGAGAGACCCTAAAATGATCAAAATAGTGCATAATAAAATTTTTACAAATTAGCTGCCTAAATACGTTTTTAGATGTCTCCTAAATTCCCCATAAGTGTCAGTAAGAAAAAGCAATTGTTCTAAATCCTTGCCCCATAATGCTGCTTGATACGAGAAAAGATTTTGATGATGTTTTTTTAAGTTTACATCCTCTAACACAGGGGTAGGGAACTCCGGTCCTCGAGAGCCGTATTCCAGTCGGGTTTTCAGGATTTCCCCAATGAATATGCATTGAATAGATCTCATGCACATTCATTGGGGAAATCCTGAAAACCCGACTGGAATATGGCGCTCGAGGACCGGAGTTCCCTATCCCTGCTCTAACAGGTGGAAAAACAAAATTCAGATGTGAGTTTCTCTTATGTCTTTTGGTTGCAAAAGAGAAAAGCTCAATTATATATTTGGGAGCTAAACCAAACAAAGCCTTAAAACGGAAGCAACCAAACTTAAACTTCATCTGCGCCTCCATTGGCAGCCAATGCAGTACTTCATAGGAGGGCCTTAGTTAGTTATTTAAGGGGATTTATTCACAAACCACCATGACGGTTTGTTACAAATAGAAGTGATACTGTCAATGCATATTATAACCAAAAGGACATAACATATATGACACAAAAACCAGAATCAATTAATATCCTTATTCACTCCCTTGTGATCTCACACTTAGATTACTGTAATTCTCTTTTAAATGGACTACCCCAAAAAGAACTTCGACGTTTACAAATCATACAAAATACTGCAATAAAACTTATCTATAAAAAAGGCAAATTTGAACACGTCACCCCTCTTCTCAAAGAGGCTCATTGGCTCCCTATTACTCACCACATAATTTATAAAACTATTCTGCTCTCTTTTAAAATCAAACTCTCTCACTTACCTTTATTTCTTGACAAATTACTGATACCTCAAAGCTCGCCCCGTTCTTTAAGATCCACTGACCAAAAACTTCTTTTCATTCCATCCTTAAAAGACTCCTATTATACCAGAAAAACTAATTATGCTATAATAGCTCCCACTTTATGGAATTCTCTCCCTCAATACATCCATGATGAACTTCATCTACCCAAATTCAAGATCCATCTTAAAACTTATCTATTTCAAGATGCCTTTGATAAATCTTAATTTATCAGATACTCTAAGAAACCAACTTTCTTCAATATGCATCACTTTTTCCATGCACCCTCATCCTTCATGTTTTTTTCCCATTCCTCTATCTCATTTTCCTCTAACAATTATGTAACTTTTCTTCTCCTCCCAACTTACCCTCACTGTCTAGTCTGTCTGTAAGTGTCATATATGTTTACCCTAATTATTCATACACACCCCCACTATTTCTTTCTAATCTATATTAAAATTTTTATTGTTAACCGGTCAGATATTTGTTTTATGATCGGGATGTTAAAAACTAATAAACTTGGAAACTATAGCACAACAGTTAAAACCTACACGTGTATTTACAGAGAAAAGGGATGGGGACCGTACAATGAAAATGTCAGTAAAGCTGTTAATGTAATCAATATTCAGATAATAAAAAACTTTAAAATACAACTGGTTAAAATGCTGAATCTGGAAAAGCCCAATGAAACAGCCAGATTTTAAGAAGGTTTGTAAATTTTGGAAAAGGGAACGGAGATCTACCCGTTCAAATAGGACTAGCGGGCATACCATAAAACGGAGCAGATTTTTTAAAATTTAAGAACATTTAGGGCTCCTTTTACGAAGGCGCGTTAGCGGTTTAACCCACATAATAGTGCGCGCTAAACCACCGGCCGCGCTAGCCGCTGCCGCCACCTCTTGAGCAGGCGACAGTTTTCCGGGGTTAGCGCATGCGCTAAAGCCGCTAACGCAGCTTCGTAAAGGAGCCCTTAAATTCAAGAAGAGGAAAATGTTTTGGAAGGGACAAGGGGGGTTTATTCTTTATGCATTGTTATTGATTATGAATATAAGGGCTCCTTTTACCAAGCTGCGATAGCGTTTTTAGTGCACGCAGAATTTTAGCGCGCACTAAACCTGCGCTACGCGGCTAGATCTAACGCCAGTTCAATGCTGGCATTAGCGTCTAGCGCGCGCGCTAAAAACGGCCGTACTAGCGGCTTCAGCGCGTGTGACTTTTCATCACGCGCTAACCCCCGCGCTAGCCGAAAAACTACCGCCTGCTCAAGAGGAGGCGGTAGCGGCTAGCGCAGCCGGTGGTTTAGCGTGCGCTATTACACGCGTTAAACCGCTACCGCGGCTTAGTAAAAGGAGCCTTAAGTGTTTAACCTGATGATTATTGTATAAATACGGTTCTGCACTTTTGTTGGTCTTAAAAATCAATAAAGATTTAAAAAAAATAATAATAAATTCAAGAAGATATGGGCTTTTTTCCCCCATTTACTGCTTCATGAAGCTATGGAATTTATTACTTGAAGGTGTAGCCAAAACTAAAGGCATAACTGAGTTAAAAAAAAGACATTTGGACAAGTTCCTGGAAGGCAGGCCTGTTAAAAATGATTAGCCAGGTAGACCTGTGGATTGTCATTAGTTCCGAGAGTGCACACCAGCGAAGGGACCTCCTGAGGACCTGCTAGGTACTTCCAAGTGAAGATAGGATGCTGGATTTGACAATCCCTTCATCTGACCCCAATGAGGCACTTTCTATGTTCTTGTATAGTGATACAACATATAGATAGCTCTGGGGGAAAAGAGAGAAATTGGGGTAGGGGCAGAGAAGGATACAAATTTGGGAAGTGAGGAGAATGAGAAGAGTTGAAAACATGTGAAGGAATGCAGAGACAGAACCAACACCGAAAAAAAAAAAAAGCAAAAGAGAATAAATAGAAACGTGAATGTAAAAAGATGAGAGAAACTGATGATATTTTTAGTTGGATAAAACCCCCCAAATATTTTCCAATGGTAATTAAATTGGTCTGCTTATGTTTGACTTCAGGAAGCATGCTTGACTTTCTCTCTGTATATGTGTGTTCATATTTATTTGCATGGGGATATGCAAAAGCTGTGTAAATTTTCCATAAGGTGACCACTCAGTAAGTACATGGCTGTAATTAGACAGTGGTCACCTTTGCAGGAATCTGACGTGCGATGTATTCGTAGTGGCTGACATATGGTTTTGTTGAGGTCTCTTAGTCAAGCCTTCAGACATGGCATGTCAGCTCCAGGGCTATCAGAGACAACTCTTACTAGAGCTGGGGTAGGTAGTCTGTACAGAGCTGTACATGGATGTCGAGGTTTCCTGAGTGGCTAACAGCTTGTGAATGCTTGCAGTGAGTAAGGACTGAGTGCAGTTTTCTGTAATGGTCTCATTGCTGTACGTGCATTGCAAAAGCTGCACGTATCCCCGGTGCCTGATGGCCGTCTGTGGACAGTGCAGTTGTCTCTGGGTGTCTGAAGGCTGTTCACAATTTGGCTGCAATGACCCTCCTTATCCCTCTTTGTTTGTTTGTTTTTTGGGGGGGTTTAGCCCTTTTCTGTAGACGGTATGTTTGGAAGCCGTGAGGTCTCTAGCTGGTTGAGGACTAGAGCTCTTTAGGGGTGCTCTCTTCTTAGTTGCAGGGGTGGCTTCCATTTTGTCCCTCTCCCCCATTGTTTCTCCTTCCCTGGAACTTGAGTATCAGCTCTTCACCATCAGCTTCATTGGTGTGGGGACTCCAAACATACATCTCTTGTGATAGCTAAAACACAGGCCAGCTCCAAGCTAGTTCCAAATCTGCAATGAAACCCCACAGATAGCTTTTATGATGTAAATGTACAGGAGCAAACTCATTTTGAAACAAACTTTATTGCATCTTCTCAAAGGCAAACTGTCTGCAGGGGAGAACTCGGTATCAGAGTTTACTTTCCTGCCTTCATTTTCATCCAGTATGTTCACAATGATCTCGAGGCATGGAATCTGTGTAACTCGTTGGGATCTTGCCAGGTACTTGTGACCTGGATTGGCCACTGTTGGAAACAGGATACTGGGCTTGATGGAGCTTCAGTCTGTCCCAGTATGGCAGCTCTTATGTTCTTATGTGAGCCAAGTATAGGTCAATCAAGCCATTGTGACATCGCTGATGAGGCTGGCTCATAGGCATTGGTGGAATGAGACATTATGACATCACAATCTTAGCTCTGGAATGTTGATACTATTTGAGTTTCTGCCAGGTGACCTGGATTGGCCATTGTTGGAAACAGGATACTGGGCTTGATGGAGCTTCAGTCTGTCCCAGTATGGCAGCTGTTATGTTCTCATGTGAGCCAAGTATAGGTCAGTCAAGCCATTGTGACATCACTGATGAGGCTGGCTCATAGGCATTGGTGGAATGAGGCATTATGACATCACAATCTCAGCTCTAGAATGTTGCTACTAATTGAGTTTCTGCCAGGTGACCTGGATTGGCCACTGTTGGAAACAGGATACCGGGCTTGATGGAGCTTCAGTGTGTCCCAGTATGTCAATTCTTATAGTGTGTTCTTATGTTCTTGAAGCACAGTTTTAGTTTTGCAGAAACCAAACCACTCCTTTTTGTCTACACTGGGAGGTAAACTATCCAAAGAGCATTGAGATAAAAACACGCTGGGTCTCTTAACACAAAATCCCTCTTTTCATTTTGATTGACAAGTTCTGATCAGCATGGGAGAAGGACGGAAAGATCTCCTTGCAAACTAAACAAAAGCCCTGGAGAACGTCGCCCAAACCTACTAAAAGGCATTCCCGCCCTCAGTCTGACTAGTGTGGGGAGTTAGGTGCACTTCCAACATGGCTTCAGCCCAAATTTTGGTCAGGGCTCACAGCTCAGTGGTTGACAGCCAAGAAGAATCAAAATTGGAGCAAAAAGCTAGTTATTATTGCTCTGTCTGCAGCCTGAAAATTAAAAACAGGGTCAGCTGTAACATAACCAGGACTCCATGTAAAAACTGGAACTAGCACTTCATCCCCTGTTCTGACACAATACCCCCTCCTTTGGTAACGGTGGCGGCTCCAGCTCAGCGGTCTCTTTTCTTTCTGCCCAACATCTTTCCTCTCGTCTCCCCCATCTTGTCTCCGTCCCCTTCCTCCACCACCATTAGCTCCTCTCTCCTTTCCTCTGCCCACTTGCCTATGCCTTCGCCTTCATGCACTGCAGTTGGAAAAGCTGGATTTGAGTTGGAAAATCCCAGGAAAGCAGCATCGGGCATTTCTTTTTTTTTTAACTTTATTTAGTTTTTAATGCCAATAAAAAGTGCAATACAATTTATATACAAATAATGATAATCAACCAAGCCCTTATAATCAATCAGTATCTATACAAAATATAAAAATTCTCTCCCCCATCCATCATTGCCATCAGGAATAATACCAAAACAAAAGATATGCCCCCCTCCCACTCCCACCCCCCCTGGATGTGTGGGTGAAAAACAACGGAAAATAAAGATAAAGGACAACTATAGTAAATCTGCAAAAGCATGGGGCATTTCATGAGCTGTAGTTCGTGAATATTCATCTTGGTTTCATTTTATTACATGACTTAAAAAGTTTGACTCTGAATCAGCCGACCTCAGCATTGCTGGTTTTGAGAGCTTAATGTACCTTAAACCCTATATTTATCATCTAAGGTTTTATATCTGGACTTCTATACTATTTAGTGATACATCTCGAGTTCTTTGTGACATATATCTCTAAAGTTTTGACCCCTGACGCAGGCATAAGTATTGCCGAAAAACAGCCATGCCTTTCTACGCGTGCCAGTGACTAGATTCTGGTGAAACAAAGTGATTTTGGTTCCAGCTTTCATCATGTACCCTGTTATCACCTCACTTTATGTTTTTTTTGACTCTAAAAGACCCTCATGCTCTCACCGTTTATGTGTTATTGATTTGGCACTGATTCTCCATCACCATTGATCCCCTCCCCCCCCACCCTCAGGACTTTCCTCGCTAGCTCACGCTCTCCCAAATCGCTCCGAGTGTGGCATAGACTTTCTTAGTTCCAGCTGAAACAGATCCATCTCAATATAAAATATTTAAAAAAATGATCCTTTATGAATTGCACTGCATTCAGGCAGCAAAGCCAGACGATTCTTTTACGCTTTCAAGTTTTATTTAAAATTTGATTAAACGCCTATCCAAAATTCTAGGCGATTTACAATGATAAAAAGGGAAGGACAAAATCCAAAACAATGGACATATACATTCAAGACACATAGAATCGACCTACAATTAAACGAGCGGTAAGAGGGGTGAGCTACAATAATCGAATCTAATCTTTGGTTTATATACCGGGTCATCTCCCAGTGGAGCTCGACTCGGTTCACATATAATTAAGACTAGAGTACACAGCAGAAAACATAGGAACAGGGGGAACGAAGGGGAACAGTTTCTTTAACGCTGGATATCTTAAAAGCAGAGAAAGGAAAGTCAGTGTTCAGAGGCGTCTTTAAAAAGAAAATATTTTAATGCACCTTTTGAATGTATTCAGATTTTGCTCTTCTCTAATATAAATTGGCAAGTAAGTAAGCTTTTGCTCTGAAACCCCTGGCGCTGGGGTTAATGCAGAAATGTGGCCAGGTTTGGTCAGCCATGTTGCGGTGGCATGAAGCACCATGATGGGGGTAATTCTGTGTAGCGCACCAGTTAGATGCCTTTTCGATGCTCAAGCAGAAGCCATTGGGATAGTTAAGCACCACAATTGGGGGGGGGGGAGGGAGAATGGGTGCTAGGTCTGTCAGTGCACTTTGGCGGTATTTTATTACTTGATGCTTAAGTGTTCTTGCACGTCACCGCAAAGGGATGTTCACATGGGTGTTCCGAATATTCCTGCACACCCTAGAATAGTTGCAATAACACACCCGTGACTCCATTTTAGGCATCACCATTTATGCCATTGGTAGACATGGAATAAGTGGCCTTGCCTAAAGTTTGGTGTGTAACTGCGGCCTTGTATTAGCGGTCTGTAACAGATTTGGCGCCCAACTCTGCCGTTATAGAATGCTAGCTTAGTGCTCTGTTTTTTGGTTTCAAGTTTATTTTTATTTTGATATACCGCCTATCGAACCGTCTAGGCCAGACATGGGCAACTCCGGTCCTCGCGGGCCGGAGTCCAATCAGGTTTTCAGGATTTCCCCAATGAATATGCATGAAATCTATTTGCATGCACTGCTTTCAATGCATATTCTTTGGGGGAAATCCTGAAAACCCGATTGGATTCTGGCCCTCGAGGACCGGAGTTGCCCATGTCTGGTCTAGGCGGTGTACATACATATTTAAAAGCAGAGCATAAGTGTTCAGGGTACTTAAAAACACAAATGACAGACAAAGGCATAACACAGGAGGAGGGGAGGGAGATACTAATTACAATATATGCCTAATACCCAACACAAATAACAGAGGGAATGATACGATAGGAATGGGGAAAATGTATGCACAGAAGAGAAACTGGAAAGAAAAAATAAATTGAGGAGGAGAAATTAAATATCAAAAGTATCCTTAAACAAAACAGTTTTAAGATTAGATTTAAAGTTGCTCAGGTTATCTTCTTTTGTAAGACAATTCAGAAGGGTGTTCCATAAGTTGGGGGCCGTAACTGAGAAGAATGCTTTCTGGGAAGAATCGTAAAAAAAATATTGCAAACTGACGTGCCTTGGGAAGATTTTGATCTGCTGAGCGCAGCGGTCTGACTGGGAAGTATGGGATTAGTAGATGATCGATGGATGCTGCTGTGTGTTGAAATCGCGTTTTAAATGTTAACAGGGGAATTTTGTATGTTATTCGATGGGTAATGGGGAGCCAGTGGGCGTTTTGAAGTGGAGATGTGACATGGTCATATTTTCTTTTCGCGACAAATATAGAATTTATCCCTGAATAGGCAGGTGTAAGTGGTTGAGAGCTGAGGAGACTGGATCTGCCCTAGGAGGTGAATCTGGGCCTCGCTATTTGCTGGGGTTGTAAACAGATATTCTTGGATGAATGTCTAGCACTTTTGGAAGAGCGGGCAGGTCATCTAGTTCCAGCTGGAGCAAGTCAGGGGGCCTGGAAGCTAATTTGTTCTCATAGGCACCGCTTCTGATCCAGTGGCCATTTTGGGCTGTTGCACGAAAACTGCCTTTTTGCCAGCAGACCCAGTCCGCAGGTAGTGATTGGCAGCACACATTTCATAATGCCTACTCATTATAGCTTCCTCAACTAAAAATATGAGTTTCACATCTGTCCTATCTTACTCCTCTCCCTCCCCCCCAACCCCCCCCCCCCCCCCGCCAAAAAACTAAAAAAATTCAATACTCTGCTCCCCCAAAATGAAGCCCACAACATAACTTGAGGCTTGGTATGCTTTGGGAAGGGATATTCATAAATTGTCTTGAAATAGGTGACAGGAAACTGCAGGACCACCATGCTCGTGGTACGTGGAAAAGAGATGGAGAGTCCAGACCAGGCGCAGGTAGTGTTTTTCTTTACCTGAATAGGCCAACAGTCACAGTAAGATCTAACAGCTTCCTGCCATCATTTAAATGATTGTAACAGCAGCCGGGCTTCTTTGCCTTTCTTTTTAATGTGAAAACCTTCAGAAAGAGAACGCTCTGTAAAATCTTCTTCTTGGTGCTCAGCTCTGAGGCGCTCACGTATTACACAGGGAATGCAGACCCCTTCGCTTGTGGTTTTGGCAAAAGCTTCACACATGCGTTTTGCATTGGTGGTCTCCAGGCTCTCCTAAGATAAATGGGGAGGAGGGAGGGGGGGGGGGAAATCAAATGCAGTCCTCGCAGAACGGCGTTGCTAGATGCTGTGCCAGAGAGGGAGGGATCCCTAGTGCCTCACATGCAGAGCTGTCACTGGGACATACTTCTCCAAACAGCAGCTCCGCAGGCAGGTCTAAGATTGGGGGCTATTGTTGATGTGGTATATTCAGTCTCCTGCACTGCAGGTTTCGCCTAGCTGCATTGTTGAGTGCTCAGGGCTGGTGTCAGAGAGGTTCCCAAAAATATGCCACGAGAATTAATTGAATGCTGAACTAGTGGAAACTACTTTCTGGTGTGTGTGCTAAACAGTGGCGTTAGTAAGGGTGGGCGACGCCTGGGGCCTTCCGCTGTGCGCACGCCCCCTTCCCTTTCCCCTACCTTCTTAATTTCTCCGGCATAAGCAGCATGCCCATGTCGGTGTCGGCTCGCCCTTTGCCATTACTTCCTAAGCGCAGATCCCAGAAGTGATGTCAGAGAGAGAGAGCGCTATGCCAACGCGGGCAGCAACCCCGCTCCAGGGAAGTAAAAAAGATACAGGGAAACATAACTTAATTAACAATTTCTATACCGCATTCCCAGTAAATTCTTTGCGGTTAACAAAATTAAAAAAAAAAAATTAAAAGAGTATATCAGACATTAATTAATTGTTTAAACAAATATGTTTTCAAAGGCAAGGGGTGCACATGGCAAGGACAGGAGTGGGAGCGGAGAGGTGGAGGGGTGCCACGCCCTTAGCAAAATGGCACTTGGGGTGAACCGTCCCCCTCTCCCCCCCCCTTACTACGCCACTGGTGCTAAATGCAACTAATTGACATGGGCAGGGACTGAGGAGACGCACACTCTGGAGAATGATACAGTGATAAAATTCATCCCTGTGGATAACACCACTGACCCTCAAGCCTCGCATTGAAGAATGCTGCAGAAGGACTGAGGTTGAGATAGACACTAAAGAATGACAGTCTCTGGTATCCAGAGCAGATATTGTGATGTCATAATGCCTCATTCCACCAATGCCTAAGAGCCTCACATCAGTGATGTCACAATGGTTTCATTATCCTATACTTGGCTCACATAAGAATCAGAGTATGAATGGGCCCAGCCACTGACCCTCAAGCCTTGCATTGAAGAATGCTAGTGTAGAAGGACCGAGGTTGAGATAGACACCAAAGAATGACACGGGATTGTTTCCCGTGGTTATCCGTGGGGACGGGAATGGTGATGAATTTTGTCACCGTGTCATTCTCTAACACACACGCACGCAGAGCCCCATTTAATACAGCATAAAAATTGAAACTGAGAGTTCCACGTTGGGACCAAGCCCATTAGTTTTTGGGGAAAAGGATCTACTGGCATAGAACCTTATATGAAATGCGCACAAGAATGCACATGGATGCACCGGTTACCTGCAAAGGGAGCAACTACTTTACAACCGTCGGCATTTAAAACTTCAGCAGAAACAACTTGGTAACCAGCACGTCGGAGTGTTGGCACCTATTTATAAGTTGGTATTTCAGAACCAGACATCTAAATGCCAATACATAGAGGTGTATGTGTCTAAATGTACCCAGTTGAATACAGAGGCTGCTGTCATTTGGCATTATCGATTTCCTTTAATTTCTCCACAAAATCTAGGAGCAGCTTTAAATCTCTATGTTGATCTCTGTTCAAGGATTTATATTCATGCCCAATCTCTTCCCCCTGGTCATACGCACATGTAAATTTTTGCATGCAAATCCCAACTTTCTGAAATTGGGTTTTCCAAGTTTATTTAGGGGATGCATCATTTAAGTGCTAAATATATAGATCAGAAATAGGGCTTCTACAATAAGGACCAAAACCTACTTCGCTTTATGCAGAAGGTAGACTAAAAACAGAGAAATGTCTGGATACTCCAAGTAAGGTCATATGTAACAATATTTCAGGGGTTATTTGCTAATTGTGCATGCTGATCCCGTCGTCACATGTTATCCACCACAGGGCCGATTACATAAAATGGGCCTTGTGAAGAAAATTGCAACAATGGCAGTGATGTGAGATGACAATTAGTAAATTAATGGCTTTCTGTATGGTACCCAAATTTTGTTCCATCATCACAGCCTTCATCAGAGTCCTAGTAAATACAGCACTTGGTTTCAGTATAGCGTTGATGAGGATGACAGGCATATTTCTTCGGCCACCGTTTTCTACCTCAGTTCTAACTTGCTTGGTTTCATGTATTTCCAGTGCCTTTCGGGGCTGCAAAGTTCAATTTTTCTCCCTTGATACTACAGGGGGGGTGCGATACAGCTGAGGGACCGGAGCCGACAAAAACGATGGCCTCGTAGAGTGGTGCCGATTCTGGAAAGCAGGTTCAGTTCATTAAGTGAAGAACTGTATTTTCCACTTCAAGGGGGAGAGAAAAAAAAAAAAAAAAAACCCTGACGGCTGTGTTCTTTGTGGACTCATTAGGGGAAAAAATATGTGTAAAGTGAGTGGCTTTGGCATCTGGGACTGCAAACCCATGTGATTGGCAGCCTGAAATGGCAGTGATGGATTAGAGATCACAAAGGCTTGTGTTGGGTTTGTGTTTGTTTCCCCCCCCCCCACCCTTTGGAAAAGTTCACACTTTCCCAGCTTTTTGAAGCAAACCCCGTGCTTGATTTGGGCAGCTTGCAGGTTCTAATGTGTGTAGCTTGTGGCTGTACATGCCTGAATTTGGCTAATTGTGTGTTTGTGCCCCTTTGTGAACAAGCGTCTGCGATTACAGAATGTGATAGCTGGGTATCGAGATTTCATCTCACTGGGCTGTTTATTTGAAAGCGTAACTGGATAACATTTAACATCTGAGGTCTGTCTTTTTTTTCTGGCTTATTTTTTAATCAGCTCATGTTAAAGGCCCTTTTTTTTTTTTTTTTTTTGGAATCCACATGCCAGTGGCGTGCTTGCTGAGCTATATTTTGGAGAAAATGTTCCTCATTAACTCTATTTTCTTTTTCTTTATCTCTCTCTCTCTGTCTCTTTATTTAATTGTCTCACTGCGGTGTAGAAAAGATGAAGGAGAGGAAAGGAAAAAAGGGATTCTGGGAGGATACTTAAATGGTATTGATCTCAGAGAGCATTGTAAGCAGCCATTCTTTGCCCAGACTTTTAATGAAGGATAGGAGACGTCATTTTGCCAGGAGACTGGCTGGCAGGAGGTCTGCAGTCATGGGGCTATGATCTCTGAGAAGAACACGGTGGACGCAGCAGGGACCATCTAGCTATCCGAAGTGGGAGGGTTTTATTTCTTATTGTTTTTTTTTTACTTAGATGAAAGATTTGGGATCCTCCTTTCAATGAGCTATTATTAAACCTATGCAGACATTCTAACACCTGGATGAGTTTGTACTATTTAACCCAAGCTTGTCAAAGATACTTTTAAGTTAGTTCGATAAAAAGGCGTCAACTACAAAGTGGTGGTTCTCCTTTATTTTCAGATATCCAAGTGGACTAATAATGCCTGTCACAATTCTGTGCTCAGGAGCCAAGGGGAAACTGAGGAAGAAGGGCAGCAGACAAAAAATGCACAGTGGGCCCCAAGAATTGGTGTGGCGAAACAAACTTTAATTGAAGACCCAGCATGGGCCGTGTTTCGGCAGTAATACTGTGTCAGGGGTCTATAACAAAATATATATTTGTATTTATAAAAAACAGATCTAAAAATAGATGTAAAGCAAAAAATTTGTGAAACCACCAGAAAGTACATCATACACAAAAATGTGAAATAAGGTAAAATAAATCTTAGAGTCAAAATAAAGGAAACAAAGCATCTTTTGCTATATATAATTGTTCATATAATTTGTAACCCTCCTAAAAAGTAGGTGGGTTACAATTAACACACATAAAGTACAATGAACATAAAACAATCATCAAAACACAAACATATAAAAATTCTAATTATCACTGGTTAAACGCCCTCCCCTCTCCCAGCCAGTATTGCTGCGCATTATATACCTATACAAAAAAATGCAAATTTTTTTTTTTTTTTTTTAACACTAATATTTATTTATTTGATTTTCTCTACTGTTCTCCCAGGGGAGCTCAATATAGCATGCAGATATATTTTGTGAAGATTTGATAGGTGGGGTGAGCGACCTACCTTCCGGATTTTTCCCCCGAGACTGTGGCTAACGAGGACCTACACGCATACGATCTTGCGAAGGGAGAGAGCCGGGTCAGGAAATGATACATCGCAATCCTGACACTTGTATTTGTGGCTAGACTTGACGCACATCCTTCATCTCTCACAGGGTGCGTTAGCAAACGGCCCAGATGCAGACAATGATGCCTTCAGGCGTTCTCATTATGCTAACCTTCAGGTGGCCACAGGGGCTGCTTTTCAGTATGTAGGATAAGAATGCCATGATAACGGGTACCCGGAGGAGGCATGCCATGAGTCTGGTTCAGCTAAAGCAGCTCTTAAGGGGTTTCAAGTTTATTTATGGCTTGATATACCGACTGTCGCATGTATATGGACGGTTTTCAATATTAAAAATTAGAAAAATCTAATAAAATTTAAGATTTAGTTGAAATAAAATAAGAGGAGGGTAAAACTAAAACTATGAGAAATTAAGACTTATTAGAGACGAAAGGTACTAGGGGATAGGGAAGTTTTAATTACAATGTGTAAATAAAAACAAAAAGGAGGGGTAGAGGGATAGGGAATAACGAGAGGGAGACAGGGATGGATGGCGCTTCTTAAAAACTTCCCCCCCAACTTATTGATAGGCATCTTTAAAAAGAAATGTTTTAAGATTCGTTTTAAATTTATTTAGGGAATTTTCATTGCGGAGATAAAGTGGCATTGAATTCCAGAGCGCTAAATGCTACCATGCTCATTATATTCTATGGGTGTGTTAGCATTTAGCACGCTAAATTGATTAGCGTATCTTAGTAAAAGACCCCTTTAGTTTCTGCTTGCATTTTCTGCTGTCATTAATATTGCGTGTCAATAGATGGAGTTTGTTGTCTCAGGACAGGGGGTGACCTGTGTTGGGCCTTATAAGCAGAACCTGCCCTGGAGTACAACCCTCAAATTTTAGGGCTGTCCCCCCCCCCCTCCCACCAGCAGCTCCTTCTTTCTCCATTTCTCTTGCAGCTCAGTTGGAGTTCATGCTGGGTACTAGTATTATGAACCTTCAGGCACAATAATGCAGATGTTTTGTTTTAACTCCCCTCTCTGTGCTGTAGCGATGGTCTTGAGGTCAGGAGGCATACACCAGGATTCTTCCCAAATGTTTGTATCATAGTCTATGAATCTGGCAACCAGGTGTTGAAACAATGACTGATATTCTACCATCAACCTAGGGGGCTGACTCCGCAGCAGGGGCAGTAGAATATTGTTTTTGCTTCGGACGTCCAAGGAAACCAAACTTAGCCCCTCCCCCCACCTTCATATTCCTGGTTGTTGATGCTGGGTGGGGGGGGTCCTGGGCCCAATGGCTTACCTTGTCACACTGTCTAACTCTACAGCACTCCTAGAAACCTTGGGGTGCAGAGCATCTAGTCAGGTAATTGCTTAGCATTTGCCATTGATCGTCTGGAGAAGCCCAAATTTTATAGCTGTAATATTCTTTGAACGACTCAGGTTCAGTTTGAAGGACAGAGAATGCAAAGTACTCATGGAAGAAAAGTGTCTGGAAAAGAAAAACAAGAGACATATAAGTAGAGGATGGAGTGGGACCGCAGAGCAGAGTGGATGTCCCTCGTTCCCTGCTGCTTCCTCCAACTTCCATCATTGCAGAGATCACGCTCATCCCCTGTGCAGCAAGCCACATGGAATCTCCTCACAGCATAACAGAAGAATACCCATACTGGGTCAGACTGATGGTCCATCGAGCCCAGTATTCTGCTTCCAGCAGTGGCCAATTCAGTCCATGTGCACCTTAGTAGGATCCCAAATGTTAGATAGATTCTAAGCTGCTAATCCCCAGGTATAAACCGTCTACCTTAATATTAATGTAGGGACTTTTCCTCCAGGAATTTGTCCAAAACTTTTTAAAATCCAGCTACTCTAACAGATCTTATCACATCCCTTGGCAACACATTCCACAGCTTAATTATCTTTTGAGTGATAAAAAAAATGTTTTCTCCTATTTCTATTAAATGTACTTTTTAGAACCTCATGGTATGTCTCCCAGTCTTTATACTTTTTGAAAGAACATAAGCAATTCACATAATATGGCCTTTTGGTTCTAGGCCTTTAGTTACTACTGACAGTTATATAAGCAGTTAGCAGAGAAGTGAAAAAAAGAATCCACACAGATTTAGATAACTTTTGGCATGACAAATTTTACAAGCCAGAGTAATATGTATAACTGTATAATATGTATAATTGTACAAGCCAGAGTAATAAGCCCATGATAAATGTTTAACTGCTTTTTTTTTACTTGATTACCAATGTACTATAAACTGCTTTGGATAAATTCTCTTCATGAAAAGCTAGTTAATAAATCCTAATAAATAAATATGTATACTTTGGAGGAAAGGCGGGAGATATGATAGATGTTTAAATACCTGGGTGGCATAAATGCGCATGAGTCGAGTCTCTCTCATTTGAAAGGAAGCACTGGAATGAGAAGACATAGGATGAAATTAAGAGGTGATAGGCCCAGGAGTAATCTAAGAAAAACTTTTTTTTACAGAAAGGGTGGTAGATGTGTGGAATAGGATCCCATAGAGGTGGTGGAGACAAAGTGTGTCTGAACTTGAGAAAGCGTGGGACAGGCATGTGGGATCTCTTAGGGAGAGGAGGGGATAGTGGATGCTGCGGATTGGCAGACTGGATGGGCCATTTGGCCTTTATCTGCCATCATGTTTCTGCATCAAAAACTCGACGAGGAAGTAGCACCCAACGTTAGGGGGATAACACCAGTATTCTTATACTACATATATCTTATACTTAGAGACCTATATATTTTATTTAAAAGCTTGATACTCGTATACCGCCTGACCTTACCAGATCAGGGTGGTTTACAGTTTTGTATTAAAAAAAAAAAAAGTAAAGGAACTCCATTAACATAATAGAAAAGACCCAACTACATCCAGAAAGATAGACATTCAAACAAAATTCCATTCATAGTCAATATTCTTAAGGTATAACCAAGATTAATGGTTGTGTTTGTCCTCATTTCTTGGAGATTTATGTTGTCCTCCCCTCCAATCATTCTTCAATCTTCAAACGCCATCTTAAAAAATAATTTTTTTAATAGTTTTTAAAAAATTGTTATTATTTACTTCTGCTCTAATTTCCTTGGCTAGGGTGTTCCAAGGATTTGGTGCTAACCAGAAAAATGCCCTTTCTCTAGAAGTGGCCCAATGGGCCATTTTAAAAAATGGAGATGCAAGCCTAAAATCTCGCAAAGATCTTAGACATCGCGTGAGTGTATACAAAATATTGTAGTAAATCTGTTCATAAGAGCATAAGAATAGCCTTACTGGGTCAGACCAATGGTCCATCAAGCCTGTTCTCACAGTGGCCAATCCAGGTCACTGGTACCTGGCCAAAACCCAAGGAGTAGCAACATTCCAGCATCTCAAAGAATAGCAAGATTCCGGAACCCCAATGAGAGCAACATTCCAGAGCTGAGATTGTGATGTCATAATGCCTCAGAGCCAACCTCATCAGTGATGTTACAATGGCTTCATTGTCCTATACTTGGCTCACGTAAGAACATAAGAATAGCCTTACTGGGTCAGACCAATGGTCCATCAAGCCCAGTAGCCTGTTCTCACGGTGGCCAATCCAGATAATTTAGTTCATGTTCCTATAACACTTTGGGCTCCTTTTACGAAGGCGTGCTACTGTTTTTAGCGCACGCACAAGATTAGCGCGCGCTAGCCAAAAAACTACTGCCTGCTTAAAAGGAGGCATAGCGGCTAGATCGTGGGGCGTTTTAGCGCGCGCTAAAATCGCTAGCGCACCTTTGTAAAAGGAGCCCTTTGTGGACTAGACATAACAGTTTAAATGTATAACTGAACTGAACGGAGGCCTTTATTCTATAATTACACACGCAAAATAGCCCCGAATTGTCCATTCCCCACCCATGTTTGCACCCCCTTTTTTGACCTGCATGTAATATTTAGGGGCAGATCCTGTGCCTGTTAATGCATGTAACTCTTAATTCATTCTAATTAACACCAATAATAGTTTGTTAAAATGCTAATTATCGGCAGTAATTATCTTGTTATTCAGTTAAATTGCACAGGCTATTTGGGTACGCAATCAAAACTGCACGTAGAATTTTTGGTGCTTTTTACAGACTTAGGGAGGAAGTGTTAATTCTTTGTTGGCAATTTTTTTTTTAAATATTTTATTATTTTATCTAGTTATTTATTTATTTATTCAGTTTTCTCTACCGTTCTCCCAGGAGAGCTCAGAACGGTTTTACATGAGATCATCCAGGTACTCAAGCATTTTTCCCTGTCTGTCCCGGTGGGCTCACAATCTATCTAATGTACCTGGGGCAATGGGGGGGGGGGGGTGTTAAGTGACTTGCCCAGGGTCACAAGGAGCAGCGTGGGTTTGAACCCACAACCCCAGGGTGCTGAGGCTGTAGCTTTAACCACTGCACCACACTCTCCCCTCAATAGTGTAATACATTTGATTGAAAGTAACAAAATATTACAAAGAATATACTATCTCAAACAATAATATTACAGAATCATAGCTATATCCAACCCCTTTCCATCAATTATTAATATTGACAATATTAAACATTTTAAATATGAAGAATTAATATCCATATATATCAGAATCATTCCCTACCCCACCCATCCCAACCCAGATGTGTAATGAAAAAAACTCAGAGGGTATTATATTATCTTTTAATGTGAATCAGCAAATAAAGCCAATGGACTCCATATTTTGTAAAATAAAACACTAAACCCTAAACATTCTGCGTTCATTCTCTCATATTTATATGTATTACATTTGTCCACCGAAATGTATAATTTAACCTGTCATGATTTTTCCAGTTTGTTGTGATCATTTGAACCGCAAGTCCAGTTAAAATCAAGAAAAGACGACTTTTAAATTTATCAAGGGGAGGTTTAATATGTAAAATAGTACCACAAATTATTGCTTGTTGACAATTTTACGCGTATCTGCCATTATACAGTACAGGCAGACCCCGGGTTAAGAACGAGTTCCATTTTTAAAACCGTTTTTAAGTTGGATTTGTATGTAACTTGGATCTTGCTTCTCTTCACAAAGCCGCAGGCAGCATTTCCTACACGTGGCCCGCGGCTGACCCGGAACCGTTCCTTCTGACTTCAAAGGAAGCTCCTTCCGATGTCAGAGAGAAGGCTTCCAGGTCAGCCGTGGGCCATCTGTTGGAGCCTCTGCCCATTGCTTTGTGAAGAGAAATGAGTGCAGCTAGGAGGAGGAAGAGGAGAAGGAAGCAGGCCAGAAGAAGATAAACATCTGTGAGAGGAAGGTATGAACTTGGGACACAGAATGGAGGGAGGGAGAGATAGGGGTGTTGAGGACCGTTATGGAATTACTAAGAAAGTCCAATATCATTTCACCGACTAACAAGTCCATGCTTTTGAGGATAGATGAATTCATTTTCAAGACTCCTGAAGCAAGCCATTTTGGCCGAAACATGTACATGTCGAGTCATTGAGTTTTTTTCATGCATAAAGGACTTTTATGAATAAGTTGAACTCGGTCTTTATAGGACATTTCCACTAGGTACCTTGCGTCTTAGAACCAAAGCAGATTACATATTATATTCAGGTACTTTCTCTGTCCCAAGTGAGCTCACAAGCTTCAGTTTTTGGACTGGGGTCAATGGAGGGTTAAGTGACTTCAAAGGGTCACAGCTGTAGTGGAAATTAAACCCGCCTGCCCAGGATCTCAGCCCACTGCACTAACCTCCTCCACGTTAATGCCTGTCTAAACCATGCGGTCGTGCACATAACTGTCGGTATGCTATAATTTTAGTGCATAAGTGCTGGGCACGCCCCTGATCCGTTCGTTCCCCTCCCACATCCACAACCCTTGAAGGATTAGAGAATACCGATGTGTGTAAGTGCTAATTACTGCCGATTGACCCAAGTTCTCCCTATTATCGGTATTTAGTGCCTATTAGCAGTTAATTTGTCAATTAAATTATGCACATAACTGTAGGCATTCTATATAACCTGTGCTCGTAATTTTGCATGCCAGGCGTCAAATTGTGCTTAATATCAGGCCCTTTATCTTTATTAAAATGCTTATATCACCTATACAGCAGCAACGTTTCTTCAAAGTGGGGATCCCCCAACCCCCCCCCCCCCAGCTGAAGAGTGGCATGTATCAGTCATGTGGGGCAGTAGGAACCTGCGCCATGCCTTCATGCTGCATCTTTTCCTCCTCCTCCTCACCTTATGCTTCAAAACATGGAATCACGGTGCCCTTCGCTTCCGGTTCTTGTGTTCTGGCCCTATGACTGCCCAGTTTGAAAAGGTTCATGATGCCAGCCTTAAGGAGCAGGAAGAGTGGTGGGGTCCATGGCACAGCTAGAACTGGAAGCTGGGGTTGATGGGGTGGCCAGTAGCGTAGTAAGGGGGGCCGTCTTGGTGGGGGGGTGCCGGCACCTCTCCGCTCCCCCATGCCATGCTTGCGCCCTCCCTTCTCCGCCCCCCCCCTGTACCTCTTTAAAATCTTCACCAACTTGAGCATCTGCTTTACCCTGCTGCTCACGCCAGCCTGGCTCACTCTGAAGTCACTTCCGGGTCGCTGGGCCAGGAAGTGACATCAGAGTGAAAGCCAATGCCAGCGGGAAGGCAGGGCGCAAGTGGAGAGGGGTGCGAAAAAAGCAGGGGGATGTCGGCACAAAAGGAGCAGTTGGGGGGGGAATTAGAAGAGGCGCCTCCTGCCCTCGCTACACCACTGGAGGCAACCGTAGTGGTAGGCGGAAGACTGATTTGCCTAGGGCGCCTCAGAGAAAACTGCATCTGTTCACAGTAATAAAATTGTACCCAAAATGTTAAGTCAAAAGAAGAAAATTTGAAAGATGCGATGTAGCAGCTCAGAACAGGAAAAGGGAAAGAAATCTCAGCTCGCAAATGCAGTAGCTGGATTTCTCCTCCCCTCTCCCCCCTTTTTTGTTTTACAAACTAGGTTTCCTAGCAGTGTATATGTTGAAAAATGGTGCCTGTTTTGCAGGAGGGGGGGGGGAGATGGTTTCTTCTAATTGCTCCTGTAGTCTGTGCCACTTAGAGAATCTGCCATATCAAAGCACCCGCTAAGTGTTTATGGCAGCAGTTGGCCAAGTTCTCCTTGAAAGAAACTCTATCCTCCCCCTGGAAAGTCAGCTTGAATGTACTTAACCCCTGCCTGTCTCCACTGGGAGTTCTTCTTGGCTGCAGTGCCATGAAATAACCATAGTTTGAAGCAGACGAGAGAGCCAGTGCATAAAGACAGAAACTAATATCCAATCTGTACAGAATGACAGTGTCCGTTGAGCTTCGTACATTTATTTATTTTTTTGCCTTCAGCCTGCTTATGGCTCTGAGTTACAGAGAGTCACATTCCTTTAGCCATTTGTAAATATTTTGTTCTGGTTCCTGTATTTCTAGGAAATGATGCAATCCTTAAAAAAAAAAAAAACCAACAAAAACCAAACACACTTCTTGGCATTCCTTTTGTTCTTTTCCCTGTACCTCGTGCTTGAATCCTGCTTTATTTTAAAGTCTGTTAAAAAAAAAAATAAAAAACATCTAAGCAGAACCAGAGGGTCGCCATTGACTAGTGTTAATGACGTCTGTTGACGAACTTTAAAAGCGTCACTGAGCAGCATGTTAAGAAGCGGGCGGGCGCACGAGGTGGAAATCTGTCTCTGTGTCATGTCTCACTCGAGGTTTTCTAATGACTGAGATATGATGAAAATAGTGCGATTGCCATGTTAGTTCACTTGGATATGTACACAGGAAAGTCAACAAGCAAACAATAGGTAATAAATTCTTTGTTGGACTAATATTAATGTTAGCGATTCATTGTCTAGAATTGCGTGCCCTTCTGCAGTAGAGAATGACACGGGGACAAATTTTTCCCCGTCCCCATGGGAAATCATTTTCCCGTTCCAACCCCATGAGTTCTTTTCCTGTCCCTGCAAGCTCCGTCCTCATCTGCACAAGCCTCAAACCCTTTAAAATCATAAGTAGCAACATTCTAGAGCTCAGATTGTGATGTCATAATGCCTCATTCCACCAATGCCTAAGCTCCGTCCTCATCTGCACAAGCCTCAAACCCTTTAAAATCATAAGTAGCAACATTCTAGAGCTCAGATTGTGATGTCATAATACCTCATTCCATCAATGCCAATGCTCTGTTCTCACCTGCAAAAGCCTCAAACTCTTTAAAATCATAAGTAGCAACATTCTAGAGCTCAGATTGTGATGTCATAATGCCTCATTCCACCAATGCCTAAGCTCCGTCCTCATCTGCACAAGCCTCAAACCCTTTAAAATCATAAGTAGCAACATTCTAGAGCTCAGATTGTGATGTCATAATGCCTCATTCCACCAATGCCTAAGCTCCGTCCTCATCTGCACAAGCCTCAAACCCTTTAAAATCCTAAGTAGCAACATTCTAGAGCTCAGATTGTGATGTCATAATGCCTCATTCCACCAATGCCTAAGCTCCGTCCTCATCTGCACAAGCCTCAAATCCTTTAAAATCCTAAGTAGCAACATTCTAGAGCTCAGATTGTAATGTCATAATGCCTCATTCCACCAATGCCTAAGCTCCGTCCTCATCTGCACAAGCCTCAAATCCTTTAAAATCCTAAGTAGCAACATTCTAGAGCTCAGATTGTAATGTCATAATGCCTCATTCCACCAATGCCTAAGCTCCGTCCTCATCTGCACAAGCCTCAAACCCTTTAAAATCATAAGTAGCAACATTCTAGAGCTCAGATTGTGATGTCATAATGCCTCATTCCACCAATGCCAATGCTCTGTTCTCACCTGCAAAAGCCTCAAACTCTTTAAAATCCTAAGTAGCAACATTCTAGAGCTCAGATTGTGATGTCATAATGCCTCTTTCCACCAATGCCTAAGCTCCGTCCTCATCTGCACAAGCCTCAAACATTTTAAAATCATGTGTTTGAGGCTTGTGCAGTTTAGGCAGAGTTTACAGGAAGGGGGTCAGGGCCAGCGACAAAACCCGCAGGGATGGGATGGGGAAATTGAGTTACTGTGGGAATGTCCCAAATTTGTCCCCGTGTCATTCTCTGTTTTGCAGTTCACTGCTAAGCTGTATTCATGCAATGAAAGATTATGCTCCTGATGTAACTCTAGTTGAAATGCAATGGGGCACAACCACCATTGCTTCCCCGTATCGTATTTGAGTTTGGAGGATTTCTTTTTGCCGTCATTGCTTGGTTTTAAGCCTACAGAGGAAGCTTACATAAGAACAGCCATACTGGGTCAGACCAATGGTCCATCTAGCCCAGTATCCTGTTTCCACAGTGGCCAATCCAGGTCACAAGGACCTGGCAGAAACTCAAATAGTAGAAACATTCCAGAATCCCTAAATGTAACAAGATTCCAGAATACCAAAGAGTAGCAAGATTCCATGCTAACACAATCCAGGGCAAGCAGTGGCTTCCTCCATGTCTAGCTCAATAACAGACTGTGGACTTTTCCTCCAGAAACTTGTCCAAAATCTATTTTAAACCCAATTGTTGTCGCCACATCCTCAAGCAACGAATTCCAGAGCTTAACTACTCATGAGTTTGAAATAGTGCAACAAATATGTTAAGTGCCATGGCACTTTGCTCAGCATGTGTTTCTGGGAGTTCCTGGGTTAGAGGAGAAAGAGGTCTCTTTAATTTACAACACTCTTAATATAGAATTTACAGATTAAAGTGCAGTTGATGCCTCAGATATGAGGTTACAAAGAAAGTCACGCCTACAGATTTACAGCAGGATAAATGCCTTAGCCCAGTGTTCTTCAATGCAAGGCCCCCAGAGGCTAATGGAAGTCCCCTCCACCCCTCAGACCTATGGGGCGGCCCCCTTTGTCTCTGGGGTTTTTTTTTTTTTCTTCTTCTCTGCTTCTCTTGCTAGGCTCAGGACATAAAGGGGAAAGTGGATAGTGAGGAAGAGCTGAAAGCTTGAAGGACAAGGCATTTCTCAATAGACGAAAGGGAATGCAATTGGAAGTGCTTATAACCCAATGAAGTTTGAAGACGGGCTGAGGGGATGAAGTCATTTTTCATACATTGGTCAGAAGTGACCAAGGCAGGATTAATTCATCGAGGGCCCCTGGGCCCCCTGCCCCGCCCCACCCCACCATGCGCCCAGGCGGAAACAGGAAGCTGCATCAGAGGGAAGCTTTGGGCAAGCAGCACCGCTTGCACAATTACAGTTCCCGTTGCCTTTCTTACCCACGTTGCTTGCTTGTCTTACTTTCCGTCGATGGGGGGGGGGGGGGGGGAGCTGCGTTACCGATTGGGGTGGGGCCCGCATTGCCGATCGGGGGGGTGGGGGGGGGGGGCGTGCTGCTGATCGATGCTGGAGGGGCCCATCGCCGTGTAGAAAAAAAAATGTTGATGCCCTTCTTCATCGGGCCCCCCTGACAGTTTCGGGCCCTAGGCACGTGCCTACTTGGCCTATTGGTTAATCCTGCCCTGGTTGTGACCCTGCATGGAAAGTTATTTGGTGGCTCTCCTTCAGCTTAAAAGTGACCCCCAGCTTTGTTTGTTGCCTTAGCTGGTGCTGTGACACTTTCTGAAAAGTGCCCCTGAACATCTTCCCAGACCACCTCAGCACTCTCCAGGTAGTGCCAGGGTAGGACTGGGTGAGGGCAAAGTCTTTGTTCAGGCAAAGTTCTCACCAGTATCCAGATAACCACCTTGATAAAGTTAGGCCAGAAAAAAAAATGACTGTCCTAACTTTTTTCAGCTAGTATTGGGGTAGCAGTTTGAATATCGCCATTATACAGACAGCTAAGACACTCTCGAGATCCAAAGAGCATCGCTGAATAATCTGTGTATAATTTAAACCTTGCAGCTGGTGTTTAAAACAAATGCCAGCCACGGAGTTTAAATAATGACCCATTAAATCTGGCAAAGCCGCTTAGTTGCACTTTAGAGGGCGTCTACGAAGAGCGTCGCTGACGGGTACTTCTGGGCTTCATCACTGCCCTCTTTAAGTTTGACTAAGTCCACACTTGGTCCACCCGTCAGGCGCCCCTCCTGTGCCCGACCGCCGATTTCTGTAATCAGGATCAAGTTTATTACATTTGCTTTATCCGCTTAAGGAAAAAAAAACATCTATACAAGCGGGTACAAAAAAAAAAAAGCCCTCCATAAACTCCAAATATTAGAAAGCCAATTGGCAAGGCTTTGTGCCTTTCTCTGTATTTATACATGCACACACATCCTCACATTTCATCCCTTTCAAAGAATACTAAAGCGTTTAATGAGCCTTCCCGCCTACACATGCACTTCCATAAGGAGCTGGAGAAGAATTACAATACTTTGTTGCATATTTAAATAGTGCAAGTGGGCACTGACAAGCTTGATTAATGGACAGGCGTGTGAAGTTCAGGGTCGGACATGCGGGAAGAGGAAAGCTGCTAACCCAGAGCCGTGCAGCAGTCTCTATTAAATTTACCCGAGTCTCATGTATTAGTCAATAGCGACAATCCAGAATCACACAGCAATTTTGTAAAGTTAATTTTAATTCGAGTTACTACTGAAAGTATTGCTTAGTGTATTATTTAAGTAGTCTGCCATTTTCTTGGCATGGGTTAAAGCAACAATAAAGATAAAAGGCATACCTGTAGGTAAATAATAGGATTTAACAGTAGAATAGTTTCCCCCACCCTCAATTACAGAAAAGTATTCATTTTGTGTTGGGTTTTTATAAGTGGCGTGAGCCAATGGTTTGCTGTGGATTAGACCACCCCTGCTGTAAAAGCTTGATGCAATTAATACGGTCTGTCTAGAAAACAGGGTTATTTCAGAAACTTTTATTTTAATGATATGGTATGCATTTTTTGCATATTTCAAACTAGAACAAAAGGCAGGCTTTTGTTTCGTACCAGACTGGGTTTTATTAACACTAGAAGATGGCTTGAAAATAGAAAAAGAAACACCAAAATAGTAATCAGAGAATGCATTGCGCTCAAATCCCCCCCCCCCTCACGAAGGCACAGGAAGACAACATGTGGTACCTACTTGCTTCCTTTCAAGGGCCTAGCTCGTGAATACTTCTGTTGAAGGATCCACGGATTGGAGGCAGAGGGCCATGGTTAGCTCATAACCTCTATTTAAGATTGTAAGAGGGATCTGCTCCTGGATTTAAGAAGTGGCAGAGGAAGAGGAGTTCTTACCCAGAAGTCATAGAGAGTGCAGGTGGGGAGTTTCAGTTTTTGTGACTCTTCAAAATGAGGCATGCTGGGAATGAGGCTGTATTATTGTCTGCTGAAGACTGGCCCTTGAGACTGTAAATGGTTCTCATCTTCTTTTGAAGAGTAGAATACAACTCTTTAAGATACAGTGTCTTTGCCAACTTCTCTACCCTCTTCCTCTTGATTACTCATTGAGGGGCTGAAACACATTTAATACATCGAGCAGAAAAAAAAAAAAGTGTTCACATTTTTTTTTGGGGGGGGAACAGCGAGGGACGGTTCATAGACAACGGCGCGAAAGACAAAAGCACGCGCCGACAATTGAGCGCAGCGCGCGCTGCTCTAAATTACAGTTTTTAGGGGCTCCGACGGGGGTTTTTGTTGGGGAACCCCCCCAGTTTACTTAATAGACATCGCACCGGCGTTATGGGGGGTTTGGGGGTTGTAACCCTCCACATTTTACTGTAAACTGAACTTTTTCCCTAAAAACAGGGAAAAAGTGAAGTTTTCAGTAAAATGTGGGGGGTTACAACCCCCCACATCCCCCACAACGCCCCCACAACGCGGCACAATGTCTATTAAGTAAAGTGGGGGGGTTCCCCCCACGCCCCCCCGTCGGAGCGCTAAAAGCAGTAATTTAGAGCGGTGCAGCGGCGCACGCTGCGCTCAATTGTCTGGGCACACCTTTGTCCCGGCACGCTTTTGACCTGACACCGCGAGGGACATACAGACATCCGCTTCTGCAAGGACAGCTCACAGAAGTGTATACATGCACCCCTTCCCTCAAGACTGCACTGCAGATTGTAAAGATGGTTTTACTGAAGTGCTGGGGCCCTGTTGGCTGGGGCTGAGTGCATTGATGATGAAGAAATTCTGGTTTTTGTCATTCCAGAACAGGTGGTGGCTGGAGTGGAGGTGTGACCTAGTGGTTAGAACTTCTGCCTCAGCACCCTGAGGTTGTGAGTTCAATCCCAGCCTGCTCCTTGTGACTTTGGGCAAGTCGCTTAATCCCTCCATTACCCCCAGGTATCAGTTAGAGTGTGAGCCTGCCAAAACTAATAAGGAAAATACTTAAGAGTACTTGATTGCTATTCACTAAATTGTAAATTGCTATAGGTAAATTTTTTTTGTGAAAAAGGCAGTTAATAAATATATATACATTTCACCTATATTTAAGCATCTATCCTTAAAAAAAAGGAAAGTAGGTTCCTTTTTTCCTTTGTAGCGGTGTTCTTCAGTGCAAGGCTCAGGGGCCAGTGGTAGCCCCTGGAGACCTCTGAGGTGGCCCTTGGCCCTCAGCATTCTGGCTTTTTTTTTTTCTGCTACTCTGTGCCTCTCTACCCGAGTTCACAACAGAAAGGAAGGGGGAAGTGGATGAGAAGAAGATCTGCATGCTTGAAGGAATTTTTCAATAGATGAAGAGAATGCATTTGAAAATGCCCAACTCTTTGAGGATACTCCCAGGAAAAAAAAGCTTTGAAGACAGGCGGTGAGGTGGATGTCATTGACACACATTGATGTACTGTGTCAAGGCCTCACAAGGGAAGATATTTGGTGGCTCTCCTTCAGCTCATTTGGATACAAAGTGGTTCCAGCTTAAAAATGAGGGAAGACATTACTTAACCAATGTATATGTTTATGTTCAAGAACTTATCTTGGTCTTAGAACCGTCATGTCTACATCTCCGTTCCACATTGTAATGTTGTGTCCTGTCCACATTCTACTCGTGTGTATGCCTAGCTGCAAAATATATGCTCTCTGAGATACTACTACTATTTATTAATTCTATAGTGCTGAAAGGCATTTTGACATTTAATAGACCATCTCTGCTGGGCAGAGCTTTCAGTCTAATTCAGACAGACAGATATGATATATAAGGTTGGGTGATGCAGAACCTAAGGTGAGAGGAGTTAGGAGTTGAAAACAGTATGTTTGACTTGAACACTGCCCGCGACGGAGCCCACTGTAGGGATTCGGGCAGTTTGTTCCAGGCATATGGCGCAGCAAGAGAGAAGGGACGGAGTCTGGAATTGACAGAGGAGGAGAAGGGCACAGACAGGAGGGATTTACCAGCAGAGTGGAGCTTAGGTAGTTAAGTGGGCATAGTATTCCTGTTTGGCCAGCAAGAGGGCAGACTGGAATGATGTCAGCATGAATTTGAAGTGTATGAGGTCAGCGTGTGCACGGGATTTAAGCCAGAGACGTTCAGTGGAATGGGCACAGGAGCGCAGGTAGCGGATGCGTGGAGTCATCCAGTGTTGGGGTTTGGCATGTCTAACAGGGCGTGAAATTGTAGGAGCAAGTGTATCTAGAGTAGAGGAGAGAATGGTATTGGTATTATAGGAGAAGACGGCTTCGTTGACAGTCTCGTGTGATATAGTAACTGAGGAGAGGGATGAGACAATGGTGGAGAGGGCTCTAGGGTCAATAGCTTGAAAGTTCCTGAATGTATTGGTGGTGGCTGGCCAGGTCTGGGGTGAACATTAACAGGTGATGGTCAGAGAGGGGAAGGGTGATATTGTAGAATTTGGTGGTCGAGCAGTTGGAGGAAAGGATTAGGTCCAGGCAGCGTCCTTTCTGGTGTGTAGGGGAGCTAGAGCACAGCTGGAGATTGAATGTGGATGTTAGGGCAAGGAGACTGGAAGCATAGGAATTGGAGGGGTCATCAACGTAGATGTTGAAGTCGCTGAGTATGAGGGAAGGGGAAGAGGGCTCGAGGAAGAAGGAGAGCCAGGAGTCAAAGTTGATGAGGAAGGAAGAGTGGGACATATTGGGGGATCGGTAGATGACTGCTACTCGGAGAAGTAAGGGAGCGAATAGATGGATTGAATGGACTTCAAAGAGGGAGAGCATTGAGATTGTGGTGGGAGAAGGGGTTGAAATCTGCAAGAGGGTGAGAGTAGCAGCCCAATACCTCCTCCTTGACCAACCAGGCGAGGCGTATAGGAGAGAAGGTAACCTCCGTGACACAGGGCAGTAACTGAAGTAGAGTCATCAGGGCAGATCCAGGTCTTTGTTAGTGCAAGTAGGTTGAGAGATTGAGAAATGAAAAGGTCAAAGATGTAGGCAAGCTTATTGGAAACAGAGCGGGCATTCCATAGGGCATGAAAGAAGGGCAGGGAGGAGGTGAGGGGAATAGAAATAAGGCTGGTGATATTGCTGATTGATCCATAGGAGTAAGGGGGACCGTAAGAGTAGGATGGGAGTTGGTTGGGAGGACTGGAATTGGGGTTGATGTCCCCAGCAGAGAGTAAGAGAAGGAGGAAGAAGGTTCGGGTGAGGAGGGACCTGCTGTTGCGATGAGCTTGAGGTTCTTGCAGGGAGAGAGGGGATGACCTCATGAAAGGGAGAAAGTGTTGGATCTGTAGAAGAGGCTAAGAGGATAAGAGGAAGGGAGAGGCATTGGATTTAAAGAGTGAGTGGTGTGTGGTTGAGGGGTTCAGTAGCTTGGGGGGGAGGGAAGAGATTGGAGATGGTTAATATCAGCAGGAGGGGGAGTAAGGGAATCATAAGAGAGGAAGGGGGACCAGGAAGAAACTTGATTGGGGGCTAGTCTAGAGAGCAGAGGGTCATGCATGAAGGTAGTATATCAGTGTCATAGAGGCATCGAGGTTGAGAAGAGGGGTAAAAAGTTTCTGCTCGCGCCATCCTCACCACACTGAAAAGAATCAGTCTTAACTGTATAGTCCCTTTTAAATCACCTTGTCATGTGGTCCTTGGGAGGTGGAGGGGAAGCCAGTGCGGGTAGGCTAGGGGGTTTCTAAGTTGGACTAGCAGGGGTACATCACAGAAGAAAAACTTGTGTGTAGTTATAGAATGACGCTTAGACACACATCCAATTTGTACACACATATGTGCAAGTATTCAACACGGATGCATATAATGTTAAGAGTCTTCTGTAGGGAATTACCCCCTTATCTTTTAGACCGGTGATATAATAAAGACAACCACCTCTTAGTTGGGTATTGGCTATTTGTCATTCTCTGGTGGACATGACTTCGTCACGGGGTCTCAGCTCTTCCGCTGGGCCGTGACCAACAGAAACAACTCTCGCAAGCTTCCTCTAACACTATGTATGGTGAGCTAAAGCTTGCTGGAAACCTCATGCTGGTGAAATGTCTTCATGATTAGAAAATGTCACTTTAATTTTGGTTTTAAATACAGTGTGCTTGAAATGTGAACAGGTGGTGGATAGGAAGACACAGGACAGACCAGAGGAAGATAAAAATATAGAGACACCTTAAAGGTAGAAAGGTTTATATTGAGTAGCACGATGGAAAAAAAATTTGCTTTAGAAATTTATTGGAATCGGTTAGTAAAGTCTGGGCTCTTTTCAGGGTGTGACATCTTTGTTTTTGGACTAACACAAGACTTATCTAGACTTTTAAGACCGTGAAGTGTACCACAAGCAAAAGAGCAGAACAAAAGAAGGGGAATCAGGAACAGGTCTTAGACTTATCAGCTGGGATGGACTTGCATGCCAGTGAAAATAGTCAGAGGACGCAGTAATGAAAAGCAAACGGGTCAGATACAAGATAGTGACAAAGCAGTTCATTTTGGGCTGCCTGTGCACATACTTTCTGGGGATAGCACAGTTTCTACATTCAGATAGCATTTGCTATAACAAAAATTGAACACTTAGCAAAAAAACAAAACCCAACTGTTTGCAGACGGCCAAGAGAAGTGCATAGTTGAGCCAGTTGTTCAAGAATTTGATTTGCTTCTTTTGGAAAGTAGACCTCGGATGGCTGAGAACGCCTTGTGGGCGAATTTAGAGTTTGGTCCTACTTATGCTTGCCAGACCTTGTCCGGGTGAGGGCCAACACAAAGACATGAAGACATGCTTCTGCAAAGTTGCCCGGGGAAGGGAGTAGTAGAGGCAGAAGGAAGCATCTCACAGACGCCAGATTATATTAAATAAGAGGTTGCCACGGGTCTCTCCTAGTTTTGGAGAAACACTGGGTGTAGATGTTGGCGGAGTTACATGATATACTGTAGCGTGGTGTTACGATAGTCTGGATTCTTCAAACAATCCCAGCACAGCCCCTGAATCAAAGGATCCTGCTTCAAACCCATGCAAGACGCTGCTGGTTTTCTCCTTCGACTGGAGAAGCATTTGGAAAGGCAGTTTTTCTTTCTTGTTTTCTTTTCTTGCCTTTTTTTTTTTTATAGCGGCCTTTAAAAAGGAGTTTGGCTGTTTAGCACAGCTGGTGCTCATTACATTATGTACCATCAATAAAATACCATGTGTAATTAATTTTTAATGCGGTGCTGTATGCGGCACTTTAAAGCAGTCACTGGATGAAGGGAGCTGACACTGGTCACTGGCATAAAAAAAGATTAAAACAGATAACGAACGTATGTTGCATTTATAAAGCAAGAGGACAAAAATAGTGGGTTGGTTCAATATGGTAATTTCAGTTTAAAAAAGCTAGAAGTACAGATATCAGGAAAGAAAGATTGCTTTAATCTTAATCTAATTTATCTGTCATTTATTAGGATGGGTGTTTTTTTTAAATTATGGGTTAACTTCCTTTTATCATCCTGCTAGGCTAGTTAGACCAATGGGTTGCACCCCCTACCAGCAGATGGCAGTAGAGAACGGAAACCTTCCCATAACATCACTGGTATAAGGGCTGGTACAGCCTGGAACTTTCCATATTTCTCTGCCTCCAGTAGATGGTGTAGGTTGGTCTAGTCTAATGAAACAAATCTTCGTTGCTTTGTTCCATGGCCTACGTTCCTTGCATTAGAGCCTTTGCCAGTATTGTCCCTGAATTTCAGATGACAGTCCTTATCCCAGTCAAGCTCAGGTGCTGTTGACCCTCCACAACCCCAAGCAGTAGCTCTAGGGTTACCAGACGTCCAGAGGACATGTCCGGCGGGTCCGGACGGCTTTTCCAAAACCTGACACTTTGTCCAGGTTTTGAAAAGAAATGTAATGTAATGTAATTTATTTCTTATATACCGCTACATCCGTTAGGGATTGGGAGGGGGCATTTGCGCGTGCACGGATGCCTTGCTGCCCGACAAACAGGCAGCAGGGGGCGGGGCTGGGCAGGGTGTAACTGGACCTCTGGTAACCCTAAGTAGCCCACAAGCTTTTGCTTGCTAAGGCATGCTGGTATAGGTCCCTGTGAAGCCTTTGTCAGTGTGGGAGAAGGCGTGTCCTCCTCCCCCCATCCCCTGACGCATCCTTGTAGGATAGTGAAAAAAACAAACAGAAACCTAATAAAATAATTTTGGGCTTGCCAGGCTTTATTCCTCTAGCTGTTTGCTACTGGAATAAAGCTCTACAAAAAAAAATAAAAATAAAAGAGATATTGACTTTGAAATCTAGTGCTGCTGCTGCTCCTTGGGTTTTTATATCTGAAGAGATCTTTTCATTATCTCTCTGCTTTCCACTATTTAGGCCTAGATTCACTAACCTCATTTTTTGGGGGCGATCCGTGGCCGAGTCTTGCCGGGCGACCGATTCAAAACAGTTCCTGCATTCAAATGATCTGGTTGGAAGCTGAGCGATCGCGACGCATGCGCCCTCCTTCTCTAGCCCTCTCCCCTCATCCTGCGCGCTGCGTGTCAGCCTGTCACTCCCGGAGCATTAGAAGTTCAGGGAACCTGCCGAAGCAGCTCAGCCCCAGCCTGGCCTTATGCACCGACACCTCCTCCGCGTCCCTTCCGTCTTCCTTTCCCCTTCTTGGCTCCGGTGCTGTTTTAAGCCGCGGGAAAGCGGGGCTGCACAGCGTCGTGTTCTGGAACAGAATGCGCCGTAGTGCAGCCCCGCTTTAAACCTGCGTGTTAAAACCACGGGCTCGCACGGCGGGGAAGGGCGGCAGAGTCGGGGCCGCACTTTCTTTCTCTTTTTTTTTTTTGCTCTTGAACAGCGCGTGCCCACAAAGCAGGAGGAGGAAGGGAAAAGCCGCAGCACTTGTGTTTAGCAGGGAGCAAAGGGAAAACTGCTCTCGGTGTTCCGTAGAGAACGATGGGGACGGAGAGGCAGGCTTGCTGTTTGAACACACGAGGCAGGCAGGGCGGCAGAGAGCAGTTTTTTCAGGGCTGCAGGTCTGGGATTTCAGTGAGCGACTGACTGGTCCTCAGCAGTCGCTTGGTTTTGGATCGGCCAGCCCAGTCATTGTGCTTTAAATTGTGTAGCGAATCGAGGCCCTTCCTACTTTGCATGCTGTTTCCCCTCATTTGCATGCGCAGATCGGATTGGACGCGGACAGGATCGGCCAGTAGATTTGTGAACAGGATCAGGGTCGCAAAGTGGTTGGGACACGATCGGTGTCCTTAGTGAATCTAGCCCTTAGTCCTGTATATACAATCTTTTGATCTGAAGACACCTTTTTGTAATGTAGGTGTGATTTCTTTTTGAAGACCCCAGCTTCAGTCTGTCTGTCTGTCTTGTTATTGCTATTCAGAGCACCGCTCTAGTCACAGCATCTCCAGCGTGTACAAAATACAGCAATCAGATGTCTAAAAAAAAAATCTCCGTGCCCATGACCCTGTTTCCCAGGCTTTATCATCAGCTCACTGGCTACCAATAGCCAAATGTGTCTTCAAGGGCTTGATGCTAGCGTCCAAATCCTTACATGATATGGCGCCAGGCTACATGACAACCAAGCTTCCTCCATATGTGCCGAATAGGTCCGTCTTCTCCCAGGATGAAATAGGCCTCAAAACGCCCCCCTGGTCGTGCCAAATGACGTTCTTACTCCCACTTCATACCAAGCCACTGGAATCGACTGCCCCCACAGATCAGATCCCTTGAAGGACTCCTCATCTTTAGGAAAGCAATATAAACATTCGTCTTCATCTAACTCCCCTGCCTACAGCCGGTGGATTACAAAGAAATGTATATTGGTACTAGATTCTCAATACACTTCCCCCTCCGTATTTGCGAATTCCGAATCTACAGATTCGCTTATTCGCGGTTTTAAATAAAAAAATACATTTTCATTTTTCAAATTATTTTAAGCTCCGTAAGCCCCCTCTTAAGTCTTACCTGGTGGTCTAGCGCAGTGCCGGTCCACAGAAATTTCCTGCCGGTCCAGAGGGCCAGCAAGTGCATCAGGCCCAAAACAGTGTTCTTCAACCGCCGGTCCACGGTGTGATCGATGCGGCGTTATCTTCGAGCCAGCTCCCTCTTCCTAACTGATTCAGTGCACAAAGTCACTGCCAGTGGCTCCTATGGGCATCCTGCGCCTGAACCGGAAGCCTTCTCTCTGACGTTGCAGCGTCAGAGGGAAGGCTTCCAGATAAGGCACGGGACATGCAAGGTGCAATTAGTACTATTATGGGGGTGGGGTCTGGGGTGGAGATTGGGTAGAGATGGGCAGGGTCTGGCCCACGACTTAGCCCAGTGTTCTTCAACCACCGGTCCACGGACCGATGCCGGTCCACAGAATAATTCTTTTATTTCTGCCGGTCCATAGGTGTAAAAAGGTTGAAAAACACTGGTCTAGCGGGTTTTCGGGGCAGGAACAATCTTCCCATGCTCCTGCCCCGTTCAAATTGCTCACAGGAAATGGCTGCCTTGAGCTCCTGTAGTCTCTTGAGCCACTTCCTGTAAGTGATCTGCACGGGGCAGGAGCGTAGCAAGATTGCTCCTGTCCTGAAAACCTGCTAGATCACCAGCTAAGGCTTAAGGGGAGGCTTTCAGGGCTTAAAATAGCCGGGGGTTAGGGGCAGAACCGGCCTGAATATTTTTCGTGGATTTTTAATATTCGAAGGCCAGCTTGCCCTAAATCCCCGCGAATACGGAGGGGGAAGTGTATATGTCAGATTAGGATAAAAAACAAATAAACATTGGCAAATTGTAACCTGTAAAATCTGTACTACATATATTGGTATTAGATCCCTAGTATGTGTTGAGTTAGGATACAAAAAATTGTGATCACTTTTAAAAAACTTGTAGTGGAAGTATAACCCGTTAACTGTATATTATATATGTTAACCTGTAGCCCGTTCTGAGCGCGTCTGGGAGAACGGGATAGAAAGTGAATTACACTTCCCCCTATGTATTCGCAGGGGTTAGGGGCAGAGCCGGCCCGCGAATATTAAAAAACCGCAAATAATATTCAGGCCAGTTCTGCCCCTAACCCCCGCTTCCCCTGGCTATTTTAAGCCTTGAAAGCCCCCCCTTAAGCCTTACCTGGTGCTCTAGCGGGTTTTCAGGGCAGGAGCGATCTTCCTACGCTCCCGCCCCGTGCAGATCGCTCACAGGAAATGGCTGCCTTGAGCTCCCGTAGTCTCTCGAGCCATTTCCTGTGAGCGATCTGCACGGGGCAGGAGCGTGGGAAGATCGCTCCTGCCCCGAAAACCCGCTAGGCCACCAGGTAAGGCTTAAGGGTTACAGGGCTTAAAATAGCCTGAAAAATGAAAATGTATTTTTATATTTAAAACCATAAATAAGCAAATCCGTAGATACGGAATTTGCAAATATGGAGGGGGAAGTGTAAATAAATACCTGTAGTCTACACTTACATCACTAGGGAGCAGGTCCGCAATACTTCCCAGAGGCCTTTGTTCAAGCCAATTTTCTGGGTAGATCCTGAACAAGCACTATGTGATTCTGACAGCAACAGTGTTTAAAAAAAAATGCACTAAATCAGAGCAATAACAAACTTATAGTGGAAAATAAAATCATTAAACGAATAAGAAATCACGAAGATCTGTATGTATGTGGAATAGGTTTTTAATATATAAATGACAATACAAAGACTTTGTTAACTTGCTAGTCCATGCCTGTAACAAAACAAAAACACTCTGGAGCTCATTTTCAAAAGAGAAAACAATGCCCATAAAGGGGCAGGTGGACATTTTTCTCACCAAACCATCCGAATCTATGCTGTTCGACTGCAGTTCATCTAAATAGCAAGGGGGCGTGTTAGAGGGGTGGAACTAGGGTAGACTTATGGCATGGGCATTTTTCTGCCATAATTGAACATTTTAGAATGCATCCAGTGCAGGTTGGGGGCTAGACCTGTTTTAAAAATGAGGAAAGACTAAAACAGTTAGGGCTCTTCATCTTGCAAAAGAGATGCCTGAGGGGAGATAGGATTGAAGTCTAGAAAATCCTGAGTGGACTAGAACGGGTACAAGTGGATCGATTTTTCACTCTGTCAAAAATGACAAAGACTAGGGGACATTCAATGAAGTGACAGGGAAATACTTTTAAAACCAATAGGAGGAAATATTTTTTCACTCAGAGAATAGTTAAGCGCTGGAATACTTTGCCAGAGGTTGTGGCAAGAGCGGATAGCGTAGCTGGTTTTAAGAATGGTTTGGACAAGTTCCTGGAGGAAAAGTCCATAGTCTGTTATTGAGAAAGACATGGGGGGAAGTCGCTGCTTGACCTGGATCGGTAGCATAGAATCTTGATACTCTTTGGGGTTCCGGAATCTTTTGCTACACTTTGGGATTCTGGAACCTTGCTATTCTTAAGGATTCTGAATGGAATGTTGCTACTCTTTGGGTTTTGTCCAGGTACTAGGGACCTGGATGGGCCACCGTGAGAATGGGCTACTGACCCAGTAAGGCTATTCTCATGTTCTTAAATACCAAACAAGGTTCCAAACTGACCAGATGGCCACTGTAGGGATGAAGGCATGACCTCCCATACTCCCCCAGTGGCTACTGACCCCCCTCCCACCCTATAAAGATGTGAATGAAACAGTACCTACCTGCCTATATGACAGCTGCAGATGTTATGGCCATTAGAGCAGCAACCAGGACTGGACTGGAGTAGCCTGGTGATCAGTGCAGTGGACTACAGAGAAGGGGACCCAGGTCTATATTGCATTCTAACGACTACATTTGTGGTAGAGAGTGTGAGCCCGACAAAACCCAACCAAAACATACTGTACCATCAAGCAGGTGACACCTGCAGGCATAAACTCCAATGTTCTACTATGTCTGTAATCTTAATTCAATTGCTGTGAACCGCCTAGAACTCTCTGGGTATGGCGGTATACAAAATAAAGTTATTATTATTATTATTATTAAAGGCCTTTGTGGTGTACAGTTGGGTCCTGTAGGTTTTGGAGGACTCACCATACACCATAAGGGAGATATGTACCTGGAACTCTTTATGTGAAGTTCACTGCAGTGCCCTCACTGTTCTGCTGGGATGAATGTGTGGCCAGTCTACTAGAAATGCTGGCCCCTCCTATATGCCAATGGCTTGTTTTGTGTATTTTTTTTTCATTTAAGGGGAGAGTATTGTGCATTGGTTAAAGCTATAGCCTCAGTACCCTGAGTTTTTGTTGGTTCAAACCCACACTGTTCCTTGTGACCCTGGGCAAGTCACTTAATCCCCCCCCCCCCGATACATTAGATAGATTGTGAGCCTGATAGGAGAGACAGGTAAAAATGCTTGAGTACCTGAATAAAGTCATGTAAACTTTATGAGCTCCCCTGGGCGAACTGTATAGAAAATTGAATAAATAAATAAGGGCAAACATGTCTAGAAAGAGCATTAAAAAAAAAAAAAGACATTTTGCGATTTCAAAAATGACCATTTTCTCTACCCAATTTTTGGACGCACTTCACAAAACGTTCAAACTCGGACTTGGAGGTCATATAAAAAAAATGTCCCTCTTTGTCTCTCTCTTTTGATTTGTAAGAATTTGAAAAAGTTGTAAAAGGAAATTTTTTTAAAAAATATATAAAGTTAAAAAAAGAAAAATGGCAGCCTCACTTCTTCATTTGTGGCACTTAGGGGTGCAAATTTGTAAAATGGAGAAGCAGCACGTGAAAGTGACCGCTTGCTTGTAGAAGTTGTGAAATTGTCTCTTCCGTGTGCCAGCGCCAGCACCTCCACGTGGAAGATGCCAGGTCTGTTCCACTCGTTTTTTTTTCAGAGCGTCTATTTGCAAAGTGGCTGCCTCCACTGCATGTACCAGGAAATGCACATGTGCACTCCTGCAAGTATTTACAGTAAACAAAAAGTTTCAAGTTTATTATATAATTTGATTAATCGCCTATTCCAAGTTCTAGGCGATGTACAATTGCTAAAATAACCAAATATGGGTAGCGAATCACACAGACATAAATATAAGCAAATTAAAATGACAAATACAAACATTCCTATGCAAAGTTTAAATCAATTAAATTAGGCAATTTATACATACAATATCAAAACAGAAGGGAAAATTATTAAGGGATTACAATCAGTGTTTAATTCAATATATTTAAGGTAAAAACATTAGGAGGGGAAACAAATATAGTTTGTAATGAAATATTAGGTAAAGAGAGACAAAAGCATTATGTTTATTCACTAAAAGCCTCTTTAAAAAGAAAACTCTTAAGTTTGGTCTTGAATTTGTCTCAATGTTGGCAGATCCTTTAATAAAATATCAACCAAACTGAGTGTATCTCAAGCTGGACGTCTCATTTCCGATCTCTGTGTTATATGTAAAATGGGGCTTTAAACATATATAATTTATCCAGATAACAGCTGAATATTGCCACCATACAGATAATTTTGTGGCCTACTCTCACTTTGCTGTCTACAGATAGGGAGGTTTTACATTCATCAGCTGCTGGTGAAGCTAGAGTATAGCCTGCCTCTGAATATTGGCCCGTTTGTTTTTGGCTGTTCAAATGCTTCCTTGAAATTATCTAGGAGACTTCTTGCTGTACAAATCTTTCAATTTACGCAGCCTAATAAACTGGGAAGAAGGAATACAGAAAACTGAAGCCAAGAGAAAGAGATTGCCTCCTTAATCCCCCCCCCCCCCCCCCCCAAAAAAAAGAGAAACTGGCAAGAGATACCAGGCTCTGTGACAGCTTTGGGAATAATACAAGCCTATATTTCTAAACTGGCTGAGGTAAATAGGTATGTTTAGATATCCAAAGAATGTGGTGAAAGCAGTTAGTTTAGCAGGGTTTTAAAAAAGTTTGGATAATTTCCTAAAAGAAAAGACCAAAAGCCATTATTAAGATGGCCTTGTGAAAATCCATTGCTTACTTTATAGATTTGAGTATAAACCTATCCAAATATAAACTTCCCCCCGCCCCCAAAGAGAAAAAAGATTGACTTAAATATAAACCAAGGGTTTATACCAAAGTATGGTAATGCTCTCTCTCCCCCTCCCACCGACACCAATAATCTTGGCTTCCTTGAGGTGTCCTATCCTGACCCGTGCCATCCTGCAGCAACAGCTCCAGCCTGGCAACCCCAGTCATTACAGGCCTCTCCCAGGCCTACCTTAAGCCCTGATGATCCAGTGGTGAGCCAGGATTCTCCTACGCTCCTGCCGCGTGCAGTTCCATTTAGAAAATGGCTGCCGCGAGTTCTCTCAGTAACCTCGTGACCCCATAACCAGAAAGGAGAACTGAGGCAGGTGAGGGATGCTGCCGGCAAGGATTTGAACAGGTGGATGGTTGGAGAGGAGCCCCCTGCCAAAATGGTGCCTGGTGTGGTCCCCACCCCCTTTGCTACGCCACTGCCTGTAAACTCCTCCCAAATCACATCCTCACCTAGGAACCCTATGTTCTGGTTGTGTCAACTGATGTGCACACTGGGGGGGGCAATTCAGTAAAGGGTGCTAGAAATTAGGCACCCCAAATTTAGACGCCAAGCTAGTATTCGGTTAACAGCAAAGTTGCGTGCCTAATGCATTAGAGAATACCGTGTTTCCCCGAAAATAAGACAGTGTCTTATATTAATTTTAGGCTCAAAAAACGCACTAGGTCTTATTTTCGGGGTATGTACATGATCATCTTCATAGTTTCGTAGTTTATTTAAAATTTGATTAAATGCCTATCAAAATTCTAGGCGAAAGTACAATATTTATAAAAAAATAAGGGGTGCAATAGGTTAAAACACAAATATCTTCAAACTAAGGACAGACCATACAGATTATACATGGAAAGGGGGGGGAAGGAACTACAATAAGGAACAAATACAAGGAATGTTAAGAGAAAGAAAAGAGACTGGACGAGGCGAATAGCAAATACGTCAAGAGTACTTGGCGTCCCTAGATATCTTTAGACAGAAAAGAGTATCTAGAGTTGGGCAGACTGGATGGACCATTCGGGTCTTTATCTGCCGTCATCTACTATGTTACTATGTTTAGAGTTCAAAGGCCCAATTCTTCCTCTTTCCTTTCTCTCCCCCACAAGTGCAGCATCTTTCCTCCCCTCCCTCCCATCCCTCGTGCAGCAGAACCCTTGAGCACACCCCACCCCGAAGACCCGCCCCCGCAGCTGAACCCCCATCTTTCCCTCCCATCTGAATCCCGCGGACCGCGAGTGAGCCCTACATACCTCCCTAAGCAGTGTCGGGCCTGCAGCACTCTAAAACAGGCTGCTTTGGCCTTGTCCGCCCGTGAATTCACTCTGCCGCGTTACTGATGATCTCATCAGTAATGTGGCAGAGTGAATTCACGGGCGGACAAGGCCAGTGCAGCCTGTTTTAGAGTGCTGCCGGCCCGACCCTGCTTAGGGATGTATTTACTAGGGCTCGCTTGCGGTCGGGGCTCGGATAGGAGGGATAGAAGGATGGGGGTTCGGCTGGGCGGGTGCTCGGGGGGGAGGGGAGGGGGGTTGGTGCTCGCTCAAGGGATCTGCTGCACAAGGGATGGGAGGTAGGGAAGGGGAACTGCGAATCCCGGGACTAGGGCTTATGTTTGGGGTAGGGCTTATATTAAAACCTACCCCCCCAAATCCTGCTAGGGCTTATTTTCGGGGAAACACGGTACCAGCGTAAGTCAGCAAATAGGCATCTCAATTTAGGATCCACCACTTAACGCCTTCTCTATGGCAAGTGTAAATGTGAGCTCTTATATGCAACAGTTCAGCACTTAACTGATAATATTCAACAAAGAATACACGGAAATAGAACATCCATGCCAAGTTTCAAGTTTAATTAGGTTTGATATACCATTTAAAACCTTCCTAAGTGGTTTACATAATACAAAGCTAAGAATAATTTAAAACGGGGAGTCTAGACATAAACAATTAAAATAATATAATGTCCGCGTCCATGCCCCACATACGTAGGGTTACCAGACGTCAGGGAAAACCCGGACATGTCCTCATTTTAGAGGCGGACTTTTTAAAACCCAGCAGTTTGTCCGGGGTTTTGGAAGGCCCCCGACAAGCTCCGGCCGCATCTGGAGGGCCTCTGAGCGTGCGCGGACGACGTCACGCACATCCGTACATTCTCGAGGCCCTCCGGACGCGGTCGGAGCTCTTCGGGGAAGAAGACGGGGCTTTGAGGGGGGCAGGGCTGGGGGAGGAATGGGGCGGGACTTGAGGCGCAACTAGGCGGGGATGGGGGGCGGAACAGGCTGGGGCCATGCATCCAGGTTTGTGAGGCTCCAAATATGGTAACCCTACACATATGCTTCTCTCATGTAAACACCCCTTTTGCAGTTACATGCTGGAACACTTAGGTGCCAAGTTATAGAATACAGTCTTAAGAGCACTTAGGTGCCTACTTGCTGTTTCCACCCCATTTTGGTGCTTAATTACCGTTAACTTCCATTTGAGCAGGCAGGCAGGCAGCGCGTTCAGGACAGGAAGGCAGGCAGCATGTTCGCGGCTGCAGGATAGGGGCTGACGGGGCAGAGAGCAGGGCGGCAGAAGGCAGGGCAGCCGGAAAGGGCTTTAGCGACTGGTCCTCAGCGGTCGCTTTTTTTTTTTTTTTTTGGATCGGCGCAGGGTGTTGCAGGGCTTTCTTTAGTGAATCGCGTCCCTGCCTACTTTGCACGCCGTTTCCCTCATCTGCATGCGTGGATCGGAGGATGGTCGGAAGAGAGGTAAGCGAATCGGGCCGGGGTCGCAAACCGGATCGGTACACAATCAGTTTGCTTTGTGAATCTAGCCCCCCAAGTTTGCCTGCAGAAATGAGTCGTTTGCTGTACTTTGTAGGGAGACCCTCCCCCGCCCCTTCCCCCCCCCCCCCCCACCCCCTGAGCAAAGCAACTCTGAAGAGACATTTGTGCTCAAGACCTCTCTGCAAACTCCAGTTTTTCACCCTCCCTCCCCCCTTTTAAGACTGATTTCCTCTGCTGCCAAACATGTCTGCTCCACTTGTGGAAGGAAAGCTGCCCAGTGTGTTTCTATTCCCTGGCGTCTAGGATCACTCACCCTTCTCCTAAATGAGTCTCCAGGGAAGGCACTGCCAGATTGCACCAGAAACCTAAGGAATCAACATTCTGCTTGTTTTGATATCTGCTTCGATCAAGTCCCTGAGTTATGTGCTGTGTGTCTCTCTCTGCATGAGTAACTGTTAATCACTTTCCTTCTATTTCCTTTTTTTCTTGTAGAGCTAGTTTGTTAAAGGAACTCGCTGTACTTTCTCATTCACCCTGGCTTGGGCTTATTTTTTTTTTTCATCTCACGGAACTTCTCTTTTTCCTCTTTTTCCTCATGCCGAATCGCGCGCTTCTTCCTCCGCTAATGATTAATGGATGGCACTGTCTTTTTTAGAGCCGGTTGCTTCAAAAGCAGAGCAACACATGTAGGTTTGAAACCCAGAGGCTTTTCAAAAGCTGTGCTTCTAGCGAGCTCGCTTTTGACTCAGCCCACAACAGCAACATCATCTTTAATTAAAAGAAAAAGTCACCCTTGCAGTAATTTTTTTTTTTTTTTTAACCTTCAGTAGCTCTCTGGTTCTGTGCTCCTGGATGTTCCTTGAACCCTGGTGGAGAGGAACCAGCCCTAAGAAAGCAATACCGGATCTGGTGTGCACATGTGCGCTCAAAATGATCATCTCTCTCATAGAGTGGAGAGTAGCACTACAAGGCCCTTTATACTAAGGTGTGATAAAATCTGTGTTTCATGCATTCCAATGTGGAACTTTTCCATGTGCTAAGCCCAGATTTAATGCAACATTTTGTAAGTCGCTTTTTTTTTTTAGCAGGTTGTGCGCTATTTTAGGGGGTGCTATGTACTCGCCTGTTAATCCTGTGTTTCCTAGCTAATCCTAACATGCTAGATGAAGGGCGTGGGAATACCACTCTTAAAAATAGTTTTTAAAATGAGGTGACACATTCTGTGGTAACCTGTTAGTGTGTGCTGCTGACCATGCTTTAGTTTAAGGGCTTAACACTAGAGAATGACACGGTGACAAAATTCATCACCGTTCCCGTCCCCGCGGATTACCGTGGGAAACCATCTTCATGTCATTCTTTATGGAGAGAGGGAAGAATCAGAGTATGAATGGCCACAACCACTGACCCGCAAGCTTTGCTCTGAAGAATGCTGATGTAGAAGGACTGAGGTTGAAACAGACACTACAGAATGACAGTCTCTGGTATCCAGAGCAGATATTGTGATGTCATAATGCCTCATTTCACCAGTGCCTAAGAACCAATCACATCAGTGATGTCACAATGGCTTCATTATCCTTGGCTCACATAAGAATCAGAGTATGAATGGCCACAACCACTGACCCGCAAGTTTTGCTTTGAAGAATGCTGGTGTAGAAGGACTGAGGTTGAAACAGACACTACAGAATGACAGTCTCTGGTATCCAGAGCAAATATTGTGATGTCATAATGCCTCATTCCACCAGTGCCTAAGAGCCAATCACATCAGTGATGTCACAATGGCTTCATTATCCTTGGCTCACATAAGCACAGCCATGACCCGCAAGCTTTGCTTTGAAGAATGCTAGTGTAGAAGGACCGAGGTTGAAATAGACACTAGAAAATGACATGGGATTATTTCCCGCGGTTATCCGCGGGGACGGGAACAGTGATGATTTTTGTCACCGTGTCATTCTCTACTTAACACCCTTTAATAACATGAACATCCAGCTAGTGTTCCACTGGGAACCTCTGTTGCAGCAGGTGAGGGTCACTTTTGCATATCCTCTTTTTAATAAGAATGTAAGAATAGCCTTACTCAGTGGCGTATCAAGGGTGAGTGGCGCCCCTTCCCCGACCTCTTCACCACCCTCCCCTGCCTCCCATTTATCCCCCATACCTTTGCGCGAGCAACCGTACAAACTTGTTGTCCGCGTCAGTGTCGGCTCTCTCTGATGTCACTTCCGGGAGCTGACACGACGCGGGCAGCAAGTTTGTAATGCTGCTTGCACAAGGAAAATTGGAGGGAAGAGGCGCATGCGAGCGGCAAGGGGGGGTCGGAAAGGAACAGGGGGGGGAGGACGGAGAAACCGACAAGTGTAGTCCATCCTCACAGTGGCCAATCCGGGTCACTAGTACCTGGCAAAAGCCCGAAAAGTGGCAACATGCCATGCTTGGTGTTCTCCCTCCCCCCCCCTCACACATACTTCAAAAAAGGATGGTTATAAAAGAAATGTGCTTGTCACAGCTTGAGGCAAGCATGAGGGGAGCCTGTCCCCCCCCTCCTCAACACATATGCATGCACTTGTTGTGAGTGCTAACCCTGAATTGTACCCCCCTCTGTCCACTTCTAATATCACTTGTTTACCCTTTGTCTGCTGAGGTCAGATTGAATATCTTTCTGCTGTACTATAGCATACCCACAGCTGAGAATGACTGATTTTGTTGATTGCTGAAAAGCTGTGTTAAAATTCAAGATGGTGCTTTAATGCATACACACTAACAGAGAGAGAATTCCTCTCCTTTACCCTCTCTGTTCCTCTTCCTTCTTTTCACTCTCATGTCTATGATCCTCTCACTATCATGAAGCACAGTCGTTTGTGCTGTTTGTATTATTAGTCTGCTTGTTGCCTCCCTTTCAGCCTGATTGGAACCTGCCACTAATCGCCTTTCTGTGCTGTCTGGAGTTTCCTCTTAGTTTAACAACTCTCTTGTCTATCCCAGTATTTGTTTTGGTTTTATTTATTAACCTTGAGAGGAAAACCCACTCCCTCCGGAGCCCAGTGTCATTGAGCTTGTAAGACAGATAGGCATTGCTAGGACTTGTCAGTTGACTCATTGAAGATGGCCTCCTTTTGCCCCATGGCATGTTGGGACTTGAAGTTCGGAGGATATCCAGGACTATAAGTTCATACATGCAGTGTGGTAATACTCAGGGTTGGGTCAACTTGATTTTTACCCCAGAGGAGAAAAAAAAAAAGGCGCCATGTACAGTAATAACACTAAGCATCAAATCAAGGTTGAGTGATGGTAGAGCTGCCATTCTTTCTTCTACCAAGGAGGTTTAATTAACAGGAGATGAAACGCTACTGCCATTTTGATACACTCAAAACATAGTCTCTGATTGGTGCAGTTTCCTGTCAATTAAACCTCTTTGGTCTCTAATAGGATGTTTTGGGTGAATCAGTATGGTGACAAGCTCCACTTACTTGCTGCATATCAGGGAATGGGCCAAGCTTCCTCCTTCTATCTCCTGTTAATTAAGCCTCCTTGTCTTATGCTGACTGAAGGTTCATCAAGCCCATTATCCTGTTTCCAACAGTGGCCAACCCAGGTCACAAGTACCTGGCAAGATCCCAGAGAGGGAAGCAGATTTTTTTTATGCTGCTTATCCCAGAAATAAGCAGTAGATTTTTCAAAGGCCATCTTAATAATGGCTTATATTTAATTTTTGGAGATGGCATTGTCAAGGGCAGCGAATAGGCCTAGTGGTTAGAGCTGCTGCCTCAACACCCTGAGGTTGTGACTTTGATCCCAGCCTGCTCCTTGTGACTTTGGGCAAGTCACTCGGGGCTCCTTTTTACGAAGCCGCGTTAGCGGTTTTATCGCACGCACCTTTTTTTTAGCGCGCGCTAATCCCCGCGCTAGCCGAAAAGCTACCGCCGGCTCAAGAGGAGGCGGTAGCGGCTGTTACGCTCGTTAAACGGCTAATGCGGCTTTGTAAAAGGGGCCCTTAGCGTTCCATTGAACCCAGATACCACAGTTAGATTGTGAGTCTGCCGGGACAAATAAGGAAAATCCTTAAGAGCACTTAATTACTACCGGTGTTCGGTGTATTGTAAACCGCTTTGGGTGAATCTCTTCGTGAAAATCCAAATTAATAACTTTGTAACTGGCAGCTGCTGTTGCCATATTCCCCTTGTACTCCCCCGCTGGACTGAGCAGCCAGATGTGGGAATTGATTTGAACCCAGATCTCTTCCATGACACCAAACTGGTCCTTAAAGAGGAATCCAAATAAATCCTATTAGCTCGCTTTTGGATAAAAGAGGACTCGCTTCTTAGTCCCCCCCAAAAAATTCCCTTCCCATGATAGACCAAGTGCTTCCAGTTCTGGCACAGACTGATGAAAGCAGCGCATGCCTATCTGGTCAGGAGCTTCCCCCTCCCGCAGGAAATGGAACGGCCCCTTTCAGTCTGAATCCATAACTTTCCTGGGTATTTCACAGTGCCTGGTTTCATTTATACTGGAGCCAGACTTGCTGTGTGAGAGCCATGCACATGCTGGAATTAGTCCTCAGCTTGCTTCTGTGGGGTTGCCAAGTTCCATGTTTGTGTTTTATTTAGAATTCTTTTCACGGCCAGGCGAATCTGTTCAGGCACTCCTAGGCGCTGCTGCACCCCCACGGAGCAAATAAGGCAGCCCGCGCTTTCTTTGGCTGGGGGTCATGGCCACAAAAGGCTGCGATCTTAAAAACATTTTTTAAAGAGCTATTTTAACCCGTAACAGATGTATAAAGTAGGCCTGCGCATGCCAGTTTTTCTTAGTTTTAATTAAAAAATAATTACAATTTAATGGGATGCTAGTGACAAATTTGGATGCCTGGTGGGTGACAGTGTCATAGGGCTCACTGCAACGTATAAATTAGTGCACGTTTCTTGGCTGAGCGTATAGATAAAAATTAGGTAAAAGGACAATTAATATATTAAAAAAAGAAAGAATCGCATCTTGATGGGGTGGCAGTGCTGCATAGTTTGTTTTTTTTTTCTCTTCCTTAAATCGCTGCAAGTGAAACGCAGGCTCTCTGGCTGGTGAATTATAGCCTGGTGGCTGCGCCGTATTGCATGTATTCCTTTCCCTGGCAGAACTCTGTCACTGACCGTTTTGCCAGACTTCCATTTATAGTCGCACGCCTGATTAGCCATCACTCCTGAAACCGGATATTTTAATTAGAAAACGTGCATATGGTCTGTATGTTGGAGTTGCCCGCTTGGTGTGCATGTCATACATTTCATACCATCTATGTTTCAAACTGGCGAGCTTTCTCGTATCCGTACACTGTATATATGTTTGATTTAGTCTAACATGCTACACTGCCTTTCTCTCCTCTCTTTTGGTGTATTTATTAATAAATTTATAACCCGGCCTCCCGGTCAAAAGTCTGCGCAGGGTGTTGAGAAAAATAGTTTTTACTTCACAAAATAGATGATAACAGAATACACTGAAAACATAAAGCCGGGAAAGGTCAAGCCGGCCAAAGCTTCTTAGATGACATTAAAAAAAAAAAACAACCCCAACACATCAGAGCAGTAACAAAAATACTAAAACAGGTGAAACATAAGTCAGCCGATGCAGAGGATCTTCCTTCATGGAAAAAGCCATGCCTTAGCTTGTCAGCAGATGTTCAAACAGTTCACTTCGGTTGCTGCTGCCTCTGATGGTTCATGCTGGAGCACAGGGGTCAGTCACCACTGAGAACGAGCATGCTTGTGCCACAGTTTTTCCAGCTTCTTTATCTGAAGGAAGCGTGCTTGGCTCGGACAAAGCTGACGGGAAGACGTGCCCCAGTGGAGCCTATCCTGCAGATAACTGCGGGCCCGTTGCCTCATTAAGGGGGTCCTTTTGCTAAGGCATGCTAGCCGATTTTGCTTGCGCTAAATTATATTCTATGGACGCGTTATATTCTATGGACGCGTTAGCATTTAAGTGTGCACTAATATTTAGCAAGCGCGCCTTAGTAAAAGAGGGAGGGTAATACTTTAAAGGTAAGCAGCAATATCTGAAATTCTGCCCACAACTGCACAGAATTGAGATTTTACTCACAGAGTAAAGTATGTGTAGTACACTTCTCCCTCCGTATTCGCGGTTTCAGCATTCGCGGTTTCGATTATTCACGGTTTTTAGCTTGCTGGCTCCTCCCCCCCCCAAATGACATCAGCTTGCATAGAGAAATTGCCGATTCGCAGCACTTTCTTCACCGTGTTTTGCCTCTCCTTCAGGAACAGGCCGCCATGTTATTCGCGGTTTCACCATATTCATGATTTTTTAAAATAGAAAACAGCAAATAACATGAAAAAGTTATTTGCGGTTTTTCTGTATTTGCGGTTCTGTTAAACCCCCTATCACAGCGAATACGGAGGGAGAAGTGTATATATCCCACATGCAGGCAAAACACATGCACATACTCCCATTGCAATATTATTTATCTGGGATCCTCCCCCCAAATTTTAAGGAACATAAGAATTTGCCTTCGCCGGGTTAGACCAGAGGTCCATCCTGCCCAGCGGTCCGCTCCTGCGGCGGCCCTTCAGGTCTATCACCTGTGCTGTGGTCCCTGACTATTCCTATAACCTACCTCAACTCCTATCTGTACCCCTCAATCCCCTTATCCTCTAGGAACCTATCCAAACCTTCTTTGAAGCCCTGTAATGTGCTCTGTCCTATCACGGCCTCCAGAAGCGCATTCCACATGTCCACCACCCTCTGGGTAAAACAGAACTTCCTAGCGTTTGTTCTAAACCTGCCCCCTTTTAATTTCTCCGAGTGCCCCCTTGTACTTGTGGTTCCTCACAGTGTGAAGAATCTGTCCCTGTCGACCTTTTCTATGCCCTTCAGGATTTTGAAGGTTTCTATCATGTCTCCTCTAAGTCTCCGCTTTTCCAGGGAGAATAGCCCCAGCTTTTTCAACCTGTCCGCATATGAGAAGTTTTCCATACCCTTTATCAGTTTAGTCGCTCTTCTCTGGACTCGCTCAAGTACTGCTATGTCCCTCTTGAGGTCCGATTGATTTTTGGTCTGAAGAAGAACGACCACGTCAGCCAATATTATCGCTTATTGCATTGGTTAGCGTTAGAGGCAAAAGTACTGTTTAAATTTTCTTGTATCTGCTTTAAGTTGATATCAGGATTGTCTCCAGTTTATCTCTCCCCTCACTTCGATTTATATAGACCATCAAGGAATATGAGAAGTTTTCACTTATTTGCCTTTCCTAAGCCAAATGGTGTCTGTTATAAGACCTTTTTTGATAGGACCTTAGCGTTTCAAGCAGGTAAACTGCAATCTTGGCTTGGTGAATGTATTCATCAAGTCATGCTCTTTTCGAAAATTAGTCATGTCTTCTCTGTTTGACAAATTTATCACTTAATTGGATATTCTTAAGATTGTAACCATACTTTTAACTTTTATTTGTATGATTTTATTCTTATGGTATGAATGTGATTCGCTAACTGTCCAGTTTCTTATGGTGTAAACCGCCTAGAACTTTTGGTAATGGCGGTGCGGTATAAAAGAATAAAATTATTATTATTATCCATATATATATATATATATATATATATATATATATATATATATATACAGTGGTACCTTGGTTTACGAGCATAATCCATTCCAGGATCATGCTCGTAATCCAAAACGCTCGTTTATCAAAGCAAAATTCCCCATAGGCCTTAATGCAAACTCAGAAGATTTGTTCCACAACCACTCAGGACATCCTGCGTGCTTTTACGTGGTGAGCGTGTTATCGGGGCAGCGGCTGACTTAGGAGAGGAGAGGTGAAGCTGCGCGCATGCTCATTCAGGATGGCGGCCAGCTTGGCTGACGGACTGCAGAGGCATCGGCCGAAGCGGGAGGGCAGCCGCACAGGAACCCTGAGGGAAGGAAGGCACCACTTTGGAATCGCTGCAGCACCCGCAGGCAGGTATTCACCCCTGGGCCACCATTGCTGAGTGCTCGTTTATCTGGGCAGTGCTCGGTTTACGAGACAAAAGTTTGCTGAGTGTTTTGCTCGTCTTGCAAAACACTCGCAAACCGGTGCACTCGTAAACCGAGGTACCACTGCACATATATACATACACACACAAAGACATAGAGACATGATGGCAGATAAAGGCCAAATGGCCTACCCAGTCTGTACATCCACTATCTTCTCTTCTCCGGAAAAGATCCCGCGTAAGAAGCGATCCAGAGGAAGGCAGCCAAAATTATGCTTGGATTGCGCCGAGAGACGTATAAGAAGAGGCTTGAATACATGAATAATGTATACCCACACAGATCAGGTCGCTAGACTCACTAATGACCTTCCGCAGAGCAGTAAAGACCTTCCTCTTCCGCCAATCTGGCCATTAAAAACTGCCTCCTCAATATACTTCTCCTAGTACTCTTCGCTATGACCAGCCTGGTTTTTACCTGTAATTTAGTTTCTAGCTCTAATACATCCAATAGGATCTCATGAGTATTTAGTGAGGATACCCTGGAAAACTAGACGTAGTTGAGGAGTCTGAGCTTCCGAAGTGCCAGTGCATATCATCATTTTGGCGACTCCTCCACAGAAACCAAGGAATTCTTTGCTTTGAATACCAGAATACCTCTTTTTTTTTTTCTAGATTTACAGTGGTGCCTCACACAACGAACTTAATTCGTTCCAGGAGCAAGTTTGTTATGCGAAAAGTTCGTTATGTGAAACGCGTTTTCCCATAACAATACATGTTAAAAGAAATAATTCGTTCTGTAGCATAAAATATGCTAAGATGACATAAAAAAAGATAAATTTTTGGTTATTATTTTTATTTAGATACATCTAAAAACATAATTGTTTTTTAAAACAACACACATTTTTTAAATTTAAAGACAGACTAAGTAGAGTCTAATTTTACAGTGAGAGAGGGCAGAGTCTCAGCGGCAAAAACTGGGACTTAACTGTTCATTTTTTTTTTTTTTTCTACCGTGTTTCCCCGATGATAAGGCAGGGCCATCAAATAAGACAGCCCCCCCTTTTTAGAAAAAAATGTAAAATAAGGCACCCCCCCGCAAATAAGCCACCCACCGATACCTGCGCTTACCCGAATCGGGTGGTACGGTGGGTGACTCCGTGTGGACCCTGGCACCCCCGACACGATCGGGGCAAGAGGGAGCTCAAGCCCTCTTGCCCCCCCGACTCCCCGACACGATCGGGGCAAGAGGGAGCTCAAGCCCTCTTGCCCCCCTGACTCCCCGACACGATCGGGGCAAAAGGGAGCCCAAGCCCTCTTGCCCCGCCGATTCCCCAACTCCCCGACAATATCGGGCCAGGAGGGAGCCCAAGTCCTCCTGGCCACGGCGACCCCCTAACCCTACCCTGCACTACATTACGGGCAGGAGGGATCCCAGGCCCTCCTGCCCTCGACGCAAACCCCCCCCCCCCCCAACGACCGCCCCCCCCAAGAACCTCCGACCGCCCCCCCAGCCGACCCGCGACCCCCCTGGCCGACCCCCACGACACCCCCAACCCCCTTCCCCGTACCTTTCTGTAGTTGGCCGGACAGACGGGAGCCAAACCCGCCTGTCCGGCAGGCAGCCAACGACGGAATGAGGCCGGATTGGTCCATCCGTCCCAAAGCTCCGCCTACTGGTGGGGCCTAAGGCGCCTGGGCCAATCAGAATAGGCCCGGGAGCCTTAGGTCCCTCCTGGGGGCAGGGCCTGAGGCACATGGTCGGGTTGGGCCCATGTGCCTCAGGCCCCGCCCCCAGGAGGGACCTAAGGCTCCCGGGCCTATTCTGATTGGCCCAGGCGCCTTAGGCCCCACCAGTAGGCGGAGCTTTGGGACGGATGGGCCAATCCGGCCTCATTCCGTCGTTGGCTGCCTGCCGGACAGGCGGGTTTGGCTCCCGTCTGTCCGGCCAACTACAGAAAGGTACGGGGAAGGGGGTTGGGGGTGTCGTGGGGGTCGGCCAGGGGGGTCGCGGGTCGGCTGGGGGGGCGGTCGGAGGTTCTTGGGGGGGGCGGTCGTTGGGGGGAGGGGGGGTTTGCGTCAAGGGCAGGAGGGCCTGGGATCCCTCCTGCCCGTAATGTAGTGCAGAGTGGGGTTAGGGGGTCGCCGTGGCCAGGAGGACTTGGGCTCCCTCCTGGCCCGATATTGTCGGGGAGTTGGGGAATCGGCGGGGCAAGAGGGCTTGGGCTCCTTTTTGCCCCGATCGTGTCGGGGAGTCGGGGGGGCAAGAGGGAGCCAGGCGGAGAGAGGGCAGTTAAGCGCAGTGCCTGCGCGGAAGGATGCAGCTCGGGCGACTTCGTTGTGTGAAACGAAGTTCGTTGTACGAATCAAGACATAAAGTTCGTTGTGCGCAGCGTGCGCTGTGCGAGGCGTCCGTTGTGTGAGGCACCACTGTATATATTTTTAATTTGGGTTTGTATTGTGAGTAGAATTAATATTTCAGAGGCAAAGTTCCTTTGAGCCCAAATTCCTCAGATGTGAGAATTAAGTTTCAGCAGTAGAGCCATGAGTCATGGTCACACAGATGAGAGCTATTCTAAAGTTCCTGGAATTTTTGGAGGGAAAAAAAAATGTTGCTTTCATTGTCTAATCCCTTCAATTATATGTTATTTCTTAAAATAATCCACCAGGCATTCTGCAGTGGAGGTCTCTCCTGGCTTGATTACAGTTTAGGCTTTGAAAAGGGTACCTGAAAGATTTTACAAGATTGAGGGCAGCTTACTGCTCCTTTTAAGTTCCCTGCAGGGAAGAGGGGACTCTGCCCGGCTGCAGAAGATCCATTCCTCCATCTTTCTGGGAACACTTTCTTTGCTTTAGCATTAAGAGTAACTTGATTTCTTCAGCTATGTCAGATGGTATCTAACTGTGCCTGCTGAGAATGGTTGCTCTCCAGCCGAAGAGATTTCACATCTGTGATTGATTCGAGAAAACCAGAGAGATTAATTGTGATAGGATAGGAGGACCTGTATACAGTACTTCTTTTTTTTATTTTTTATAAATCTTTATTCATTTTTAATACTTTCATTAAGTGAACACAAGAAAAAAAAATACATTTTACACTTTATACATCACTTAAAATCCTTAGAATATATAATAAGCTCAACATATTTCCCCATCAAAGATTATTATATATATAGTTATTGATAAAGTATATTCATAACCTTCCAAAAGTGCAAATGTCAAATTTCATCTTTATAAGGAAATAGTAAGCACCTATATAAGTATTTAATTATTCAAGACCCAACCCAATCCCTCCCATCCACCCTATCACCCAATCAAAAAATAATTAAAAGAAATTAAAAGAAAATGTCCCCCCCCTCCCTCTGGATGTGCATTTGATATAACAACAAATGATACGGACCTGTATACTTCTATGTTTCCAGTGATTCAGCCAAGCTGGGTACCTGAAAATAAAGTGTAGGGATATTCAGTAGAGTAATGTTAGTAGATGGGTGGCTGAGATGGAATCTATATGTCAAGAAGGTATAACTTTATGATTTTTATCGATGTATGTGATTTTTTTTTTGAAGATGTTTAAATGTGAATTGTGTATGTGATATTGTGAGCCGCCTTGGATAATGTTTTAAATAAATATGGCACCCAAAGTTAGGCACCAGGAACATTGCGCTAAGCTGGTATTCTGCATTTCGCGCCCAGCTGTGGGCGCGAGCCCTTACATCTGCCAAAACTTACCCCTCTCCCCCTTTTACAAAACCTGTAGCGTGGTTTTTAGCTCTGGCTACGGTGGTAACAGCTCCGACACTCATAGACTCCCTATGAGCTGTTGGAGCTGTAACCGCCATGGCGCTAAAAATGTGTTACGGTTTTGTAAAAGGGGAGGGGGTGTTAGTGTAAATGTCGGTGCCCACCTAATAGCAGTTAGGCACTCAAATGACATTATTCTGTAAATCCTGGGAAATGCCCCGTTATGAGTTGCACAAAAAGATGTGCGGAGAGTTGAGTCGGTTCAGCGAATGGCCACCAGGATGGTCTCAGGACTCAAGGATCTTCCCGTATGAGGAACGACTGGGTAAGTTGCAGCTGTACTCACTCGAGGAACGCAAAGAGAGGGGAGACATGATCGAGACGTTCAAATATGTCACGGGCCGTAACGAGGTGGAAGAGGATCTCTTTTTCCTTAAAGGACCCACGGCAACAAGAGGGCATCCGTTGAAATTCAGGGGTGGGAAATTTCATGGCGACACCAAAAAATATTTCTTCACCGAAAGGGTGGTTGACCGCTGGAATAATCTTCCACAACAGGTAATTGAGGCCAGCAGCGTGCCAGATTTTAAGAAAAGATGGGATTGGCATGTGGGATCTCTTCATGGAGGTAGTTAGGGGGTGGGCCATTAGTGTGGGCAGACTAGATGGGCCATGGCCCTTTTCTGCCGTCATGTTCTATGTTTCTATGAAATTTAGGTGCGCGTGTTATAGGATAAGTTGCAGATCCAGGCGTAAATTCCTGATTCTTGCCAAAGAAGGGTGAAATTCATCAATGGGTGCTAAGTGATTTAGCACATATTAACCGCATTAGTGCATGCTAATACGTCCATTATATTCCTAGGGGCATGGGAACATTTAGCACATGCCAACATGGTTAAAGTGCGCTAAAGTGCTTAGCTCCCGTTGAGGAATTCCTTCTTAAGTGCCTGTTGAGACCAATTATTGATTGTCAATGCCTAATTAGCTAGTTGGTTTGTGCGTGGCTCTGTGATCCATGTCCAAATTTGCACACCTAGCTTTGGGTGACTTATATAGAATCCAGCAGTGTGTGCATGTTCGAACTTACTTTCTTTTTTTTTTTTTAATTTATTTATCATTTTATTAAACAAATTATCAAGAATGACTTCTTGTACAGTGTATGATCAAGACAACCAACTAATACACAACGAAGAAACAAATAATAATATCAAAATAATTCTTTTGCTTAATCAATTTTAAAGTCCCATATATAGGATCCAAAATGATACACTTATTTTTTTTTTAAATTCTTTATTCATTTTCAAAACTTCAATTGTGCAGATAATAAAGACAAGACTTATTTCCCTCCTCCCCCACACACTTTTCAATTGACCAACATCTCATAAAAATATCTGTAAACAACCTATCTATACCTCTTAACCAGTGCCAAAACATACCCCCTCCCCGGATATGTATGTTTTCCTCATTCATATAAATAAATCAATCCTTACAATATTTAGTTAATGGTTCCCAAACTTCCATACATTTTTTATAATATCCCTTTTGAATGGCCATAAACTTTTCCATTTTAAAGACATAACATAGGGATTCCCACCGGAATGAATAATTTAATCTATCCCAATTTTTCCAATTCTTTAAAATAAGCTGCATGGCAACCCCCGTCATTATAAACAAAATTTTCTTAAGTGTGCAGATCAATTGTAGGTTCATTATTTAAAACGTGAGTGATTTGTATACTTATTTCTATGTGTGTGTTTATTTCTATGTTTGAGTGTGTTGGCACTCAAATGGAGCAGAGGAGTGGATAGAGCGCTGGGTTTACAAACAGTTCAAATCTCACTGCAGCTCCTGGTGACCTTGGACAAGTCACTGAACACTTCATTGCCTCAGGAACAAGCTTAAGACTGAGTCCTGCCAGGGACAGGGAAATAGTCACTGTACCTGAATGGAACTCATCTTGAAAAGGTGTGAGCTAAGTTCAAGAATAAATATAGACTTCATTGCTTTCCAAATGGGGGACTGTCGCTTATCTCTTCCTGTTGACACATCGCAGCTGTATGTTTTCAAGACAGACAATTGCAGTGCATCTGAAAGACTTCTGTTTCCTTCCTCATCCGCCTTGCATTATGTAACCTAAAATAAGTACCTTGGCTGGTAGGGTTCTGAGGGCAGGGACCTTGTAAACCATTGGCTTGCCCTTCACAGCGCTGTCTTTGTCACTGTGACTGAGGGACAGCAGGCCAGGTGTGATGTTTTTCTCCCTGTGAGCTTCTCAGCGTGACTTCTTCTAGAACGGGAGGCTGGGAGATGAGGCTTTAAAGCAGTTTTTGAGGGTCACAGCCGAGTTTGGGGGATTTCTCCTAATGAATATGCATGAGATCTATTTGCATGCCTCCATTGTATGCAAATAGATCTCATGCATGTTCATTGTGGAAGCCGTGTGGCAAACCTAAACTGGGCAAGGGATCGAGGTTGGACACTGGCTCTAAAGGGGTAACGTAAAGACTGGTGGATACATGAAGCAGCTTCTCTGTGAAAAATGTGTGTGAGTGTGTGTGGGGGGGTCACAACAGACGCGGCATTGAAGAGAGTCTGGGATAAGTGCAGAGAATCCTTTAGATGTGAGAAGTTCAGGTTAAAGCGGGGACATCATTGTGGAAGGAATGGGCAGCCCAGGTGGTCCGTGCACTTCTCATTTGTCTCCTTTTTCTGTTTCCCTCTGTGCGGTGACAAAAATAAGTTATTTTATTGCTTCTGTATAGTTGTCATTTCTCTTTTATTTTTGTCTGATTTCCTTACACATCCAGGGTGGGAGGCAGGGGAGGTGGGAATTGGGTATTATTGTAAATAAGAATGGGTTATTGGAAGAAGAATTGCATTTTTATTATTGATTAAATAAAGGGGTGGGAGAAAATATTACTTCCAATTATATGTACGTTCAAAGTGCTTTTCTTGATTTGTTATATGTTCAGTTTCATATGTAATGCACTGTTACTTCTTGAAAATCAATAAAGATTTATTAAAAAAAAGAAAAAAGAAGAAGAAGACAAAACTAAGTTCTCAACCTGCAATACATATTGCCAGTTGGTCAGTTCATATGAGAGAGGGTACAGCCTCAGCAAAAACTATCTTCAGAAGATCAGAATCTGTTTTACCAAAGCATTTTAAACAGTAACTGGCGGGGACAAAATGGAAAGACGCGTCGAGGGATTCAGAAGATTTCATGATCGGCTGAGTCTGGTATTGTGAAGAGAGAAAGAATAAGTTGTTCAGCTAGACTCATCCCTGTGTTGCTTGGGTGAGCGACGGCGTGGCTTTGGCACAGTCCCAGGAGAAAGCTTTGGCGCTAATGACGTAGGTTCACCGTGTTCTGCTTCTTGCCTCGCAGAAGCTCAAGAGGGCAGCCTTCTGAGTGGCATCTTCGGCAAAAGATATATCCATTTTTTTAAAAGGTCCTCAAGCAAAGGATGCATCATTTTGACTAAAGAGCAACCACTGTGTCATAAAATCTGCACAAGCCTCGCATGTCACAGAGCAGCACACAAGGATGAGCCGTTTCTAGGTGGTTCTTGTCACTTGGAGGGTAATTCGATAAAGTGGGAGTGAGATATGTACATACTGGCTCCTAAATATTGACGTGTGTATATATGCATTATCTTCCTAAATCCATGTTCTAGTGCAGGGATCTCAAAGTCCCTCCTTGAGGGCCGCAATCCAGTCGGGTTTTCAGGATTTCCCCAATGAATATGCATTGAAAGCAGTGCATGAACATAGATCTCATGCATATTCATTGGGGAAATCCTGAAAACCCGACTGGATTGCGGCCCTCAAGGAGGGACTTTGAGACCCCTGTTTTAGTGCAATAGGCACATCATTCTTGGCCTCTGAGCTCATGAACTGGTAGTGCAGGCTGGCCAAGCAGGTGCCCTGCCCAAAGCAGGTTGCCTCTTGACTACAGATTACTGCCCTCAGAGTCTGTGCTCTCTTGCAGCCAGAGGTGTCACGAAACTGGGATCCTTTGCAGCACTGAAAAGCCTCATGACTGGATTAAAAAAAAAAAAAGGAAAATAAACATGAGCAGAACAGACAGGTTCCTACCATCTCGCGTGTAGAGAGTAAAACTGAGGAACTGGAGGACAGCCCAGGGTGAGGGGAGGCAGAGCAGAAAAATGTAAATGAGGCATTCTACACCAGATCTCGCAATCAGAGGTACACAACCCACATGCTCAAGAATGATGTGCTTTTTTCACTAGGAAGATTACCAAGGTAAGTACCTAGTCTTCCCTAGTGTAATACAAGTTAGGCACCTAACTTTAGATGTTTAGACGGAAGTTAGGTGCCAGAACAAGGGAATAAACAGGCATCTAACTGCACGTGTGTGCCTAAGGCCCTGATTCCGTAAACTGCATCTTGTAGGTGCCGTTTATAGAATTTCGCCTAAGCAGTCTTAGTTGCCGGTAGGCATTGAAACCTTAGGCATACTCCCATTTAGGCCAGGGTTTTCTTGGCCTAAATGAGTGCACCTAAGCTAGGTTCCTTCTGGCGCCTAGGTCAGACCATGCCCAAAGTTCACCCAGAATCCTCCCCAAACCATGCCTATTTTTTACCTGATCATTTAACTGTTATTTTTAGATTGGTTTTTTTAATGGCACTCTCCATTAATGGTGCTGATTGAACTTAAGTTTGACACCTAGATCAGCTAGGTGCGCTGCTCTAGGCATCTAACTTTCCGGCGCCATTTATAGAACCTGCTTAGCGCATAACTGGGAGAAGGGCGGGCGCATGGTCTGGGCATAGGTGAGCCACACACTTAGGTTTCAGACTTATAGGGCCAGATTCACCAACCTGCCTGATTGGGCCCGATCCGGGCAGGTCCGACGAATTCAACAAACTAAAATATGCCGATGGGGGCGATCGGAGGAACACCCCCATCTACCGGCACGGATCGCTTTTCTGCGATCTCCACACATGCGCAGACCATCTGAAGATGGTCTGCACATGCCCTTCGGAGCCACAATCTTTTTTTAAAAAACTTTAACTTTTATTATTAGTTTTTAGTCCCGCGAGCCCGTGGTTTTAACCAAGGGCTCGCAGGGCGGAGAAGAGCAGGAGAAAACTGGGGCGGCGATGCGGCGAGCAGGCAAGCAGGAGTATCGGGGAAGGGCAGGAGAGATTCGGGGAAGAAGGGCAGGAGAAAACCAGGGCGGCGATTCAGGGTGAGCAGGCAGGAGACGGTGGTGAGCAGGGCAGAGAGCAGGGCTTCCAGAGTCGGAAAGACGTTTTCGACTGGTCCCCAGCAGTCGCTTCTTCAGTTGATCGGCCAGCCCAATCGGATGTGAAATTTTGTGTTGTGAATCGCGTCTCTGCCTACTTTGCATGCGTTTCACCTCATTTGCATGCGGATCACAGGAGAGGTTAGTGAATGGGGCCCGAGGGAATTCTGGTCGCAAAGGGGTCGCAAATTGATCGGTACATTGATCGGTTTGCTTTGTGAATGTAATGTAATGTAATGTAATGTAATTTATTTCTTATATACCGCTACATCCGTTAGGTTCTAAGCGGTTTACAGAAAATATACATTAAGATTAGAAATAAGAAAGGTACTTGAAAAATTCCCTTACTGTCCCGAAGGCTCACAATCTAACTAAAGTACCTGGAGGGTAATAGAGAAGTGAAAAGTAGAGTTAGAGGAAATATAAAAATAAAATAAACATTTTAACAAGACAGCATTGATCTAAATACTTTGGAAGGTAGAAGAGAGGAGAGAAAGGAATAGAAGCAGAAGGGGGAGCCGTTGAACAGTAGAATTCTAGAGAAATTTAAATGATAGAAATAGAACAAAACAAAGACAAAAGGCAAAACAATAGATAAGATTAAAGATAAATCATAAGCTGGAAAGAAAAATAAAATAAAACTTTGTCTTCAATCCACGGTTTCAGTATATACAAAAAGAGAGGGCTACTTGGTGGGAGGAGGAATGGTAAAATCCATGATGGATAAAATAGAAGGAATACAAGCCCCCCTCCCCCTAAACAAAAAACAGATGAGGAGTTTCTTTGGGCTCATAGGCTACTCTAGAAGATTTATTCCCTGTTTTGCAGAAAACGCTAGTCTACTCACTGCCATGCTAAAAAAGGGAAACTGAATAAACTATACTGGGAAGAGGAGGGAAAGGCTTTCCTAAAGCTGCAGCACAGCTTGTGTCAGCCCCATGTACTAAGAGGCATAGACTTTAATAAACATTTTACACTACAGACATATGCATCAGAGGACTGGGTGAAATGCTGTCCCAAGAATTTGAGGGTGAGGAGCACCATGTCCTCTACCTAAGTAGGAAGATGCTGCCACCGGAGCAACACTACGTCATTATAAAAAAAAAAAAAAAAAGGATGTCTGGTCATGAAGTGGGCCATTGAAGCTTTACATCTCAGACAGAGTGTTCACCATGTTGGTACCTAGCCTTGCAATCTTTTTCTTTTCAAGTCCAACATTGAGTGGGGAAAAAACATGAGAATGTGGATGCCCTGTCTTGTATTACTAATGGGAACATAGCTAGGGAATCCCAGTGGAGGAAAACTGTAATTTAAGGAACCCCTTCTACTGTTGTCTGATCGGGTTGTTGCAAAGGAAGAAAATCTGGAGCAGCTGTCTTTGCAACCCTGTAGCGGATTGTTTCAACCAGAAATCTCCAAGAGGCCAGACCATTTAGAAGTGACCAACCCACAACTATTATCCTGATACCCGAGGGTAAACCACAGGTGAGGACTGTGACCCCCCCTAAGGGAATATGTTACAACCTACATGTAGGTGCCACCTGCAGGCTACTGGGGTAGTATATAGTTGGGTCCAGTAGGTTTTGGGTGGTGCTTGGAGAGCTTATCATACTCTATAAGGTGGTTATGGCGCAATATGGACTTGGGCCTTTATATGTGAAGTTTACTGCAGTGCCCCATTGCTCTTCTGGGATGTCAATATGGCCAATCTACTAAAAATGCTGGCCCTTCCTAAACCCTAAAGGCTCATTTTGTGCATTTTTCTTTTGGATGTGCTTTTTTCAAAAATAGTTCAAAAAGATAGACGCACTGAGGACAAGCACATCTGAGAAACGACCATTTTCGAAACAAAAAAATAAGATGTTCATCTGTTTTGAAAATTGTCATGTTGCTACTGGATTTTTGTGTGTCTTCTACAAAACATCCAAATTCGGATTCGAAAATGCCCCTCCACATTAACCAGACAAATCATACCACATAAAACACAGTTCTACCTTTGTCCAGTTTCACTTACTCAGTGAAGTGCTGAATATCAAACTTAACCAGATAAATGATAGCCAGCTGGAATAAAATAAATGGATATTTGATTGAATCTAGCCCATAGAATACCGTAAGTTGTATACTAGGGGGCAAATTCTATGAGGTTGCCTAATTAGTAAATTGACTTCAATTGTGAGCTTTAAAAAGCTAATTGGAAAAAAAAAATGAATTGAACGATAGGTGTGGTTCTCGAAAGGACAGTGGCGTGCGGTGAGGTCATTCAGGGGATTCATTGAATCCCTAGCTCTGTCAGCCCTGCTTTTTTTATTTTTATTTTTTACTTTTTTTTACTTAATACAGTTTGATTTGTTGAGTAGGCAGGAAAAAAACAAACAAAAAACAGGGCTCTTGGGCTGGGGATTTTCTGACAGCACTGCTATGAATTTGATTGGCTGAGCAGCATCTGCTTGTTGCCTTCCCGACCAATCAAATTCAGAACATTGTCCACCGGGTCTTTAGGGGTAGGATGAATCCCTTGAAGGCCCCGACCATATGCTACTGGTAAAGGACTTAGGCACCTATAAAGTAGGCCTTTAAAACTCTAGTCTACCTTACAGGTACCTGAGTTTCAAGTTAGGCTTCGCTAAGCATGATTCTGTAATGGTCCCATTACTAATTTTTAATTTGATTTTATGGTATTTTTATTGTACACCGCCGAGAAGTTTGATGAAGCGGTATAAGAAATTTAAAGAAACTTGAAACCCGCGGCTTAAAACCATGGGCTTGCAATGCGGGAAAGGGCAAGAGAGTCGGGGCGGCAAGAGGAGCAGAGAGCAGGGTAGCGGGAGGAGAGTTGGGGCAAGAGCAGGAGAATGGCGTCGGCAAAGCCGTGAGCGAGTGGTCCCCAGCAGTCGCTTCTTGTTGATCGGCCAGCCCGGTCGGTGTTCCAGATTTTTGCTTTGTGAATCGCTTCCTTCCTACTTTGCATGCCGTTCCCCCCTCATTTGCATGAGCGGATCGGGATCGGAGGGTGATCGGCACAGAGGTTAGCGAATCGGGTCGTAGGAAAATCGGGTCGCAAAGGGGTCACAAACCGATCAGTACACGATCGGTAAGCTTAGTGAATCTAACCCTAAGTGACTTGCCCAGGGTCACAAGGAGCAGGGTGGATTTGAACGTACAACCTCAGGGCGCCGAGGCTGTAGCTTTAACCGCTGCGCCACACTCTCTGGTTTCAACTTAGGAGGTTAGAAGAGATATTCAGTGGCACTAGCTGGTTGCCTTCCTGCCAATTGTTACAAATATGCTTTCTTGCCTTAAAATGCAATTATCACTTTTTTTTTAACATAAATATAATTATTTTCCTCTATGAAGTCAGGACATGCATTGCAAATTAACATGTGAAAAGTATGTTCACCTGCTTCTGGGATGGATGACTTGGAATGCGTCAAAACATTCTCGTGGAGAAAGGGGGGTGTATATATGTGTCAAACAATGTATAACTGGGAATACTGGTAAATAAACTAACTTGGCCCATTCTTTGGACACAGCGTTGGGTTTATAGAAACTCAGGATATGAATGTTTGCCCCAGTCAGGGGTGTAGCCATGAGGTGGGCTGCCGGCGACTGACCCGAATGTCTTCCCTCTGGTGCATTTTCAGTTTTGCATTATAGGGAAGACTTCTGGGTCAGCTGCCAGCAGCATGTAGGAACCGCTGCCGGCAAACAGAAGATGCTGCATGGAGGAATGCGAAGGGACTGCACGGGCATGGGGGATAGAAAGGGAGGGAAAGAAAGGCTGCTGCACAGGCTGGGGGGGAGGGTGGGAAGGGAGGGCAGAGAGATGAATGCCCGTCCATTTTGGGCTTAGGCCTGCACTCTTTGGGTGCAGGCCCACCCAAAATTGGCTGTCTGGCTACACCACTGGCCCCAGTTGCAAATATTTTTCTGGGGTCATTGTAAACGAGGCAGCAAAACTACATAGTCAAACTTTAGTTCCCCAGGTTCCTTCCAATAGGAATAGCTGAATATTAGTTATGTATTTTTAAATAATGAGGTCATTATGCAAAGCAATTTAACCAGCCAGAAATGGTTCCTGGCCAGTTAAACCACCTGTGCTGGACCATCCACTGATATTCAACCTCACTTAACTGGCTAGTGTTATTGAATATCACCACAGACCACTAAACTCAAAACCAGCTAGTTTGTGGATGATTCAGGGGCAGAGTCAGCACTTTTTCTGAGGCTGCTTTTACCTCCTCTTACTTAAGTACTTATGTCTGTTTTATCATTCCCTCTGTGAGAAATTCCCATACCCCTATTTGTCCTCTTTTGATTAGATTGTAAGCTCTAAGGCAGTGTCTTGTAAACTTTCCGGCCGGCGGCACATTAACCCAGTGCCCCCGGCCAGAAGACACCCGGAAATGCGCGGTCTTCGACACGATGACGTCACGCGCATACGCAGAGGCCCATCTGGCCGCAACCCGCTTCGGTGGAGGGATTCAGGAGGAGGGGAGGTGCGAGAGGCACGCTGCAAGAGGCACGTCCTGTAGGCAGTCAGCCGGCATGGACGACTCTCCTCCTCATCAGTGTGTTGTGGCACACCTGAAATCTCGGCACACAGTTTACGATACACTGCTCTAAGGGATAGAGAATGGGACTTCATATACTGCCTTTCTGTGGTTACAATCAAATCAGTTTACATATTATATACAGGTACTTTTTTTTAGCACCAAGTAGCATAGCTGGGAAGGTTGGTGCTTGTGGCAGTGGTGCCTGGCATTGCCGTACCATACACCCCCTGCTCTTCGCCGCCACTTGAGTGCCCCTCCCCCCCTGGAGCCAGGACGTGATGCAAGAAGGGAGCCGAGGCCGGCGCAATCAGCAGGTGGAAGATGCTGCTCACACCGGCGAACATTTCAAGAAGTATGTCGGGAGAGGAGGCGGGGTGCCTGCACCCAGGGCAGTCCGCCTCCCTCCCCGCACTACGCTAGTTTGTACCCAGGGCAACAAAGCATTAAGTGACTTGCCCAGAGTCACAAGGAGCGGCAGTGGAAATTGAACCCAGTTCCCCAGGTTCTTTGGCTGTTGGTCTTACCACTAGACGACTACTCCACTCCATCAAGCTATTAAGCAGGGATTGTTTCTTACATGTTTACTTTGTTTAATGTACAGCAGTGCATACGTCTGTCAGTGCTATATAAATGATAAGTGGTACTAGTAGTTTTGCAGTTAAGTGCTGATATCAGCACTTAACCACCTTAACTGCCTTTGCGTTCTGTTCTCCCTGCTTCCCCGACGCCAGGCCAGGCGCGTACAAGCGCAGGGCCCATAGCCTTGACGTCGGGGGGAGGGGGGGAAGGTTGGTGGGCCCGGCGCTTGTACGCGCCTGGCCTGGTGTCGGGAAAGCAGGGAGAAATCGGCTGCGGTAGCTTTGGGGGAGGCAGGGAGAGAGAAAGACAGAAAGAAAGGGGGGCAGGGACAAAGAGAGAAAGAAAGAAAGAGGAGGGGGCAGGGAGAGAGAAAGAAAAAGTTGGACTCGTGGAGGGACAGAGAGAGATGTTGGTTGGGGAATGGAATGAGGTCTGGAGGAGAGGAAGCATGCAGGAGGCAGAAAGAAAGAAATATTGGATTTACAGTCAGAAGAAGGAAGTGCAACCAGAGACTCATGAAATCACCAGACAGCAAAGGTAGGAAAAATGATTTAATTTTAAATTTAATTTTCAAAATGTGTCTGAATTTATATCTGCTGTCTATATTTTGCACTAGGGCCCCCTTTTACTAAACCACGATGGTGGTTTTTAGCATAGGAAGCCTATGAGCATCGGGCATAGTGCAGGGCATTCAGCGCAGCTCCCTGTGCTAAAAAATGCTACCGCGGTTTAGTAAAAAGGGAGGGCGTATATTTGTCTATTTTTGTATAGTTTTTACTGAGATGACATAGCATATTTTAAAGTCATCTGCCTTTTCCATTTTGTGTTTTTAAAAATTTTATTGTTGGTAGATCATTTTGACTTGGTCATTTTAAAAGTAGCTCGCAAGCCAAAAAAGTGTTAGCACCCCTGACCTAAGTTAACATAACATATAACATAAAATCAGCTTATAGACCACATAACCGTAAGGATCTGTGCGATTTACAAAAGATTAACCTAAGTCACAAATAGGATTCTGAAGAAATTAATTACCCAGAAATCCAGAGAACAAATAAGTCTTCAAATGCCTTCTAAAATCCAGGTATGACATGGATGAGAAGAATAGTTACGTGAAATCTTTGTCTCAAAGAGCGGCCTGATAGGGCAATGTACGCTCGTGATATCTTTTAAACTTACATCCCTTCCCAGACAAATTGAACTGCGTTAAACACAATTCTATCTTTACAAGATATCTCTTAGGGTGTTAAGTGCTGAATATCTCACTTAACCGCGCAAGAGTTAGAGAGTTGCATAAACCCAGATGTTCAATACTGGTGTCCGGACGTGGATGTTCACAGGGCACTGAGGCGCTACTTTCAAGTCTCAAATGACTTGCCATTCGGATCATCTTTTTGTTCTATTTGGTGGTGGTGGTGGTGGTGGGGGTTTCTTCCTGCAGATTGGCAGCCTCAAAGGGCAAAAAACCTCAAAGGCCACCATTGCACGATGGATCGAGGAGGCTGTTGGGTTGTCTTATCTGCTGGTGGGGAATTCTTCTCCGCTGGCGATTAAGGTGCACTTGACACGGGCACTATCATTTTTTTTTTTGGGGGGGGGGGAGTTGCGTTTTATCTCAATGGAAGAAATTTGTTGATTGGCAACATGGGCCTCATGGAAACCTTTTCAAATCGCTATCGGGTGGATGTGGCAGCATGGTCAGTGTGGTGCTTTGGCCTTATTGGCAGTGATGGCTCCTCTCCGCCTTACTTAAGGACTGCTTTGCTACATCTCACTCATCTGGAATTGTTTGCTGTTGATGACAGGAAAAGTAAAATTAGCTCTTACCTGATCATTTTCTTTCCCTTAGTCACAGCAGACGAATCCAGGGCCTGCCCTAAGAGGTTAGGCGCTGCAGTTGGTCTTGTATCTGTTTTGCTGGCTTTGTTTCCTCTTTTCTTGTCTATAGGTGTCATACATTCAGTCAGGTGAAGAGGGTGGATTGGTGTATCCTGTTCTCCCGCTATGATATGGATAATACTGAACAGTCAGGGGGCGCACCATACTATATACTGTATTATGGAAAGCAGTTCAGTGCTCTCTATCTCCGCCTGCTGGTGGATGGACAGACCCCACTCGTCTGGATTCGTCTGCTGTGACTAAGAGAAAGAAAATTATCAGGTAAGAACTAATTTTGCCTTCAGATACGGCATGTAGGAGGAGAGAGCGCCCACTTTGGTGTGTTTTGCTCAAAGGCTCCCTAAGAGGTCTGCTTTCTTGTCATAGGGAGTAAAGCAAATTTACTTCACCTGCTCCCACCTCCATGCTCATGCAGCCTTTTTTTTTTTTTTTTTTTTCTGTGCTTCACCTCTGCTGAAATGTTACACTCCTCGGCCTCCCAGAAAACTTCAGCAGGCTGCCACTTGCTTGCTGGTCAGAAGCCAAATATTTTCATCAAGCTGCGCTGGGCGGCTGTTGAATAGCATATTAACTTCAGACTTGGCTCCGTTCTCTACCTCTGTGAGCAGTCAAAACCTCAAAAGGTAAACTTTGTTGCCTGGCCCTGCGGCACATCAGGATCCCACGCAGATGACTGGGTTCCAGCACTGATAACTCGTTGATTTTGGACTGGCCTTGCTGGGCATGCATCCTCCTGTTGCTGCAACCTTCCTAGCTGGAGCCGCTGCCCTCACCCCTGGCACTCCGATGCTTCTCGTAAACAACTCAGTTGCCTGCTGTAGCTTTCCTAAGTCAAAGGGAGAGTGTGGTGCAGTGGTTAAAGCTACAGCCTCAGCACCCTGAGGTTGTGGGTTCAAACCCACGCTGCTCCTTGTGACTTTGGGCAAGTCACTAAATCCACCCCATTGCACTAGATGGAATGAATGTTTTTTTTGAGTGCACACTCTACCCTGGATTCTATATATGGTGCCGAAATTTGCATCTGGATTGAAGATGTGCGCAGTGGCGTAGTAAGGGGGGGCGGACCACCCTTACACCCTGGGTACTGTCATTATAGGGGCGCCGGCACCTCTCCGTCCCCATGCCATGCTCGCACTCTCCCTTCCCCGCCCCGTACGTACCTCTTTAAAATCTTCGCCAGCGCGAGCAACCACTCTAGCCTGCTGCCCACGCCGGCCTGGCTCTCTCTGAAACCACTTCCGGGTCGTGGGGCCAGGCAGTGCCATCAGGGAATGCCAGCGTGAGCAGCAGGCCGGAGAAGCTGCTCGTGCTGGCGAACATTTAAAGAGGTTAGGGGGTGGGAGGGCACAAGTGTGGTGGGGAGGGGGAGAGGAGGGCACAGGGAGGTTGGTGCAGAAGGAGTAGGGAGGGTGCGGGAGGGCGCACCTCCTACCTTTGCTATGCCACTGGATGTGCATGCAAATTAATTAGGTAGCAAAGCATTAACTAGCAGTAAATTGATCTTAACAGGTATTACAGTTAATGGGCTTCGGATTTTGTACGCGTATCTTCTTGCAAGCTAGTCTGTAACTCTGTGTGCCTAAATCCCCTAGCGTCCAGCTCAATCGGGGGTGTAGCCAGGGGCATAATTAGAGCATTCCAGAAATTTGTATGCAGAGTTATAGAGTGCCAACATACCTCTGCCCAAATGCCAATCTGAAGGCACACTGTCCCCCCAATTCTATTCACAGCGCCCAAAGTTAATGGCACAGTTGTGCGCACAGTAAGGCCAGTTATGAGTGTAACGTAACAAATTGGCACTAAATTAGTGATAGATGCAAATAATTGGCATTAACGAGCACCAATTTGATGTTACGCACCTAAAAGAGTTAGTAATACCAACTATTCTATAAGCACACACCTAATTTCTCTCGCACACTAATGCAAAAGGGCATTAATGCGGGATGGGCATGAGTGTGTCATGAGTGTTCCGACTATTTTTTTGCACACTTTATAGAATTAGCTGCATTCGTTCATTCAGCTGCTGCGTTTAGGTGCCACCATATACGCCAGCCATAGACATGACATAAGTAGCGCATAAGTGGCATATAATTGTAGACTTATGCTAGTATTCTGTGACAGATTTGACTCACAGTTCTGCCATTAAATCCTGTAAAATACTAGCTTAGTGTCCAGTTTTTGGGTGCCGATTGTTTAGGGTCCAGTATTGAATTTATCTCATGTGCAAAGGGTGCATATACGTTCCCGAGAGTGTGATGATTCACACGTCTGTGCACTAAATCAGAAGAGTGCAACCTCCTTTCTTTCACATAGGCCTAAATTCTATTTAGGGTGCTCAAAACACCAGCGCCAAAAGAAGCGTTAATCTATAAGCCGTGGTTTATAGAATATCACTTACTCTGGGGACCGTGACTAAATTAAGGCACAGCCATTTTATTTTTATTTCTTTATTTAGGGTCAAACAATTTTTATTGATGCAAACAACATCAAAATCAACCTAAGGGCACCCCAAGGTGCATAGTACAACAATAATGCATCGAATAAAATAATATAAGAAGCATGTATAACTAAAACGTAACAGCAAATTAACTCAGACTCTTACTAATTTTAAAAAAAATGTCATTCAACCCTCCCTCCCCACCAAATCCCACTTATTCTATACATGATAATGTGTTCGAACCTTTCAATACCCCCACCTCCCCTTCCCAAGCCCTCCCCTTCCCAATGGTACTCTGTACTCCACCTCACTAGGACACACCAATACAATTTAGGACACCCATCTTGAGACCGCACTATGACCTTTGGGATGTAAGGCTTGCAGATAAGGCTCCCATATATGCATAAACAACATCTTTCGCTTCATAGGCTTTCCAGCATCTCTCGCCTCCCAGATGGCCAACTGATGTAACTGGTTCCGCCAATGCCAAAACTTCGGAGGGTCAGGGAGCGTCCAATATTGAAGAATACATTTCTTGGCCAATAAACTCACCTTCCTACACAGCACCCGATGCCCCCTAGGCAAATGACTAAAAGCCTCTGGCAAATCCAAAACAAAATGGGTCGGAAAACTACGCAATGGTCTCCCAATTATCTTTGACGTACATAGAATCTTGTTTCCCTCCGATTATCACGTATCCACTCAGTATCAGCACTAATAAGTAGACCCAAGGTATTCAAACTTCCTTTTACCTAAACCCTTCGGGTACTAAATAGACAATTTGTAACGCTTTTAGAGCTTCAGCGGAGCCACTTAGCGCTCAAAACATCTCATCGTGCTAAGCTTTACACTCCTAATTCGTCATCAACTTCATTTAAATAAATAGCTTATCCATACAAAACTTTTTATAAATGTGTTATATATGTCTAAATTTAGAACATAGGGGTCCTTTTATTAAAGATTAGCGCACACTAAATGCTAAAACACTCATAGAATATAATGAATGCTTTAGCATTTAGCGTGAGCTAATCTTTAGCGCGGGCTAAATCAGTTAGCGCACCTTAATAAAAGGACTCCGTAGTTTTTAAATTTCACGTATCTTAAATATTCATGGTCATTGGCCAGGGGTAATTAATCCATGTTTCACCAAGATTTGGCTTTATCAAGGATGCCCCCCCTCCCCCTTTTTCTTATGCCGTGTCACCATCAGCCCCTGGTTACATAGGACAAATTTAGGCATGGATGCCCTTATTGTATAATTACACGCATAACTGAAAGTAACGTCCCCGTTCCGCCCATTTCCGTGCCTCCTTTTTGATCGGCATGTAAAATTTAGACACGGATCTCGCACCTAAATTTACACACATAACATATTATTTGATTTTAATTAGCGCCAGTAATTGCTTGCTAAAGCCAATTATTGCTGCTAATTAGCTTGTTCAATCAAATTGCGGGCACAGTTTTTAGCGCTCTTTATAGAATTTGAGAGGTAGTGAATAGTTTTCGAGAAGAGTACCTGCTATTATCAGCAGATGACATTCCATCACAAATTAGTAATCAATATCAAAATTAGAGCGTCAATCCTTAATGCGGAGCGGTCCCGAACAAGCAAAATTTTCCAACAAAAGACCCTCAAAATCCAAAGGATAGGTCTCCCCGGACTACTAAGATTCCATAAGGGAGAAGTTCACAACTATCGCATGGTCTGCTCCGGAAAACAAAGTCAGAGCGAAAAAAAACTCCCTCGAGCAGGGAGAAAATCTCTAGCTCAAAAACCGGGCTCAAATTTAGTGCTTGAGAAATTTAAGGAAAACCCAACATTAAGGAGAAAAATTAAAGAGGTTAAGTCAGAGACCCTAGGGACGGCAGACTACAAAAAAGGCATTTCAAAGAAATTTTTTTTTTTTTTAAAAACCACCGCAACTGGAAAAAAAAATTGTAACTTAAGGCTCCCTTTTCAGGAGGAGGCGGTAGCGGCTATCGCGTGCGGCATTTTAGCGCACGCTATTCCGCAAGTTAAGGCCCTAACGCGCCTTCGTAAAAGGACCCCCTTAGCTTCACTGAGACGTTCGTATCGCTGTGCTTTGCAGGGCCTCAGAAAAGCAGTTCAAGCGATGGTTATTTTCCAAGTTAAAGCCACAAGCTGCCAAAGTCCCGGGTTCCGTTCAATTCAACAAGAGAATCCTTGTTTCGCCTTGATTGCTGCGTCAGGAAGAACAGACCTCTTTTCTAACAATTCTCTGGCTTTGATTTCCGGAGCGGACCAGTGATAGTTGTGAGCTTCTTCTCCCTTATGGTTTCTTAGTACTCCGGGAGACCTATCCTTTGGATTTTGAGGTCCTTTTGTTAGAAAATTGTGCTTGTCCAGGATCACTCCGCATTAAGGATTGACGCTCTAATTTTGATATCGATTACCAGTTAGTACGGGTGTCTTTGCTCAAACCTTTGTGTATTTCATCACAAATGACATTCCATCTTTCATTATCTCTTAAGAACATAAGAATTGCTGCTGCTGGGTCAGACCAATGGTCCATCCTGCCCAGCAGGCCCCAAGGTCAAGACCAGTGCTCCAATGAGTCTATCATGAACGTGTCCAACTTCGCCTTGACTCCCTAGAGGGTGTTTTCCCCTATAACAGACTCCAGAAGAGCGTTCCAGTTTTCTACCACTCTCTGGGTGAAGAAGAATTTCCTTACGTTTGTACGGAATCTATCCCCTTTCAACTTTAGAGAGTATCCTCTCGTTCTCCCTACCTTGGAGAGGGTGAACAGTCTGTCTACCGATACCAGCATAAACAGGGCACCCGTTGAAAGACCAGGCTCTGCGGTCCTGGCCTTGCATCCTGGGGCATGCACACTCGAGCAGACACTACGATCCTTATTGTGGACTGAAGGAATTCTTTCACAGTAGCAAAGCAAGAATTATTTTCCTCCAGGGCTTTGCACAGTGGCTTCATACTCAGTGAAGCAGGCAACCTCTTGCGCATTGGGTGACTTAGGTTAAAATCTTTGACTCCATTTTCTTGAGGGAGTATAGCTATAAATCCTGGCTGCACTGTCAAAGCAGTACTTCACTTCATGACTTTGGTCTTTTCCCAGCATCTGTCAATGGTCTTTTAACCAACAGTTTTTTTGGGGGGGAGGGAAGAGGGAGAAGGCTGCTGTCATTCCCGTTCCCCTCCTTTACTTAACCCACATTTTCTGTTCTCCGCACTCCCGCTTTGGCTGAAATGAGGGCTGCTCACGCTGGGGGAATGTATTCTTGGAGGATTTCAACACTGGGCTTACTGAAGACAAAGCAGCTGACATGTGGTATGCCTCAGTGGAACAGAAGCACCAGCTTCTCCCTTCATCAAATTTTGTTTCACACTCTATATGATATCCACAAATCACTTCAGGAAAATCATTAGTGATTCTGTTCTTACATTTAGGATATCTGCAATGAATATACAGGCAATAGATTTGCATAGAATATTCTGTAGCTATTGCATGCAAATTAATCTCATGAGATATCCCGAAAACCTGGCTGACTAGGAGCATCTTGAGGGCTGGGTTGAGAAACCCTGGTACAGAATGATGACACTAATATTTTCATGAATATTAATGGTGTGTGTGTGTGTGTGTGCTAATTCCACTCAGTTCTTTTAAAAATAATAATGCGCCCAAAATGCACTCATTGGATAGAAAATTGAATAAATGCTATTGGAGTTAATTGTTCATCTTTTCAGACCCGATTGCAAAGTTCTTTTACATACAGTAGGAAGGTACCTGCCATGAAGAGCTTACACTCTTAAGCTTGTACCTGTGGAAACAGATGGTGATATGACTATCCAAGATCACAAAAAGCATCAGTGGGAGAAGTAGAATTTGAACTTTAACCTTCACAGTTTTCAGCCCTCAGCTGCTTCTGCACTCCTTGGTGTCCATTCAGTTTGTGTCTTGTCTCCTTAACCTTTGTCATGGCAGTGGCATATAGGAACAGATGAAATTGGAGAGGTGATGGTAAGAGAAATATGATTCACCATTCGGTATACTTCATTTTAAAATTATACTATTGGTGCTAGTGGCTGACGCTTCATTCCGGGAGACTCCAGAACATCCTTAGCTGGAAATGAGACTGCCCTCTTGACCTAGGCCTGTCATTCAAATTTTTTCAGTTAGTGATTTTTAGGACTCTCCCCTCTCCCAGGGAAGCCAGCAAGCCCCCAGGCACCCTGAAGGAAAGGGTCTGAGACACACAGTCAAAGATATATGGTTGTGCGGTCTGGCCGTTCAGCCACTCATTTCCCAGTGAGTTGCATGGGGACAGAAGTCTAACCCGTCCCTGCTGGCATCTAACCCATTTCCGCTAAGATTCATTCCATCATCGCCTATCCCTTCAAGTAATCTGTTCCATCCCCACCCGTACTCATAACCTTCAGAAGTAGTTATTTCATTTAATTATGCTACTGAAGTACGCTAGAGGCTCTGGCAGAGACCCATTTACAAAAGTATGTATTCTACCCAATTAACATTTCCAAATAAGCAAAGGCACTTTATTCATTTGGAAATATTAATTGGGAAGAAGACATACTTTGTCAATGGGTCTCTGTCAGAGCCTCTAAAGTAAATGTAAAATATAAATACTCTAGCGGATGAAGATTTCCAAGCTCTGTCAGCTGAAAATTTCCTCCAAAGTAGAGAATGACATGGGGACAAAATTCATCCCCGTCCCCCGGGAAATAATTCCGTGTCATCCTTTAGTGTCTATTTCAACCTCAGTTGTTCTGCACTAGCATTCTTCAATGCAAAGCTTGAGGGTCAGTGACTGTGCCCATTCATACTCTGATTCTTCCCTCTCTTCTTAAAGAATGACATGGAGATGGTTGATGGGAATGGTGATGAATTTTGTCACCGCGTCATTCTGTACTCCGAAGGTGGCCCAAACTCCCTTTTACCAAGTTTGGCAGGCAGCAGCAACGTCCCTGAGCCACAGATACTGGCATCTTAGTGCCAGCAACTGCCATGCTTGGTTAGAAGGGAGTTCCGGCCACCTTTGGAGGAGGTCCTCAGCTGGATGTTCTTGGGGATCTCTGCCAGCTACAGTAAGGTTCAGGGCCAGCAAGAGGCTCGTGCATTCCTGTGGGAACCCTGCAGGAACTACTTCCCTCACCTTGGGATTCCTGTGAACCCTGGATGGAGTCCCTGCAGGATTCCCGCCATTCAGGTCCCCATGCAGTTTTCACTTCCCTGCCTTATCATGTGCATTATGGCGATGCAGCCAGCCCTTCACATAGCAAGAAAGAGCTCACGTGTTGTGATGGCCTCTCTTTCGTTTACTCTTATTGGAATTGTGTTGGGTGATGGCATTGCTAGAAGCACCAATGCCAGTTGCAGGTTTTTGGGAAGGATAATTCAGATACATGGTGCAGATATCACACTGTCACTTGTTTGGTGTTATTTCTGCAGTGCCAGGATAACCAATATGCTCACAGTCTCTCCATGAGCGTCTGACTGAAGTTTAAGAGCAATGGATCATTGCTAGAAGCATCTACACATGAAAATAATTGTAACTACACATGTTGATTGACCGCACATGTAAATAGTTATTTCAGATACCTGTGTAGATGGGGATATTTTGGGTATGATAGGGGAGTGTGTGAGCTAAAGCCTCAACACCCTGAGGTTGAGGGTTCAAATCCCAGGCTGCTCCTTGTGACCCTGGGCAAGTCACTTAATCCCCAGTTTGCCCCAGGACAGATAGGGAAAAATGCTTGAGTACCTGAATGTAAGCTAATTAGACTATAAGTGGTATATAAATAAATATTTTAAAAATGGTGTGTAGTTAGCATTTTACAAGGTTATAGAAAAACTCCCCACAACGGCTCTTGCACCTGATCTGCGGCACATGCCTGTGCCAGCTACCTAATCATTTGGACCTGAGGTTCTGTGAAGGAAGGCGTGGCCTAGTGGTTAGAGGTATAGCCTCGGCACCCTGAGGTTGTAGGTTCAATTCCTGCACTGCTCCTTGTGACCCTGGGCAAGTCACTCAATCCTCCTTTGCCCCAGGGACATAAGAACATAAGAAGTGCCATCTCCGGAACAGACCCTAGGTCCATCAAGTCCGGCGATCCGCACACACGGAGGCCCCGCCAGGTGTACTCTGGCATAGTTTTAGTCCCCATATCACTCTAAGCTTCTCATAAGGAGATGTACATCTAACTTACCCTACGTTAGATTGTGAGCCCACTGGGACAGACGAGGAAAATGCTTGCGTACCTAATTATAAACCGCCTAGATAACCTTGAAAGGCAGTATATAAATACCTAAATAAAAAATAATAATAATCAGTGATTGAACAGGCAATTTTGCTCAAAATTTCATTAAAAAGTGCTCTCATTCTTAATTGGCTCCTTTTGTAAGTGCAGCTTTGTGAAATCCGGAAAATACCCATAGTATGTGTCGCAACATTGGAACCTACATGTGCAGTTACCAGTATTGAACACATGTAAAGCGTGCTCGCACCATATTCATCGGCAAACATGCGCGCAACTGTCATTTTAAAATTTGTACCTAGCATCCCTCACTCTGGTGCCTAAATTCTGGCAACCGTATGAGAATTTACCCTCTAAGGCAGTGGCCTTCATTCATCTTGAAGCCAGGGCCTCTAATGAGCTGAAGGTGAGCCGCCAAATATCTCCCCATGTGGGGGCACAACCACCACTGACCGGTATGTTTCAGTAGAAACCTAATTCCCCCCCCCCACCCACCCCGCAGTGGTAAACCAGTCAAGAAGAGTACATAGGGCCAGATAAATGGTCTTCCCCAAGAGGGGAAAGAGGCCTGAAGAGGTCTTCCAAACCAAAAACTTTTGTGGCTGCAATATCAAGTTTATTAGGATTTTATATACCGCCTATCAAGGTTATCTAAGCGGTTCTACAATCAGGTACTCAAGCATTTTCCCTCTCTGTCCCGGTGGGCTCAAAATCTATCTAACGTACCTGGGGCTATGGAGGATTAAGTGACTTGCCCAGGATCACAAGGAGCAGTGCGGGGTTTGAACCCACAACCCCAGGGTGCTGAGGCTGTAGCTTCAACCACCGCGCCACACACTCCTCCAATATCGAACACTGTTGTTACAACCCGACAGCATTCTGCCCAAACATAGCTGGTTTGTGCCCGTTTGAGCTTCTGGGGTTGTGTGCTCCCACTTAATATTGATCTATTTGGGTTTATATCCCGTCCTCCCAGGGGAGATCAGAACGGGTTACAAGTTTACATACATATTAATATGTTTTTATACAGGGTGTTGGCAAACATGGTAGGGCAGGACATTGTATGATAGAGGTGGCAAAACAGTTAAAGCATGGTAAAACCATATAACATGATAAAACCATATAACATGGTAAAACCATATAACATGGTAAAACCATATAACATGATAAAACCATATAACATGATATGGTGAGACATAGCATGATGAGCAGTGTATGGCAAAATATAGCATGGCAACATAGAATGGCAAACCTAGTATTTATATTCAAAACATGGCATGGCAAACATAGCATATACGTATAGCTAACCTAGTATGATATGACAGCATGATATGTAATAAGGTGGGACCTAGCACAGTAGACATGGGATGGCAAATATTGTGCAGGGGCATAGCAAGAGAATGTAGCCCAGTACACAGTGTGGCAATTACAGTGTGAAATATGTAATGTAGAGCATTTGCCATAAGATTATGACTCCTGCTGCAGGCTTTTTAAGTGCCAAAACACGTCTCTTCATGGTGAACACAGAGTTCTTTCTGTTCTATTCAGATACAGTACTCTGCCGAAATTCGCGGGGGTTACGTTCTCGGAGTGACCGCGCATGTTGAAAAACCGCGAATATCGGCTGAGTACTGTAATGTTATCAGTGCGTGGAAGACAAAACACGCTCACCTAAAACCACGGCGCAGGAAGCGCTTGCAGTCGCATCCTCCCCATCGCCTGCTTGCCCCTCAGCTGTCTGTCAGGGAATAACAGGAGGAAAGCTGCGGCCAGTGACCTAAACCATGCGCTCTCGGCGCACCCCCTCATCATCTCTGGCTCCGGCCCCGCCTTCTCACCTCACACGGGGCTCAGCTGTCATTCAGGGCACGGAATTAGTAACATTACTACTGATAAAATGCTACAAACATATATGTGAGACCAATGTAGCCATAACATCAAAACCAAAAATTCCTTATGGTTTTTACCAACAAATTTTATTTATTTATTTTATTTAAAATATTTATATCCCGCAAATCCAACAATGCTAAGCTGGTTCCAAAAGTAGGGCTCCTTTTACAAAGCCGCGCTATCGGGGTTAATGCACGCAACTTTTTATCACGCGCTAAAACCCCCCCCCCCCCCCCACTGGCCAAAAACTACCGCCTGCTCAAGAGGAGGCGGTAGCGGCTAGAGCATCCGGCGGTTTAGCGCGCGCTATTATGTGTGTTAAACCGCTAGCGCACCTTTGTAAAAGGAGCCCAAAAAGTACAAAATCTATATAACAAAAGCAAAAAAAATCACACACAAAAACAACAAATTTAAAACATCATAAAAACCGGATGATGATAAAAAAAAAAAAAAGCAGATTGTACAACTAAAAAAAAAGGTATTCAATTAAACCCACCTCAGGCAAATTTATAACTTCATAAATCGACATGCAAATAAGACTCTTTTCACACCTTTCCTGAACTGAAAGTAGGAAACTGTCTTAACTCCAAAGGAAGCACATTCCAAAAAACCGGACATAGTTTTTCGCAAAGGTCAAACATGGCACTTTCAAATTTGCCCCATCCATAGAACGCAATATGCATGATGGCTGATCGACTTGCAGACCAGAGCACGACACTGTCGGGCAGTTATTCTGCAACAGCCTAAAGATACCCCCTCTTCTGCAAAGCCGCACGGTAACGGTCCCAAAGCCCATAGAGATTTAAAGGGCTTTGTAGAAGAGGGGGGGAGGGATAGTGCATAAGACCTTAAATTAAATTCTAAGGTCAATCGGTAACCAATGTAGAGCACGCAAAATCGGCGAGGTATGGATCGAATTTAGAGGCCTATACAATCACAAACACTTATCTTTTTTTTTCTTTTTAAGACACGAGTGTAAAGAAAATTTTTCAAAAAATATTTAAAAGTCACAAAAAATATAAGTAAAAAAAAATTTTTTTTGGGGGGGTGGGGCTTGGATCAATGAAAAACAATTCAATCCAGAGATAACCAATAGACGACTAAAGGATTGGATTTCTGAGATCCTTTTTTCCTCCTTATCCACTCACTCCAAAGATATGTTTATGTGTGGTGGCATGCATTTTTACTAGTTAGACCTTTTGGTTGTGGTTTGTCATTTTGGTCTATATACATTTTTTGTTTTCAATGACATCATCCCCCATAGCCCATCTTCAAACTTCATTGGGGGGACATCTTCAAGGTCGCGAGCATATCCAAATGCATTCTCTTTTGCCTATTGAGAAATGCCTTGTCCTTCAGGCGTGCGGCTCTTCCCTTCATCCACCCCCCACTTTCTATCCTTGAGCCTGGGAAGAGAGTCAGAGTAGCAGAAAAATAATAGAAAGACAACGGGAGCTGCCCCTGAGGTCCCCGGGCTTTGCATTGAAGAATGCTGCTTTAAGGGAGCCCTTTTACGAAGCTGCGGTAAACGCTTTGCTTAATGCAGAAAAAAGGGGCGTCCCGCAAGGTGCGCTCACGCATCCTGCAGTAATATTTACATGTTAAGTTATGTGTCGACTTGTATCCCGCCAAATATTCACATATCAAAGTTCTAAGTGGGTTACAATTAGCATATAGCTTTTGCTTACTGACACTTATGGGGAATTTAGGAGACATCTAAAAACGTATCTGTTTTCGAAGTATTTAGGCAGTTAATTTGTAAAAATTTTATTATGCACTATTTTGATCAATTTAGCGTCTCTAATTATTGGCTTTTAACTTTTTTTTAGTTCTATTCAACTTCTTTTATTGGTTTGTTTGTTTTTATTACTATTGTAAACCGCATAGAACTTTACGGCCTTGCGGTATATAAACTGATTATTATTATTATAAAAGCTTGTATACCTACAAATATTGGGCTAGACCTTGTACATCATTGATCATTATTACATGCATTTATTTGTAGATTGTGTTGTGTGCTAATTGGTTAGCATAGCTTCATATGCTAACCGATTTAACATACGGTTAGCACATGAGCTTGTACCACCTACATGATGGATGGCATTAGGGACTTATGCACCAATGGGAAAACTAGCACGTGGCCATTAATGGTAAAGATAGAAAAATCTGCCATTTTTACCCCATGGTAAAGATGCGCTAAGACCGCGTTTTACCACTGATTTGAGTTTAAGAGGGCGAATAGTTGGTTTCAATATGAGGTGGAGGAGGAGAACAACTGTTCCCTGAGCTTTATGCAACACTGTCAAATACAGTACTCCCCCGACATTTGCGGGAGTTCCATTCCAGGAACACCCGCGAATTTAAAAAAAACCACGAATTCCGTTTTAAGTATGAGGCACGAGAGGGCAGCTGGGGCGCTGGCGGTACAGTAAAAATCATACCCGGTATGCTCCGACCGCCTCTTCCTGTTACTAAAGTCAGGCTACACCAATCAGGAGCTGTTTTGAGATGCGAATTCACGGGGGAACACTGTACAGTAAAACCTTGGTTTGCGAGCATAATTCGTTCCGGAAGCATGCTTGTAATCCAAAGCACTCGTATATCAAAGCGAATTTCCCCATAGGAAATAATGGAAACTCAGACAATTCGTTCCACAGCCCAAAACGTTTAATACAAAATGCTATATGTACTTGTATTGCAAGACCTCGCTCATTTAGAACAGTCACTACACTCCCGCAGCGTCAGAGAGAGATGAACCATTGGCTCAGTTGTGATGATGTGACGCGTGTATACTGTAAGTACTCGTATTGCAAGACATTGCTTAAAAACCAAGTTAAAATTTAATACACTTCCCCCTCCCCATTCGCGGTTTCGGTAATTGCGATTTCACATATTCGTGATTTTTTGGGGAGGGGGAAAAAAGAAAAAAAAAACCATCGTTAAGTCTTCCCCCCGGCATCCCGGCCTTACCTGATGGTCTAGCGGGCTTTCGGGGCAGGAGCGATCTTCCTACGCTCCTACCCTGTGCAGATCGCCATTAGGAAATAGCTGTAGGGAGTTCCCGTCGTAGTCTCGAGAGACTACGGGAACTCACGGCAGCCATTTCCTAATGGCGATCTGCACGAGGCAGGAGCGTGGGAAGATCGCTCCTGCCCCGAAAGCCCGCTAGACCACCAGGTAAGGCCGGGAAGGCGGGAGGGAGGCGGGGGTGGGTCAGAGCCGGATATTCACGGTCCGGCTCTGCCCCTATCCTCCGCGAATCTGGAGGGAGAAGTGTAAAATGTTTTGCTTGTCTTGCAAAACACTTGCAAACCAAGTTACTTGCAATCCAAGGTTTTACTGTACTTTGTTTCGTGTCCTTGTAAGTTGCAAGCTTGAGAGCCTAATTTTGGCTGGATCTAGTCAAGATTGTCAGGCTAGACCTGGGTTGCCAGATTTTCTTTTCGGAAAATCCGGACCCCTGCCTCAAGCCCACCCCCAAGCCTGCCCCAGCCCTGCCCCCTGCTGCCTGCGCGACGCTGCATGATGATGCCACGCGCGTATGCGCATAATGTCATCACAGCTTTTCAAAACTCGGACAAAGTGCCAAATTTTGAAAAGCCTTCCGGACCCCCCTGGCCATGTCCTCAAAAGGAGGTCATGTCTGGAAATCTGGTAACCCTAGGCTAGACGGAGTATTTGAAAATTATTTTCGCAAGAGCTGGTGTAGCTGGCCGGGCAGCAGGAGGAACGGTCCGTCTTCACCTACAGCCCTCAGAATGAGCTCACCCGCCACAAGGGCCTTCTTGCATCAGACCTGGAGGCAACTTGCATCATTATTCTCCGGGAGAGTTTTCTGTAGCTGAAACTGACATCTTTGTACTGAAGATCCCACCTCCACTCGTACAGACATTGAATCTGGATCCATCTTAAGTAGAAGTGCTCAAATACCCCCACCTCCAGCATGACACCAGAAGCCTTTTGACTACTGTTACTATGGAGAGGGGGGGGGGGGGGGTTGTCATAAAGGGTTATGAGGTTTCTGACCGTTATTATTGTTAAAAGATTTCATCATTTGCATAAAGTTACAAGAGCTGTTGATGCTGTTTCCCAGATCTAAAAAAATCTTTTTTTTTTTTTTTTTTCATTCAAGCTGCTGAAAAACCTCAGAATTAAAAGTCACATTTATTACCTTGGAGCTGCATGAGAGATATGGGAGAGGAAGGGTGTAAAATTAGAGCCTGTGAACAGCTAGTGACAGCTTCTGCCTAATGAAGTGTAAAGGAAGAAATTTGCCAATTGGTTGGAATTGTCAAATTTTAATGTAGCTGTGGACCTTCCTCCACCCCTTCCCCCACTACCACAAATCCTTAATTTGCTTTAACAATCCCAACCAACTTAAATCCCCAAAGCATACGCCTTCATTCGAAATATGGGTTAGGATTAGAGAATGACACGGTGACAAAATTCATCACTGTTCCCGTCCCTGCGGATAACCGCGGGAAACCATCTTCATGTCATTCTTTAAGGAGAGAGGGAAGAATCAGAGTATAATTGGGCACAACCACTGACCCACAAGCTTTGCTTTGAAGAATGCTGGTGTAGAAGGACCGAGGTTGAAATAGACACTAGAAAATGACATGGGATTATTTCCCGCGGGGACGGGAACGGTGATGAATTTTGTCACTGTGTCATTCTCTAGTTAGGATCTTTAATGTTCCAGCAAACTATCATAGTACCCCCTCCCTCTCCCCATACACACCTTTTACATTTCCTCAGTCTGGTCTGTTGGAGAGACTATCCTGGCCGATTAATATATGAATGGAACTGCTGAGATCGCTCCTGGATTCCAGCCTCATTCCCTGTGGGCTCCCTTGCACTTTTGCCAAAAACCTTGTGTTCCAGCACCAATCTCAATTTTAAGAATCAAGATTGGGGGGTGGGAGTGTGCATCTGATCATTTCACTCTGTAGGAACGGTCCCTTGCCGCAGGCAGTGAGGACAGACTGTTGCTGGGGCTTCTGGGGAGGCTCCCCCCCCCCCCTCAAGCTGTATATCTGGCATTGTTTGTTCTGGATTCTGTCCAGTGAGGGGTTTTATTCCAATTTGTACAGAGTATAACTGAACGTGTGTATATGAAATGAATGTATGCAGACTTTTTTTTTTGTACGGACAAAGATCAGCAATGCATTTGTATATTTTTTTATTTTTTAATAAATTTTATTATTTTCCAGTATGAACAGTGCAACATAAATATATCCATCTGAAACATATCAAACCATTACAAAGCACTTTTGAACTACAGAAATTTAAAGACTTCATTACTCCGCAACCCTGTATAACTCAGAAATGTAAACATACATCAAAAATATATGCGATATCCCCCCCTCCCCTTCCCCCGGATGTATATGGGAACAAAACCTAATTTAAAAGAGATACAAGACATAAATATATTAACTACATGACTTAAATAGATGCAATAAAATCTGCTAACGGGCCCCACACTAACTTAAATATCTTATTATTCCCCCCAAATTCTGTTGTTTTTTTTTCTGTACGGACAAAGATCAGAGTCTTCACTCAGCAATGCATTTGTATATTAAACTCTCCTGCTACCCCGGAGGGGGGGGGGCAATGCAGTTAGGGGTGCCAAGGCTTTATGTGGGGTTAGCACTGCATGAGGGCACAATTTTGTGGGTATAGGTTTTGTGCTAAAGCCAACCTTGCACAAAACCTTAAGTGACAGATCAGCTCACAGCACATCAGTATTTAAATCCATTCAGATCAGGTTAATTTAAATATGCCAAACTGATGCAGAAAATCTCGCTAAAGAACTAAAAGGCTGAGGAGTTTTCAGCCCAGGAAATTATAAAGTTCTTCGCGAGGGTCATCTGAGGGAAGATGTGACACTGACCCCCCTCCCCTTCCCTTGTTCCCAAGTTGCCCTCCTAGTCTGGACATATAATGCCAGGTAGTCTAATGGTCCCCTCCCCCACCCACCTTGTAAAGTTGACAACTTCCCACTCTCTGGAATTGCCATAGTCCTAAACGATGATGCCTGGCCCCTGGCGGTACGTTTGGACACGCTACTATTTATTTAATGCACTTCCTGTTGTGTTCTTCCCAAAGAGCTCAGAACAGGTTACAGATTGACATACGTAATACCGTCAAACCTTGGTTTGCGAGCATAATTCGTTCCGGAAGCGTGCTTGCAATCCAAAGCACTCGTATATCAAAGCGAATTTCCCCATAGGAAATAATGGAAACACAGACGATTCGTTCCACAATCCAAAAACTTTAGTACAAAATACTATACGTACTTGTATTGCAAGACATTGCTTGTTTAGAACAGTCACTACACTCTTGCAGCGACAGAGAGAGAAGAATCATCGGCTCAGTTGTGATGTGTGTTTACTGTATGTACTCGTATTGCAAGACATTGCTTGTATATCAAGTTAAAATTTAATAAAATGTTTTGCTTGTCTTGCAAAACACCTGCAAACCAAGTTACTTGCAATCCAAGGTTTTACTGTATATAGTTAACAGATTACAATTTCTAATAGTTACAGTACAAGTTTTTATCCTAATTTGACACTAGAAGTTGGTCTTTTGTTAGATAGTGAGAGAAAGGAACTGCTCCTAATTTCTCTTTTGAATTTACACTTCACCCTCTGTATTCACGGGGCTTAAGGGCAGAGCCGGCCCATGAATATTAAAAAACCGCGAATAATATTCGGACCGGTTCTGCTCCTAACCCCCACTTCCCCCGCTATTTTAAGCCCTGAAAGCCCCCCCCTTAAGCCTTACCTGGTGGTCTAGTGGGTTTTCGGGGCAGGAGCAATCTTCCTACGCTCCCGCCCCGTGCAGATCGCTCACAGGAAATGGCTGCCATGAGCTCCCGTAGTCTCTCGAGCCATTTCCTGTGAGCGATCTGCACAGGGCAGGGGCGTGGGAAGATCGCTCCTGCCCCGAAAACCCGCTAGACCACCAGTTAAGGCTTAAGGGGGGGCTTACAGGGCTTAAAATAGCCAGAAAAATGAAAATGCTTTTTTTAAAATTTAAAACTGTGAATAAACGAATTCGTAGATACGGAATTCGCGAATACAGAGGGGGAAGTGTAGATTATTTTGAATAATTTAGAGCAGAACACTGAGGGTGTGTGTGTGTGAGAGTATATGTGTGTCTATATTAAGCAGTGGCATAGTAACGGGGGGGGGGGGGGGGCAAAGGGGCGGACCGCCCCGGGCACCTTGTTAGTGGGGGCGTTGGAACCCCTCCTCCTCTCCACCCCTCCACCTCGTCTCACTCCTCCCCTCACCATGCACGCACCCCCTTCCCTTCCCCCATACCTCTAGTTGTTCACTGCCGCGAGCAACAACTTCAACGTGTTCCTCGCGACCGCGTCAGTTCCACCCTCGTCTCTGTGCCCGCTCCTTCCCCGATCCCCCCCCCCACTGCGCATGTGCCCCCTTCCCCCGCACCTCTAGTTGTTCACCGTGCTCCTCACAACCCCCGACGGCTCTCCCTCTGACAGCAGGGGAGGGGCGCCTCTCACCCTTGCTACGCCACCGATATTACGCATTTTTTCCTTCTTTGATTTTATTCTCGAGGAGGTAATGTTTAGATTGGAAGCAAATTGGATGCTGCTGTGTCAGAGAGAGCTGAATACTCACGAGATTTTTTTGAGAGAGAGAAAAAAAAAAAACCCATTTCATTTTTTAGGTATGAAAGTTAAAACCAGTGATGTCCTACTGCTAATACAACACCTATTTATCATTTCAGTTCTGCTCTGTAACATGTGCAGATACGCATGAGAGGCAGACCCTGCTCCGTGGAGCTTACAGCCTTATAAGACAAACACATTTGACGAATAGGTATGAAAATGTGTTACGGTTTCCTGTCAGTATTCTAACTGTGGCTCTGAATTCTCTTGTGCAGTCCCTCCTTGAGGGTCCGAATCCAGTCGGGTTTTCAGGATCCCCCCAATGAATAGGCATGAGATCTATGTGCACGCACTGCTTTCAGTGCATATTCATTGGGGAAACCCCGACTGGATTCGGCCCTCAGGGAGGGACCCCTGCTCTTGTGCCTTGGAGTAATCTCATGCAGTCTCTTGGACACATGAATCAAAAGTCCGAGGGCCCGATGTGCAAAGCAAATCAGATTTGCAGCATTTCATTTAGACTGGTTTTAGCAAGTCTAAATGAAACGTTTTTTTTTTTTGCTGCTCATGCACAGAGGCTTTCAGCCACTACTTTACCATACATGGAAGCAGTGGCCGAAAAATCATATACCAATGAGCTAATTTGTATTGAAAAAGCTGGGACTTTTCTCCCTGGAAAAGCGAAGACTCAGGGGAGACATGATAGAAACCTTCAAGATCATGAAGGGCATAGAAAAAGTGGACAGAGACAGATTTTTCAAACTAAGGGGAACCACAAATACAAGGGGGCACTCAGAGAAATTGAAAGGGGAAAGGTTTAGAACAAACGCCAGGAAGTTCTTTTTCACCCAGAGGGTGGTGGATACATGGAACGCGCTGCTGGAGGATGTGATAGGCAGAAGCACGCTACAGGGCTTCAAAGAGGGTCTGGACAGGTACCTGGAGGACAAAGGGATTGAGGGGTACAGGTAGGAGTAGAGGTAAGGTTATAGGGACAGGATTAGGGGTAAATTATAAAATTAGTCAGAGACCACTGTTCAGGCAGTGGGCCTGATGGGCCGCCGCGGGAGCGGACCGCTGGGCAAGATGGACCTCTGGTTTGCCTCAGCGGAGGCAACTTCTTATGTTCTTATGTATTAAAATGATCTCATTAGCAATTCTGTGCAATGTTCAGGAAAACAGCGCCTGAAAACCCTCTGCCCTAATGACTAAAACCTACCAACAGCTCTGGAGTTATAGGTTTGGCTTTTACAGCTGTGCTTGCCTTCTAACTTCTGCTGTAGCAGAGCAGCGTTTCTCTCCCCTGCACACTTAGGGCTAGATTCACTAAGCCCACCGATCAACTTCCGACCACTTAGTGACCCCTTTACCACCCTATTTCCCTCTGACCCGATTCACTAACCTCTGTCCCGATACGTCCTCCGATCCGCGCCTGCAAATGAGGGGGGAACGGCATTCAAATGCAGGCAAGAAGCGATTCACTAAAATAAAAAAGCAACACCGACTGGGCTGGCCGATCCAAAAATAAGCGGCTGCTGAGGACCAGTCGCTGAGGTCATCTCCGACTGCCCTGCCTTCTGCCGCCCAGCTCTCTGCCCTGCTTCTCTGTTCTCAGCTCCGATCTCCTGCTCTCTCCTGCCGCCCCGACTCTCCTGCCCTTCCCCCGCACTACGAGCCCGTGATTTTAACCCGGGGGATTTAAAGCGGGTTAAAACCATGGGCTCGCAATAAAAAAAAACAAAACCCAGCAAACAGCTAGATTAAAAATAAAGTTAAAAAAAGGTCGCTGCTTTTAAGCATGCGCAGACCATCTACAGATGGTCTGTGCATGCGTCGGGATCGCTAGAGAGTGATCCCGACAGTCAGATGGGGGCGTGATTCCGATCGCCCTCATTTGCATGAGGGCGATTCGTGAATCAGCCCCCCACCAAGACATGCATTGGATCCGATCCATGCCCTTTGTGAATCTGGTTCATAGACAGTAACGCGGAAGACAAAGGTGCGCACCGACAACTGAGCACAAGAAGGAGGCGCGCGCCGAAGAAAAAGACTGTTTTTAGGGGCTGCGAAGGGGGTTTTTGTTGGGAAGCCCCCTCCCCACTTTACTTAATACATATCGCGGCGGCGTTGTGGGGGGTTTGGGGGTTGTAACCCCCCACATTTTAGTGAAAACGTAGCTTTTTTCCCTAAAAACAGGGAAAAAGTTAAGTTTTCAGTAAAATGTGGGGGGTTACAACCCCCCAAACCCCCCACAACGCCCCCACAACGCGGCGCGATCTGTATTAAGTAAAGTGGGGGGATTCCCCCCCACACCCCCCATCGTAGCCCCTAAAAACAGTCTTTTCCTTCGGCGCGCGCCTCCGCGCTGCGCTCAGTTGTCTGCTTGCGCCTTTGTCCCGGCGCGTTTTTGACCTGACACCGTGAATCTAGCCCTTAAACCCCATCGCTTCCCACTTCCACTGACCAGAACAAGTGCGGCTGCAACAGCCTCTTTCCCTCTTATAGTCTCTCCCTCCCCCGTTCACTGGGCATGCACACAAGAGCTGCGCCTAGCACGTAGCTCTTGTGGGCATGCGCCACGAAGTACCATGCCCTTTACCGACCAATGCTCAAGGCTTAACAGTGTGCATATAATTTGCATGCTGTTAGGGTTGAGCATTGGTTGCTAAAAAAAAAAAAGAAATCGGTGCTTTACCTGGTGTTGTCCGGCGCTGTAGAGAGCAGCGCCAGAGCTCTGTGTATCTCCCCGTGAATATAAAATGAGCAAAGGAAGGAGACACTTTGAAAAGGAATAAGAAAATACTTTTCTTCAAGTTTAGATGTGTATCTTTCATTTAAAAAAATATAAAAATGCACCTCCTGATATTGAAAGCAATTTAAGCAGGCCGTGCCACTGAATATTGACACAAAATGGAAGTACCGTGAGACTGCTGAAAGAGGGTGTGGCAGCCATTTTCTAGAAGCAACCCCAAGAGCAGAGGGTCCAACCTGCGGCCCGAAGGCCACATGTGGCTCCGTGAAGTATTTTGTGCCGCCCCGGTCGAGGGCGATGCAGTGTTTTCCTCTGCTGCCCCTGGGTGTTTACCGTCTTGCCGGCTCCCTCCTCTGTCTTGCTGCAGCATTTGCACGTTTGTACGGCCCCAGAAACATTTTTTTCGGCCATGGCGGCCCAGGGAAGCCAAAAGGTTGGACACCCCTGCCCTAGAGGCAGGAGTGAATGAGGTTTGCTCCTGCTCCCACCACCCTCGCTGGTAAAGGCTAGGGACCAGGGATTTCAGATAGGCCCAGAAGATCCTATCATTCTGAGTGTGTGTGTGTGGAGGGGGGGAGGGGATTTGGAGTGGGTATTAGAGAGTTGCGTGGGGACAGAAATCCCCCCCAGGATCCTCTCTGTCCCCACCCGTTCCCGCCAGGATCCTCTCCGTCCCTACCCATCTCCGCCCGTCCCCATAAAAAGCAGCAATTACTTCTGACAGGATCATCAATTCCACAATTTCTTTTGTGTTTGTGCTGCTGTTTTCCTTGTGGAATCTCTTTGGTGGAACCCTTTTTTTGTTTTCTGTTCAGGTAATTAACTTATAAACCCCCTCTTTTACTAAGGCTGACGTGTCCATTATATTATATGGACAAACCCTGCTTCCAAAGCCTTCCATCCCCGTGGGAGTCTCGTTGGCTAGAGGGGGGTCCCCGTGGGAGTCCCATGGGCCAGGGGGGATTCTCGTGGGACCCGCGGGATTCCTGCGATCCCCGTTCCGGTGCAGACTTCTAGTGGGTATGTGCTTGTTATATTGTGGGTAGGTAGGAGGGGGTATGGATTTCACCTGAGGTTGGGTGGGGAGTTACATCAGGAAAATGGGAGTGGGATATGGACCTCACTGAGGGAAAGGGGATAGGAGGGGACAAAGGCACCTTTTCAATGTTACATGGGTCTTGGCTGATATTCTACTGGGGCCTGCATAACTAGGGTTACCATTTTTCAGGCCGCAAAAATCCAGACACACAGCCCCGCTCCGTTCCGCCTCTGGCCCCTCCCAGTTCAGCCTCCAGCTTCTCACAAACCTCCTCTCTTCTTCCCCGTCAAGCTCTGGCTGCGTCTGGAGGGCCTGGAACACATGCGGATGTGTGTGACATTATCCGCCCATGCTCAGGCGCCCTTCGGATGAGCTTTCCAAAAACCAGGACAAACTGCCGGGTTTTGGAAAGTCCGTCTGTGAACCTGGACAGTCCTCTAAAATGAGGACATGTCCAGGTTTTTCTGGATATCTGCTAACCCTAGGCATAATTGCCTTATACAGGCCCTGGCAGAATATCGGCCAAGACCTTCACAAGATGTAGTGGCCACTGCCACGTCAGTTAGCCCACAATATTTAGGGCCATTGTGAAATTTTAAAGGTATTCAAAGCTCTGAGCAAAGTTTCCACAACACAGGGCTCCTTTTACGAAGGCACGTTAGTGGTTTAACGCACGTAATAGCGCGCACTAAACCACCAGCCGCGCTAGCCGCTACCGCCTCCTCTTGAGCAGGCGGTAGTTTTTCGGCTAGCGCGGGGGTTAGCGCGTGATTAAAAGTCACGCACGATAAAGCCCCTAACGCGGCTTCGCAAAAGGAGCCCACAGTCTGCTTCAACGTGCTTAAAGTTGCAGCAGATGTGCAATTTCAAAAATCACCTGCAGAAATTAATCTAAAATGGCCTGAAAGATAATTGTAGTGGGAGGGGCTAAACTGGCCTTTTTCCCTTTTTTCATGGTAGGGGACAGGGCCAGTTTAGCCCCTCCCACTACAATTATCTTTCAGGCCATTTGCACCCCCTCCCCTGAGATTATAATAATTAAATGCAACCATCATGATTACTCCAGCAACATTCCTCCCAAAATTATTGTATTACAATACATGATTGGAAGCTATACTCTTAAATATTAAATTTTGTTTCATGGAACTGAATTGGGAGTTAATTAGGAATGGGTGGTGTTTGCTAAAATTGAAAATTATATAGTCAATCTCATATAGAAAGATAGATAAAATCATAAGAATAGCCTTACTGGGTCAGACCAATGGTCCATCAAGCTCAGTAGCCCATTCTCACGGTGGCCAATCCAGGTCACTAGTATCTGACCAAAACCCAAGGAGTAGCAACATTCAGAGTAAGCAAGATTCTGGAACCCCAAATAGTAGCAACATTCCATTCAGAATCCTCAAAGAGTAGGAAGATTCTAGAATCCCAATTACTAGCAACATTCCATGCAGAATCCCCAAAGAGTAAGAAGATTCTAGAATCCCAAAGAGTAGCAACATTCCATTATCTCAGAGTAAGCAAGATTCCGGAACCCCAAATAGTAGCAACATTCCATTCAGAATCCTCAAAGAGTAGGAAGATTCTAGAATCCCAATTACTAGCAACATTCCATGCTACCGATCCAGGGCAAGCAGTGGCTTCCCCCATGTCTTTCTCAATAAGAGACTTTGAAGGCGCCTGTTTTCCATTATACTGTAGAATACTGTATTTGCCCATGTATAGGCCGCAGAAAACACCGATGTAGGTTTTAAAGCTGTTAGATAGGCCGCCCCCTTAGATAAGCCGCGGCGCTGGAGTCCCTCTGTACCTTTTTAAATAGCTCCCTCACTGGTAAAAAGCTCCCTCGTTGGACGGCTGCCTCCAATGTCACGGCCAGCGGTGGAGGGCAGGAGCGATCTTTTCGGCATCTTTCCTGGCCCCGCGCTGCTTCTTGAATGGCTGCCGGCAACCATTCAAGAAGCAGACCTGAAAGAATGATTTGGGGGAAACATGCAGCGTTCCTTACTATACTGTAATCCCAAACTTTCCTGGCTACCACCAGGCTGCAGGGTGAGGGAATCAGCAGCAGACCATCGAGAGTGCTACGACATTTGACCAAGGCTCTAACTACTTTAGAGAATTTCAGAGACACCCTCTGCGCTCTATTCTGCAGTGTCTGAGGTGTGTGAAAAATCACACCCAGGGAGAGGCCTCCTCAGGTCGAGCAGAATATTTCCCAAAGCAGGCACAAGCATCGTTTTTATTCTGGGAAGCAAGAAATGATGCTGCTCAGGAATTTTGCAGCTTGTTAGGTTTTTGTGAAGTGTGGATCCGGAGGGAATGGAGTGAGGAGGGGAGCTCGGCCTCTCTCATTCAATTCAGCGTTTTTCATTGTAAACCAGTCACTGGGACCATCTAATGTGAATGATAAGGGTCAGATTTTTCCTGCAGTTTCGTCCCTTGGCCTTTGAGTGCTGTACAAACGGCCTCGAAACTTGGCCACAGCTGCGTCCTATCCCTGGGATTTTAGAAGCAAGGATAATGTTTTTCTTGGGTTACCGATGTGGTTCTAGGCTTTGTCCTCCTGGTGTTTTCCTATTTCTTTCTTTCGTTTTCACGTTTGTTGTTCGTTCAGTACTCTCAGGCGTTCTAAATTGCTTTGATATCTAATATATTGGAAGGGCAGCAAATCACATGATGAAATAAAACTGCATTGGACTGTATTTGCCCTGGGAGAACCCCATAGAAGTGATAAATGAAAATATATTTTTTTTTAAATGGATAATTAAAAAAAAAAAAAAGTGTGTGATCCAGGCACCGAGCGCTTCTTTCAGTGTTTCCCACCCACTGACAACACGGTTTCTTCATTCAAAACCCTCTGGCTGTGCAGCATTTGGCTGGTGCCATTTAAACCTTCAGCCACGATCTGCTTCTTTGCTTGATAGCAATTGTCGCTGTGAGCACCATCTCAGAAAGAAAAATTTGATCCAATTCCTTGTTATCTGTTACTCTTGGGAAGTAAGGGGGAGCTGTTCCACCACAGAATCAACTGCAGGCTTTAAAAAAAAATATATTGTGTTTTGATTGTTATTATTTGGGGTCTGCAAGCGGAGAGGTTTATGTTCTGCTGTTAGCCCGGGGGGAGGGGGGGGGGGGGGAAGGGGGGAGCACCATGAAGTGACCAGGCTATCAGCAGTGAAGAAAGAAATGGAAGGGTTATTTCTTAATCAGCTGGTTGTTTTATTTCACTTTTTATTTTCCTAGATCAATAGCAGGCCTTAAGAGTCCATATACCTTTTTTTCATTATAGATGTACTTGTGTTCCGTAATGGCCTTCTTCAGGACTGGGGTTCGTTTTTATTTTACTCTTGTATCAGCTCCTGGTGAGGGTATAGGGAGAGGGGGAGGCAATATGATTTCTCAGTAGTGAAAGGTATTGATTTGTCTGCTGTTTTGCAGTCTCATGAGAGAGCCACCAGAATTCAATGGGTGGCTGCAACTCTTTCCACCCGGATGCACCTCGACTCATCAGACAGATAAAAACGAAGAGAAACAGGAAATTTGGAGCCCATTGACTAAATTTGTAAAAACATAATAATGTATTTTCATCATATCTCTTCTTTTCTTTGGTTTATTTATCTTTACACATCCAGGGGGGTGGGGGGTTGGAGGGAGGGGAATAAATATTGATAGTGATATTTGGGTAACTTTATTCTTTATTTGTATTGTATATTAGGATATATTATGATATTAGTATATGCAGGAAAATGAAATTATTGAATGATATTTATGTTACCTGTATAGATAATAGTGTAATATGTGGAATATCTTTTGTATGACACTGTTTTTGATTAAAAATCAATAAAGAATTTTTTTTAAAAAAAGAGAAACAGGAGAGGGGTTAAGGGCCGGATTCACTAACCTACCCGATTGGGCCCGATGTGGGCAGGTCCGACAAATTCACAAAAACAAATATGCAGATTGGGGCGATTAGAGGAACGCCCCTATCTGCCTGCCCAGATCACTGGTGCACGATCCGCGTGCATGCGCAGACTATCTGTAGATGGTCTGTGCATGCCCGTCCGAGCCGGGGCCGTTTTTTTGTTTTTTTTTACTTTTCTGCATGTGCCCTCCTGCTCTCCCCTTCCAAGCCCTGCTCTTGCCGCCCAGACTCTCCTGCTCTCTGCCGTCTTCCCTGCAGTGCAAGCCCGCGGGTTTAAAGCGGGACTGTGGTGTGCAGCCCCGCTTTAAACCCGTGGGCTCGCACTGCAGGGAAGGCGGCAGAGAGTAGGAGCTCGGGGCAGAAAGCAGGGCTGGAAGATTGGGACGAGCAGGCAGGAGACACGGGGCAGAGCAGAACTGGAGAGTCGGAAAGGCATTTTCGACTGGTCCCCAGCAGTCGCTTTTCAGGATGAGCGGAAAGCCCAGTCGAATCGCAAAATTTGTTTAGTGAATCGCGTCCCTGCCTACTTTGCATGCAGTTACTCTCATTTGCATGCGCGGATTGTAATCAAATCACTACTCAGGTTAGTGAATAGTGCAAGAGGGAAATCTGGTTGCAAAGTGCTCGCAAACCGATTGCTACACGATCGGTTTGCTTAGTGAATGTAGCCCTAAGTGACTTAAGGAGGAGATGGCTTAAGTGAGGAGGGGGTGTGTGAAGAGTGGGCTGAGGGCTGCCTTCTGCTTTAGGCCCATAGGATATTTCAGATTTCCCCTCCCCCTTCCCCAGTAGAAACATAAAAATAGACGGCAGATAAGGGCCACGGCCCATCAAGTCTGCCCACTCCAATGACCCTCCCTATCTATCTTTGCGGATAGATCCCACATGTCTGTCCCATCTGGCCTTAAAATCTGGCACGCTGCTGGCCTCAATAACCTGAAGTGGAAGACTATTCCAGCGATCAACCACCCTTTCAGTGAAGAAGAACTTCCTAGTGTCACCGTGCAGTTTCCCGCCCCAGATTTTCCACGGATGCCCCCTTGTTGCCGCGGGACCCCTGAAAAAGAAGATATCCTCTTCCACCTCGATGCGACCCGTGAGGTACTTGAATGTCTCGATCATATCTCCCCTCTCTCTACGTTCCTCGAGTGAGTAGAGCTGCAACTTCCCTAACCGCTCCTCGTATGGGAGCTCCTTGAGTCCCGAGACCATCCTGGTGGCTATTCTCTGGACCGATTCCAGTCTCAGCACATCCTTGCGGTAATGTGGCCTCCAGAATTGCACACAGTACTCTAGGTGCGGTCTCACCATGGATCTATACAGTGGCATAATGACTGTTAAGTTATTCCTTGTGGATCAGTGGAAAATCCTGCCTGAATCTTTCAAAGTTCCGAGGCGGGTTCTGTCAGAAGTCATCTTTGGAATTTTGTTTTAGAATATCCAGTGCAAATTGGTAGATTTCTAGCAGAATTTTTGTTAACTCCTCTTCTGCCGAACAACAGCTCGTGATTGAACCATGGATATTTTCCTGGTCTTGTTGAACTGTTTGGCAGTCTTATTTTAAAGATGTTTGCACACTTCTACCTGAAGCTGCCAGATGATTCATAGAATGTGATTTGGGTTTGTTTGTTTTTAACGGGAAGAGCTCCTAATATCAATCCTTCCTTCAAAATGGAATCCTTTTTTATAATAAACAAAATGCGTATAATACATGAACAATCCACAACTGTGCACTCCTCCCCCCTTGAACAATAACTAAATGGCAATCCAACTTGGTTCATAGACAACGGCGCGAAAGACAAAGGCGCGCGCCAACAACTGAGCGCAAGACGGAGGCGCACGCCGAAGAAAATTACAGTTTTTAGGGGCTCTGATGGGGGGTTTTGTTGGGAAGCCCCCCCAGTTTACTTATTAGACATCGCGCCAGCATTATGGGAGGTTTGGGGGGTTGTAACCCTCCACATTTTACTGTAAACTTAACTTTTTCCCTAAAAACAGGGAAAAAATGAAGTTTTCAGTAAAATGTGGGGGGTTACAACCCCCCACAACGCCCCCACAACGCGGCGCGATGTCTATTAAGTAAAGTGGGGGAGTTCCCCCCCACGCCCCCCCCTGTCGGAGCCCTAAAAAACAGTAATTTTGTGCGGCGCGCACCTCCGCGCTGCGCTCAATTGTCTGGGCGCGCCTTTGTCCCGGCGCGCTTTTGACCTGACACCATCCAACTTTCCCCCTCCATCCAAAACAATATAAGTGCACTAATGGCGGCTCATTGTGCCCTCTGATCAAATTTTTCCTTCTATCACTCCCCCACCCTAAAATGGATTCCTTTTAAAAAGACAGTACTACAAATCCCAACATGCCTCAGAATAGGAGTCTGGGAGAGGAAAAGAAAACAGAGGAAAACCATTATTATTTTTTTGCATGGAATCCAAAGTTATCCAATTCCAAGAGGGACACTTCTGTAAAGAGCCACCTAGGTTTAGGCAGCTGGAACACGCATAGATGCCGCTGTCATCGTTTTATGTATGTTTGTGAAGACATATGCATATACATTTCTCCCTCCGTATTCGCGGTTTCAGCAATCGCGGTTTCTATTATTCACGGTTTTTAGCTTGCTAGCTACCCCCCCCAAATTACATCATCTTATATAGAGAAAATCGCCGATTCCCAGCACTTGCGTCTCCGTGTTTTGCCTCTCCTTCAGGAACAGGCCAGTTTTACCACCATGTTATTCGCGGTTTCACCATATTCACAAGGGTTTTTAATAGAAAACAGCGAATAACATATGAAAAAGTTATTCGCTTTTTTTCTGTATTTGCGGCTCTGTTAATCCCCTGTCACAGCGAATGCGGAGGGAAAAGTGTATGACTATTTCCTGGCTAAGTGCTATCGCGTGAAAGAAAAAGTGGGAAAGGGACAGTGTACATCGGCGAGAACAATCAATTTATTAAATAAAAGTGTATAAACCTCTAAAAGACAAAAAAAAAAAAAAAAAGAAATGACAGAAGCCTAATTAAGAGTCCTTGATCCTTGAGATGCTTGAGAGGTTTTTACGTGGGGATGCGTTTGCCTTTTTGTTGTGATATATAAATGCTATTGCTATTGCTATTGTCTAGACATGATGGCAAGCAATTTATGGGTGGGCATTCACACGCGTAGAGAGCGGGCAGGACACACAGTTATGCTTGTTGATTATAAAATCATATTCCTTAGCAGTGGCATAGCTCTCCGCTCGCCCACCTAGTCAGATCTTCACTAGCCACCACCAGTCTCAGCTCTCCTTCTGACATCACTTCCTGGTTGCAGGACCAGCAAGTGAAATCGCTTGTCTGTGACATCGCAGGACCAGGAAGTGACATCAGAAGGAGAACTGAGGCCAGTGCGAGTAGCAGTTAGGAGATGCTGCTTCCTGCCAGCAAAGATTTGAAGAGGTGCATGGGGGGAGGGGGAGGGCATTGTGTGGTGATGCCAGGCACCTCTTTTCCTCACTACATCACTGTTACTTAGCAGTTTAGGTGTGAGCATTTAGAACAGCTCTATGGCTCATATCTAAGAGACCGTGCTGAAAATATAGGCGTGTTTTTAATCTATTAACCTAATATTCTGTAAAGAAAGCTGGGCACCTACTTTTGTCAACAGAATAAGCTCCAAATAGGTGCATCCTTACTATTTAGCTGGCTAGGAACACTCCAGGCTGGCTAAATAGCGCTAAGCCAGCTAACCGCCAATATTCAGCAGGAGATAGCCAGCTATCTCCCGCTGAATATCCCAGTCAGCGGCTATGTTGCATGACATAGCCGGTCAACTTCAATTTTCATTGGCCAACCAGCTAAGTTTGGCGGACAGATAGACCCGCCTACAGTAACTAGCAGGTCTATCTTTGGTCGTTGTGACTTTGCCAGTCAGCTGATGAATATCGGCTTGGCCGGCTATGCAGTGGCACCCCTCCCCCACCCTCTACTCTGCAGCACCCAGAAGTGACATCGGAGGGAGAGCCGACGCCAGTGCGAGCAGCAGGTTACAGCTGCTGCTCATGCCGGCGAAGAGCTAGAGGAATGGGGAGGAGGAAGTGAAAGTGCACGTGCGCGGTGTGGGGAGGAGTGGGAAGGAGCAGGGAGGGGGTGGAGAGGAAGAGGGGGTGTCAGCGCCCCCACCAAGATGGCGCCCGGGGTGGACTGCCCCTCTTACGATGCCACTGCGGCTATGCCAACCGTAGGTTAAAAAAAATAGACATGGCCCCGGAATTGAATTTCCGGGTTCACCGCTGATCGCGGGAGGTAGCCGGGCTGCCTACCACGAACTGAAAATCAGCCGCTTGGTGCCTAAAAAAAAAAGCACTATTATATAGAAATTACTCTGTGTGTGGATAATTTAAGCTTGAAAGCAGATGACTACTGAGGTGCTGTTCTACATAGAAGAGTTGGCATTTACACTCCTCCCTCCGAATTCGGAGGAGTTAGGGGGGGCAGAGCTGGCCCGCGAATATGGAAAATTTGCGAATAACTTTCGGGCCGAGTTTGACCCCCCCCATCCCCGCCTCCCTCCTGCCTCTCAGACCTTACCTGGTGGTCCAGCGGTAATGTGGGGCAGGAGCGATCTTCCTACGCTCCTGTCCCGTGCAGAGCCATCATCAAAAATGGCTGCCGTGAGTTCCCGTGGTAGTCTCGTGAGACCACGGGAACTCTCAGCAACCCCTTTCGATGACGGCTCTGCACGGGGCAGGAGGATCGCTCCTGCCCCGCGTCAACGCTAGACCACCAGGTAAGGTCGATTCACTAGGGGGGGGGGGTTCCCGGCACCAAAATCCACGAATAGTCAAAACCGCGGGTGCCAAACCCGTGAATAAGGAGGGAGGAGTGTACTTGTCATTATAAAATGCTAGTGTATATAGCATAGCCCACGCCTGCGTACCAGGTGTGGACATTTAGACCCGCCCTAGAGCTGGGGTAAATTCCGAAGCCTAGATTTCTAAAGAACGTGCATAAATTATTCGATTTTAGAATCAACAAGTGTAATCAGTGGGGGAGGGGGGCTTCCATTATATGCAAATCTGTCTCATGCATATTCATTAGGGATATCCTGAAAACCCGACTGGCTGCTGGTCCCCCAGGACAGGGTTGGGAACCACTGCTCTAACTGATGTACCTGGGGCAATGGGGGGGATTAAGTGACTTGTCCAGGGTCACAAGGAACAGCATGAGATTTGAACCCACAACCTCAGGGTGCTGAGGCTGTAGCTATAACCACTATGCCACACCTGCAGATACGGAGGGGTGGGGGTGGGGGTGGGGAACTACTGTGTTAGGAATTATTTACCAACTTTTTCACAAAATTTCATGGCAACACCAGAAAGTATTTCTTCACAGAGAGAGTGGTTGATCATTGGAACAAGCTTCCAGTACAGGTGATCGAGGCAGACAGCGTGCCAGACTTTAAAAATAAATGGGATACCCATGTGGGATCCCTACGAGGGTCAAGATCAGGAAATTGGGTCATTAGGGCATAGACAGGGGGTGGGTAAGCAGAGTGGGTAGACTTGATGGGCTGAAGCCCTTTTCTGCCGTCATCTTCTATGTTTCTATGATGGGTCATTTGGCCTTTATCTGCCATCATGTTTCTATGTTTCTATAATCAGAAAGTTCTATGACATCACAATGCAGGTGTAAAGAGCCTTAGCCTATAGGAAGAGGAGATGCAAATGTTAAGAGCCTTAGCCAATAGGGAGAGGAGGAGAGAGTGGCTGCTGCAGACACCAAAAAGTATTTCTTCACAGAGAGAGTGGTTGATCATTGGAACAAGCTTCCAGTGCAGGTGATCGAGGCAGACAGCGTGTCAGGCTTTAAGAATAAATGGGATACCCATGTGGGATCCCTACGAGGGTCAAGATAAGGAAATTGGGTCATTAGGGCATAGACAGGGGGTGGGTAAGCAGAGTGGGCAGACTTGATGGGCTGTAGCCCTTTTCTGCTGTCATCTTCTATGTTTCTATGTAATAAAAATATACCGCATCGGCAGCAGACAATTACAGCAGTAAAAATATTCAAATAGCTGTACTTACAATGCTTCTTAGGATTGTACCGGGGGGGGGGGGGGGATGGGAGGGGGGGATTTGGCAAGCCCCATGTTCACAGGACAAACGTGTCAAGGCTTTCTCCTTGATCTCCTGGCTGGCTGCCTCCCCCCCCCCTTCTCCTTCCAGATATGTGGTAGAGGCTGACACAGGTAGGAGCTGACTCCTTTTCAGCTTAAAGGTTTGAAGTTCCAGTGTTGGTAGCAGCGTTTCAGTCCCGTCCCCCGTCCCCCCACCCCACTTGTCTGATTGTACTCTACTGTCCAGGCACTTGGGAAAACGGGTTACAAGATACAGCGCCTGGGCTTTCACACAGATTACGGGGCGATTCAGTCTATTGACAGCAATCAGGAGTCTCGGGCTGTCGAAACGTCCCCTCTAATTGAACTGGGAAAGGTAAACCAGTTTCAGTGCACTGCACGCCGTAATTACAATAATTTAATTTAGCTATTTAACCTGTAATTCAGTGGTATTTATTAAAGAGCATGGGAGTAAATGAGGCCATTAGGAGCCGGAGATGAATACATTCAGATGAAAACGAGCACTTCTGACTGCCGGTTGACCTTCATTCTGTAACAGTTTTTATTAGGCTGGTCATGGTAATTACCAGGACGTGAAGCATCCAGAAAACTGAATAATTCTGTAATGAACATTTTTATCCATTATCTTGCATTTTCAGGGACAAGGAATCCCAGTGTAAGCAGTGGACTCTCTGCTTTTCTAGACCAATAAACTGTTTATGGACGGTAGATGCCTCTTTTCTCTGTTCCTCCCCGCCTCCTCCCCCCCTCATCCGTCACTGCTCTGCTTCCAAATGGGATGGGCCTGCCTTAGTTTAGACACGGTGGTGGCCAGGTGCAGACTGGAGAAGAACCGGTCAAGAGGGGAAACAGCGGTGACCCCCTTCCTAACTTCAGCAAATCGAGAGGTGCTTTTTTGGCTGAAGATTGTTAGAGGAAATGCACATACTGGCTTTGCAGCCTGTGGTCTAACAACATCCAGCTCCTTCCACCTGGCTGCCTACTTGCTGGGCTTCCGATATCTGACAATAGTTTAGCTTATGCATATTCATTGTGGATATCCTGGAAACACCTGGAGAAGGCACCAGAAGAGCCTAGAATTGCCAAGTGGCTTCGGATTTGGCTTTCAAGGCTGATCCGATCAAGTTGTATTCAGAGACCAGGAGGAAATCAAAGCTAAAGCCCCTGCATGCAAACCCTAAAACTGGACCAACCCTGTGGGTGAATCTGGAGCCAGTTGGCAACACTAAAGCATAACATAGGGGGGGAGAATGTGGCACAGTGTTTAAAGCTACATCCTCAGCACCCTGGGGTTGTGGGTGCAAACCCACGCTGCTCCTTGTGACCCTGAGCAAGTCACTTAATCCCCCCCATTGCTCCAGGTACATTAGATAGATTTTAGTCCACTGGGACAGACAGGGGAAAATGTTTGAGTTACCTGAATAAACTCATGTAAACCGTTCTGAGCTGAGATTTTTTTTGCCACATCACCTGGGCCAGTCCAAAAGAGGCTGATCCACTTCTAGGTATGACCCACTGCATGCTTGGACGAGTGGTTCTTATTTTCTAAGACACCTAGCACAAGATCTGCACGCATGCAATGGAAGACAGAGAGCAAAAATGCACAATTGAATTCGCTTCTCAGACCCAGTGCATAGTGAATATATCACAAGCCAAACCTGCTGGAGGGTCCTGAGGACTGAGCTGAAGAAATCCTGTTTCAAATCACTCACTGACTGTTCATCAGCCACCCTCTGATTTCTGGAGATTTTGCTTTTCTTTTCAGATCCACATGAAAAGAGAACAGCGGTGGAATTTGACAGAATAATCTTTCCCAGCCCCGAACCTTGCTCTGGAAGTCACCTCACCAAATCCAGTTTTGAGAATATCCGTAGTGCATCTGTAATGCACCTTATTTACAGACACTGGATTCTCAGCCCCCCCCTCATGATATAACAGGCTGTCTAAATTTAAGCATTTGTTGTGTGCTTGAATTTATAGAATATTGGCCTGCACGCAGATACATGTACACTTACCTGGGTAAATGGCAGTAAGGTGCTCAAATCTTATTCTATAATTGCATGCCAAAAAAGACTTAGGGCAGTACTCGAGGGAGTCCAGAGAAGAGCGACTAAACTGATAAGAGGTATGGAAAATTTTGCATACGCTGACAGGTTAAAAATGCTGGGGCTGTTCTCCCTGGAAAAGAGGAGACTTAGAGGGGACATGATAGAAACCTTCAAAATCCTAAAGGGCATAGAGAAAGTGGACAAGGACAGATTCTTCAAACTGTGGGGAACCACAAGCACTAGGGGGGTCACTCGGAGAAATTGAAAGGGGACAGGTTTAGAACTAATGCCAGGAAGTTCTTTTTTTACACAGAGGGTGGTGGACACATGGAACGCGCTTCCGGAGGGTGTGATAGGCCACAACACTTTACAGGGGTTCAAGGAAGGTTTGGATAGGTTCCTGGAGGATAAGGTTTCTTTTTAAAAAGATTTTTAATACATAAAATTTTTTTTTTCTTCTCTTTTAAAAAATTTTTTTGTTTCAAGAATTTTATTACCTCCTTAATGTTTTACCCTTAAATGTGTTTCTTATTATAAGATATGTAACTTTAACCTTCCTTCCCTTCCAATTGTTGTTGGTCTTGTCTATTATCTAGTGTTTATTTATTTATTGTATGTTTTTATCTTAACTAATTGTATTTTTATGTACATCGCTTTGTATAAAGATATAGCGATTCATCAAATATTTAATAAACCTTGAAACAGGGGTTCAAGGAAGGTTTGGATAGGTTCCTGGAGGATAAGGGGATTGAAGGGTACAGATAAAACTAGAGGTAGGTTATAGAAGTGGTCAGAAACCACTTCGCAGGTCACAGACCTGATGGGCCGCCGCGGGAGCGGACCGCTGGGCGGGATGGACCTCTGGTCTGACCCAGTGGAGGTAACTTCTTACGTTCTTATGTTCTCCTTAACCACAGCTTAAAAGGACTTCCTGCAGGATATGCTGAGGTATCCCACAGTAAGTTCCAAAATGCGTGGGCAAAACTATATGCTAAATAATTTTTTGAATTCTTCTCGGAGGGGGCGTGTCTGGGGGGAGGCAGAGAGTGGGTGAGACAGCATGAATCATTTAGCGCAGCTACATTGCACTAACCGATTAGCATGGGATAAGCACACGCGCCTTTATCGCCTAAGAAATGGGTGGCGGTAAGGGCTCGGGTGCAATTCCCTGTCATCATCAGCAGACGAATCCAGACGGATGGGTTATGTCCATCTACCATCAGGCGGAGATCCACAGGATGTCTTAAGATTTCACAAGGTGTTGTTTCAAATTTGACCCCCCCCCCCTTAGAAAACGCAAAATGGGGAAAATCCCCCAGCAAAGTGCAGATGGCTAAGCAACCTCTGTTGTCTCTCAACTGTCCTCTGCTCTTTTTTTTTTTTTTTAATATGTAATTTATATTCTGCAATTCTAAGCGGATTACAAATGATTCAGGTACTCAAACATTATTCCCTAACTGTCCCAGCGGGCTCCCACTCTATCTAATGTACCTGAGGCAATGGAGATTAAGTGACTTGCCCAGAGTCACAAGAAGCAGTGCGGGATTCGATCCCACAACCTCAGGGTGCCAAGGCTGTAGCTCAAACCACTGCACCACACACTCCCACACGCTCCTTCTAGTGCAATGTCTCAGCTAGCCAAAGACCCAGGTGACCATTGGATCTGGTGCGTTTCCCTCCAAGAAAGGCCTCCTACTATTACTTCAAGATCAGGAGACCCCCCCTCCACTGTTTTTGGAGGGTATAAACAGGTCACTTACAATATAGGTCTCTGCTATGTGTGTAAGGGTCTGTTCAGGTACTTCCATCACCATGCCTGACATTCTTATTTTGCAAGGCACTGTTTGTTTTTTTGTCAAACAACCATCTATTATTGTGATCAAAAGTTCAATATTTTACTAATCTATTCAATGAACATTAATGTAGAAGTCTTGTGGGCCATTTCATTGCTCATTTGGTAGATCTTGAGGGAGTAATGTTCTTTATAGAGAGCAGTGATTTGACTTTTTCCTGATGGTTGAAACAAGGCTCTTCAAATTAGCAGCAGTAAGAAAAATATGAAGATCAGTAGATGTTAGTCGAGGGATCTTCAGGACTAAGGATGTTCTTCCTGTTTGCTCTTTGAGGTTTTGTTAGGTAACCAATCCTGGGTACAGTCTCTGTAGCCTTCAATATTTTTCCTTTTATAGAATTATATGTCATAAGAATAGCCTTACTGGGTCAGACCAAAGGTTCATCAAGCCCAGTAGCCCGTTCGCACGGTGGCCAATCCAGGTCCCTAGTACCTGGCCAAAACCCAAGGAGTAGCAACATTCCAGCATCTCAGAGTAAGCAAGATTCCGGAACTCCAAATACTAGCAACATTCCATGCAGAATCCCCAAAGAGTAGCAAGATTCTAGAATCCCAAAGAGTAGCATCATTCCATGCTACTGATCCAGAGCAAGCAGTGGCTTCCCCCATGTCTTTCTCAATAACAGACTATGGACTTTTCCTCCAGGACATTGTCCATAACTTTCCGCTCTTTTACAAGATCAGTAAGGAACATGACTTTTGTATATCATATTTTTCTGATTGTGTAGTATGTAAACATATTGTACTGTATGATTGCCTTAGCTGTAAAGTATTATTTGTAATCCACTCTGAACAAAAAATACATACATGTATATCAGCAATCACGGCATAGAGGTCGGTGGCTTATCAGAGACTAATCTTTTCGCTGAAGCATGAGCTTCTGAGGTCAGGAATCCATCATACATTGACTCTTGTTCTAGAAAAATCGTGTCTCAGTAAATCATTTCAGCTGCATGGTGCTACCAACCTTTCTCTAAAGATGAACTTGACTGCCCCTCAGGAATTATGGTGGACTCTGTGATACACTTCCATGTAGTCAAATATACGTCTCTTGCTTTTTTCAGAATAATTTAGAGTCAGCAGTGCTAGAGGTGAACTCTATGCTATTGGAAAAACTTGATAAACCTGTCATGGTTTTAGGCCATTTTACTCTCCCCCTCCATTCATCTCTTTTTCACATCCATGTCACTTATTTGGGCTTTAACCATTGAAATGCTAGGAGATAGATACTTATTTTAAAAATGTGGAAAAAACAAAGCAGTTTCCTTGCACTGACTGTAGGGCTTGTTTGGACAAAAAAAAAAAAAAAAGAAAATTTCCTGCTTTATTAGACAAATCCTTTAACAGAGAATATGATTTTAATGGCAGACAATATTAAGCGGTCACTAAAGGCTCCTTTTACAAAGCCACGCTAGCGGGGTTAACGCGCGCGACTTTTCATCACGCGCTAAGCCCCGCGCTGGCCAAAAACTACTGCCTGCTCAAGAGGGAGGCGGTAGCGGCTAGCGCCTCCGGCGGTTTAGCGTGCGCTATTATGCGCGTCAAACCGCTAGCGCGCCTTTGTAAAAGGAGCCCTAAGGGTGGGAGAGCCATCTCTGGAATTTCCAAAACTCCACCCATGTGCGCACCCATCTTCACGCTATCACATTTAAGACTAAACTCAGCCAAATGTTGGGTGCCCCCCCAAAAAAATGCATGCTGAGAACTGTTCTATAATAATAATAATTTTATTAATAATAATAATAATTTTATTTCTTATATACCGCTATACCATAAGTTCAAAGCGCTTATAAAATATCGCCTGGTGCCAGAATCCGCGTCCAACTTTTAGATCTAAGGATTTACAGCAACAGAAACCAGGTATAAATCCGTGCACCCAAAATAGATGCGGATCCGACAAATTCTATAATACTGAGCACATCTTTAGTGAATGTCCCTGACCCCTTAGCCACACCCCATTTCAGTTGTGTGCTCAAAAATTTGCAGGCCTCAAAGAAAGCGAACAGAATGTTGGGCAGTATCAAAAAAGGTATCACGACCAGAACGAAGGAAGTTATCCTGCCACTGTATCGAGCGATGGTGCGTCCTCATCTGGAATACTGCATCCAATACTGGTCGCCGTACTTTAAGAAGGACATGGCGATTCTTGAGAGGGTCAAGAGGAGAGCAACAAGGATGATAAAGGGAATGGAGAACCTTTCATATGCCGAAAGGTTGGACAAGCTGGGGCTCTTTACCCTGGAAAAGCGGAGACTGAGAGGGGACATGATAGAGACTTACGAAATCATGAAAGGCATAGAGAAGGTGGAGAGGGACAGATTCTTTAGACTAGCGGGGACAACAAAAACAAGAGGTAATTCAGAAAAACTGAGAGGAGACAGATTCAAAACGAATGCAAGGAAGTTCTTCACTCAGAGGGTGGTGGACACTTGAAATGCGCTTCCAAGTGAGGTGATAGGACAAAGTACAATACTGGGGTTCAAAAAGGGACTGGATGACTTCCTGGAAGCGAAAGGGATTACAGGGTACAGATAGAGGGTTACTTTATAGGACATAAGCGAATAGGGTATGAGCGTTTTAGGTTAGGATCACTAACAGGTCATGGACCTGGGGGGCTGCCGCAGGAGCGGACTGCCGGGCATAATTGACCCCTGGTTTGACCTGGCAGGGGCAATACTTATGTTCTTATAAAACAGCGCTTAATGCAGCATCCCGCAAGCTTTTTGACCGGAAGGCACCCTAAACCCATTTTCCCCGGTCGGAAGGCACCCAAAAGTGCGCAGACATTGACGCGATAATGTGTAGAGGCCCATCTGGCTGCGACCCTGAACTTCAGTGGGGGATCCTGAAGGAGGGGAGGTGCGGGAAGAGGAGGAGAGACGCCGGAGAGGAGAAGAATTGTCACCACGAGAGGCAGTCAGCCTGTGCCAGCGCCTCTCCTTCTTGCCGGCATCTTGTCGGGGCACATCTGAAATCTGCTGCGACGCACTAGTGTGCCATGGCGCAGTTTGCTCTACACTGGCCTAGGCAGATGTGTGCATAAAGTTAATTAACACCAATAACTGATTATTGGCGCTAATAGGTTCAATACGCAATTAAATTTCACATGCAAATTGGCTACACACCCAAATTTATTCGTGCAATTTTGAGTGACTTATATAGAATTGGGGAGAATAGTGCATAACTAGAAAATTAGCATTTGCAAGTATATGAGTCAAACACATGAATAAATGCTGATAGTCTGGTCATTTACACAGGCATCTAACAGTTGATGTCTTCCTTATAGAAATACCTCTGTAGCGCATAATTTTATAGAGGCATTTTTGACTGCGTATGACAGAATGCATCCTGGGGAAATTAGCTGTTTTATATATCTGCTGTTTAGAGCTGTGTTCTTCAACCACTGGTCCATGGACCAGTGCCAGTCCACAGAAATTTCCTGCCGGTCCACAGGGCCAGCATGTGCATCAGGCCCAAAACAGTGTTCTTCAACCACCGGTCCACGGTGCGATCGATGTGGCATTATCTTCGAGCCACCTCCCTCTTCCTAACTGATTCAATGCACAAAGCCACGGGCCGTGGCTCCTATGGGCATCCTGCGCCTGAACCGGAAGCCTTCTCTCTGACGTTGCAACGTCAGAGGGAAGGCTTCCAGATAAGGCACGGGACGTGCAAGGTGCAATTAGTACTATTATGGGGGCGGGGTCTGGGATGGAGATTGGGTAGAGATGGGCGGGGTCTGGCCCACGACTTAGCCCCGTGTTCTTTAACCGCCAGTCCACGGACCGATGCCGGTCCACAGAATAATTATTTTATTTCTTCCGGTCCATAGGTGTAAAAAGGTTGAAAAACACTGGTTTAGAAGACTGCCTTGAGTTCCCGGATGGTCTTTCCAAAACCCATCAGTTTGTCCGGGTTTTGGAAAGCCCCGAGCTCCGGCTGCATCTGGAGGGCCTTCAACAAGCGTGCGCAAGATGACGTCCCACGTATCCACACACGCTGGAGGGCGGCAAAAAAAGAGATAAGGCTTTTGGGGGGGGGCGGGACTGGAGGCGGAACGAGGCGAGGCTGGAGGTGGAATGGGGCGGGTTGAAGGCAGAACAGGTAAATAATAATGAGAACTCCCATGGGTGTGGGTGGGAAGAGAGGAGATTACACTTCTCCCTCCAGCAGCCTGTGGTCTCACGAGACTACAACAGGAGCTCCCTGTTGTAGTCTCGTGAGACCATGGGAACTCACAGCACGGCTCTGCACAGGGCAGGAGTGTAGGAAAATCGCTCCTGCCCCGCGTCACCGCTAGACCACCAGGTAAGGTCCATGCTCCGATCGCCCCCACGCCACCTCTGATCACCCCCCCCCGCCTCCTTCCAAGTCCTGGGGTTGTTTTTTTTCGATGCCAATGATCAATTCTGGGGGGAGGGGGGTCCTGTGGAAAAAACCACGGATAATCGAAACCATGAACATCGAAACCGCGAATAGGGAGAGGGAAGTGTAATTTTGAGGATGGGTGGGGGATGGAATGGATATTAGAGGATATGGGTAGAAATGGGTTAGATTCCACGGTGGATGGGTGACATTTCTGTCCCCGTGCAACTCTTTAGCTGTGACTCGCTTTAACTCCTGAAATGTTTCTATGAAGTTTTCTTTCTCAACATCTTCACTTACTCATGCGTATAATACTGGTGTTTTGCTTTCCCTTTTAAATTTACAAATATTTAAATAAACTGGTGCTGTGTAAAAAAAACAAAACCCCCCCCCCACACAAGCTCTTTTTGTTGAAAGTAGCAAATCTGAGTTAAAAACAGAAAAAATGGAATCAAGGATTTTGTCAAGTCCAGAATTTTGCTCATTAAAAAATCAGTTTGCACTAAAAAAGAAAGGCATTCTAGTGAAGAAAGAGGCATCGCAGTTAGCAGGGTTTTTTTTTTTCTCATTTTTGTCTTCCCAGGACCTGGTTTTGCCTGAGTCCTGAGCACTGTGTCTCATTGTTCTGGTGGCTTTACCTTCATTTGCTTTGGCTGTGACCAGCTGCTGATAAAGAAAACACCACGTAATATGCATTCAAGTCTTAGGAGTGCAAAAAAGGACTTGGCGTCCATCCTGAGCTGGCCTCTTGGCCTTTGTGTGCCTTGGTGTCCCGTTTGCCTTGAGAATACTGCAGAGCAACGTTGAACCTTGCCTTCAGCATTTGACTTTTGCATTTAGGTTCATTCAGAAAAAGTGTGATAGGGATTGAAATTCAAATAATCATACATAAATGGAGCATCGACTAAGTGTACCTAACTGTAAATGCCCTGTGGGCAAGGGATTCTTGCAGCAATAACATTTGGGATAGAGCCATCCAAGAATGAAAACAGTGGAATGGTGTTTTAGGAATTAACACTACAGAGGCAGTTCTGTTATTTAAAAAAGGTTTGGATAAGTCCCTGGATGAAAAGTTCACAGTCTCTTATTGAGACAGAAATGGGGAAATCCACTGCTGTCCCTGGGATTGGTAGCAGGGGGAAGGGGGTAAGGGGGTAGGGGGAAGGGGGGTAAGGGAGCAGACCGCCCCGGGCACCATCTCCATCCACCATGCCAAACTCACACGCACCTTTCCACCCCATCCCCATATCTCATTCTTTAAATCAGTGAACATAAAAACATAAGAAAATAAGAATTGCCACCGCTGGGTCAGACCAGTGGTCCATCGCGCCCAGCGGTCCGCTCAAACGGTGGCCCCCAGGTCAAAGACCAGTGCCCTAACCGAGACCAGCCCTACCTGCGTTCGTTCTGGTTCAGCAGGAACTTGTCCAACCTTGTCTTGAATCCCTGGAGGATGTTTTCCCTTATTACAGCCTCCGGAAGAGCGTTCCAGTTCTCTCCCACTCTCTGGGTGAAGAACTTCCTTATGTTTGTACGGAATCTGTCCCCTTTTAACTTTAGAGCGTGCCCTCTCATTCTCTCCACCTTGGAGAGGGTGAACAACCTGTCTTTATCTACTAAGTTTATTCCCTTATCTTCCAAGTCCATTCCTTTCATTATCTCAAACTGTGTGCCACAACACATTGTTGTGCCCCAGAGATTCTGGGTGTGCCTTGAGAGATTCCAGAATTTTATTTTATTTTTTAAAAATTCCCTTCATAACTATACACTAGAATAGATGACATACATCGCTTATGTAAGAAACATAGAAACATAGAAAGATGATGGCAGAAAAGGGCTACAGCCCATCAAGTCTGCCCGCTCTACTGACCCACCCCATTAAGTCTGAGCGCTAATGACCTAGTTAGTTCCTTAGCTCGACCCTCGTAGGGATCCCACGTGGATGTCCCATTTATTCTTAAAGTCGAGCACGCTGGTGGCCTTGATCATCTGCACCGGAAGTTTGTTCCAGTGATCTACCACCCTTTCTGTGAAGAAATACTTCCTGGTGTCACCACTAAATTTCCCTCCTCTGAGTTTGAGCGGGTGCCCCCTTGTGACCGAGGGTCCCTTGGGAAAGAATATATCGTTTTCCACCTCGACACGACCTGTGACGTACTTAAATGTCTCAATCATGTCACCCCTTTCCCTGCGCTCCTCTAGAGTATAGAGCTGCAGTTTGCCCAGTCTTTCTTCGTATGAGAGACCCTTGAGTCCGGAGACCATCCTAGTGGCCATCCGCTGGACCGACTCAGCTCGAAGTCTGGTTCGTTCTGGTCTCATTCGTTCTGTCAATGTTATGAGCGTCTGTGTGCCTAAGGATACAACCGCCCAGACAAGCATCATTCTTTGACACGATTGGTCCTTGAAAACTAACGGCAAGTAATTTTATTTGTTATTTGTTATGCACTCATTTTAACTTGAGCGAAAGCCAACACCGGCGTGAGTAACAGGCAGGAAAAGTTGCTTGCACTGGCAAAGATTTAGGGCTCCTTTTACCAAGGTGCGTTAGGGCCTTAACACGCTAAAATGCCCTGCGCGCTAGCCGCTACCGCCTCCTCTCGAGCAGGCGGTGGTTTTTCAGGTAGCGCGCTAATCCAGTGCGTGTGCTAAAAACGCTTTGCAAAAGGAGCCCTTAAAGAGGTACAGGGGGAAGGGAGAGCACAAGTGTGGCATGAGGGGGTGGAGAGGAGGGCGTGGGGTGCCTCCCACTCTCACTATGCCACTGATTGGTAGCATGGAATCTTGCTACTGTTGGGGATTCCGGAATCTTGCTGTTCTTTGGGATTCTACCAAGCTCTTATGTTCTTATGACCCAGCACCCTCAGGCCTGCTTTCCATGCTTCAGGGGATCCTGTTAGCTTTCTGAGCACTCGCCTTCCAGTCCTGCCTATTTGTGCCCAAATCGTACATCTAGCCCCGATCTACCACAGCTTTCTGATCTTGAGCAATTTACTTAACCCTCCATTCATTGCCTCAGGTACAAACTCAAATTGTGAACCTTCCAGGTAGAGAATGACACTGTGACAAAATTCAGCACCGTTCCCATCCCCGCGAATAACCGCGGGAAATAAACCCATGTCATTTTCTAGTGTCTATTTCAACCTCGGTCCTTCTACACCAGCATTCTTCAAAGCAAAGCTTGCGGGTCAGTGGCTGTGCTTATGTGAGCCAAGGATAATGAAGCCATTGTGACATCACTGATGTGATTGGCTCTTAGGCACTGGTGGAATGAGGCATTATGACATCACAATATCTGCTCTGGATACCAGAGACTGTCATTCTGTAGTGTCTGTTTCAACCTCAGTCCTTCTACACCAGCATTCTTCAAAGCAAAGCTTGCGGGTCAGTGGTTGTGCCCAATTATACTTTGATTCTTATGTGAGCCAAGGATAATGAAGCCATTGTGACATCACTGATGTGATTGGTTCTTAGGCACTGGTGGAATGAGGCATTATGACATCACAATATCTGCTCTGGATACCAGAGACTGTCATTCTGTAGTGTCTGTTTCAACCTCAGTCCTTCTACATCAGCATTCTTCAAAGCAAAGCTTGCGGGTCAGTGGTTGTGGCCATTCATACTCTGATTCTTCTCTCTCTCCTTAAAGAATGACATGAAGATGGTTTCCCGCGGTTATCTGCGGGGACGGGAACGGTGATGAATTTTGTCACCGTGTCATTCTCTACTTCCAGGGACAGAAAACTACCTTCTGTACCTGACTTTAATCCACCTTGAACTAGAACTGAAAAAGATGTAAACGAAATACAAATCCTCTCCCTACATGGGAATCTGCATTGAATTCGCTCTCCCTGTAAGGCAGTCCAAATGAAAACAGGACCAACCAACTCATTTTGAAGAACTTGCAAAGCTGGTGTGGTTTCGTAAACTATTTTGGAAACTTTGAAAAAAGAAAAAAAAAAAACCCAAACAACCTCACCCCTCATAGTTTGCACATCTATGGTAACTAATATCACAGGAAGAGAGTCTTGGACACCAGATAGAGTGCCCTTCCAGCAAGCCACTGAAAATCCTTGTTCTCAGACTTGAATTGTAATAAGCTCTTAAGGCACATGTGTCAAGCACAAGGCCTGCGGGGCAAATCCGGCCCGCCTGGCCGTTTTATACGGCCCGCAGGTGACTGTGCGCCTTACACTAGACCAGGGGTGTTCAACCCGCAGGCCACAGGGCGATGCAGTGTTTTGCTAATTACCTCCCCCAGCTCCATCCTCCTCACTGCCGCAGTTGTTTTTGTGCACAAAGCCGCGAGCGGTGGCTCTTTGCGCGTCCCGCAGCTCACCCGGAAGCCTTCCCTCTGATGTTGAGAAGCATAGAGTGTGCTTTGTGTAGTTTAATTTTGTGGTTAACCATTATGTGTTGTTGATAAGATTCTATTGTGTGTATATATGAAAAATGAATGGGAAAAAGGGTATTACAATTAGTACTATTATGGGGGCGGGGGTCTGCGGCGGAGATTGGGCGGGGTCTGGCCCGCAATTTAGCCTGTGTTGTAGATTTCGGCTCCTTAATGTGATTGAATTTGACACCCCTGTCTTAAAGGAATGGATAGTGCAGTCATATGAAGTCTCATAATATTGGCAAGCCCATGTCAACACAACTGCCTCAGAATTTGACTAGGCCAAAGGGAAACTCCGTGAATAACAACCATTTGTCTTTAGTAGGGATGATTTAAAAAAAAAAAAAGCATTAGAATGGATGTGCTGGACCTCCATCTTGCCAGCAGGTCTCCTATAGTGACAGAGAGGGACATTAAATGCAGGTGAGACTCAGGCATAGACTTCCAGAAAGAAAACAGGAGGGAGAGGTGTGGCTGACGGTGCGAGTTGCGAAAAATCAGTATCTATCCCAGGCTGCCCTCTTCTGAAAGAGATGGGGGGGAAGGCACGACGATCTCATGCAATGGGGTGCCGAACCCCTCATCTTTGCAAATAGGCCAAGTTACCCAGACTTTCCGGTCAGTCCTGGTTTTGAACTTATATCCCAAAGCAGTGTGGGATTTGTAGTGTCCGATTGCGTCCGTTGAAATCAGTGCTGCAAGTCCCATAATGCACCAGGGTGGGGGTGGTCAGAAATCCGGGACTGTCCCAAAATCTCCTGCCTGGAACTGGGTAACTTGGCATCTCTGTCTGTTTCATCTGTCCTGTTGCCTGGTAACTGGATAATTTGTCATACATTCCGGTAAGGGGGGGGGCAGGGTTCGGAGGAGCTGGGGGCAGAGGGGATGCGTGTTACAAAAAGGTAACGCACTGTTGAAAATGCACTTAGCATGCTGTTATCTTAGGCCCATTCATATTGCTATGGGCGTCCCTCCTGCCCAGCTGCCCTTCTAGAGAACTCCAAGCTTGGGGCCTGTTTGATGCATGAATGGAGACCGGGAAGTGAGCCAAGGCTCAGTTCATATGCCTCATCTGTGTTTATTGCCATCTCCTTATAATTGTTTTCCCTGCTCCTTTTCAGATATTTATCTAGGAGGAGCTCTGGTACCTTATAGTAGCGATGTGTGAGGATTTCATTTTAAGCGACTGACAATAATTCAGCACAGCATTGAGTAAACAGTCATATCTTAAACAGAAATCTACTCATAAACATATTATATTTGTACATAAATCTCTTTTCCTTATGCTGCTGGACTTTGATGTCCACTCTTGAAGGTGGAAATGATACCAGAGTCTTATAAACTATCTTTATTGCTTGGTTGCTTATTATTGTCACTTGCATGCAGGATATGAACTGCACGATGCTCCCCTGGGAATTTTATCTTGCTGTCCTCACCCGGTAGCATTTAAACACAAAACCCAAAGGTAGCTATAAATAGCCCATTTGCATCAGTTCTTTGAAATAAGCCAGAAAAAAACCCCCAACAAAACGATATTCCGATTACATGAGAAGAAAACCGTTATCACCTCATCTCCATCCACCTGCCCCAGGTGTCTCTTCTCAGTTGTACTGGGATTGTACATGGTGTATCTGGGTCTTGGCAAAACTGGACCTTAATTTTCACACTGACCACTCTGAACCAAGGCGGCCAGGGTTGTGTGAGCGGTGCGGCCGCACAGGGTACAAATGGGTAGGGGTGTGGAGGGTGAAAAATTGTCTCCTGCACGGCGCAGTGGGTAGGGTTGGCATGCCGGGAGGGGGGATGTCACACAGGACACGATTCTGGCTTGGTACACTGCTGCCATGGACCCTCAGTTCTGCTAGCAGGGTCTGAAGAAAGATGGGGCATTCCTGAATTGTCGAAGATCCCAAAATTACTTCCTGTGCCAGCTTAGATGATATTCTCTTTAGAAGTCAAAAACAATAATACATCATTGGATGAATATTCATCCAAGGCCATGTGCTGGCTGCTGCAGCTGAATTTAAATTGAGATATTCAGTGTCTCTATCTGGATTATTTATTTGGCTCTATTAACCGTCTTTATGAAGAGATTCACCCAAGGCGTTATACAGCAAGTATAATTAAACATAAAACTTACAATTTTGTTAACAGTATAACAGTAGTAAAAAGACCAAATAGAAACATAAATACAGTGAAAGAGGTAAAGTCAAAATCAGTAAATTGAAACTTAATAGAACTACCATGAAACAGTTTCAAAAGCATACTTATCAACAGCACTGAAATTCAAATGAGAGAGATACGAGGGTCGTTTCATAAATAATGCACACTATTTTATTTTATTTACATGTTTATTTATTTTTTTCCAAGCATTTCTTTACAATCCTAGTCTCCCTGCTTTGCAATGACCGAGTTCCAACGTCCGGGAATCTTCATTTTTCCATCCAAGACACTGTATTTATTCAGTTGCCGAATGGCTCGGGTACCAGCGGAAGAAAGCTCTTCCAGAGATGCAAAACGATGTCCACGCATAGGTTATTTCAACTTTGGATAAAGGTCGAAGTCTGGCGGACTCATGTCTGGACTGTAGGGAGCATGAGGTTAACACCTCCCAGCCGTATTTGTGTAGCAACATTCTAGAGCTCAGATTGTGATGTCATAATGCCTCATTCCACCAATGCCTAAGCTCCGTCCTCATCTGCACAAGCCTCAAACACTTTAAAATCATAAGTGTTTGAGGCTTGTGGGGTTAAGGCAGAGCTTACAGGAATGGGGCAGGGACAGTGACAAAACTCGTGGGGACGGGGAAAATTTTATCCCCGTCTCATTCTCTAGAGGACACCAGCACTGAATAGCCCTGTTCACATAACTTCCAGCTTCACCCCTGGTCCACCAATGGACAGCCAGAGAGTCCTGCAGCGGTCAGAGCAGATAGTGGCACTGTGCATTTAATTTTGCTCTTGGGGCTGGCCGGCATGTTTTAACTGGGGCTTTGCACCCCTGCAGGAAAGGCGTACAGAAGGAGAGATGACGTGTCATTATCATATTGTTTTGTCCTTCCGTGTAATCTTTTGGTTCATTTTGGAACATTTTTTTTTAAAGAAGTGGTAAACAGATTTTGTAATATGTTCTCATTGTATTAAATTTTGTACGCAGCACAAACTGAAAGGCATTAGCAAGCGCAAGGATTATATTCATTATGTTCCTTTAGTGCCATTTTGGTTGGGAAACGACACAGAAGGATATAGAAAAGGTTATGGATATTTTCATGTCATTTTAAAACAGCACATCTCTAAACAACATCAAACTACAACAGACCCCTAGTTTGGAATAGATGTGTGGAAGCTGATGGCGACTGAGTGATTAATGAGCAGTATATTTAAGAAATAAATTACATTACATTACATTACATATATGTCGATAAAATAAGCAGAAGTGATCGAGGGATTAATGGGAGATACATTGATAAAATAAGCAGAAACTATTGAGTGATTAAGAACATAAGAATAGCCTTACTGGGTCAGTCCAACGGTCTTTCAAGCCCAGTAGCCCATTCTCACAGTGGCCAATCCCTGGCCAAGGGATCCTTGGCCAGTGGCTAGTACCTGGCCAAGGAGTAGCAACATCCCATGCTACTGATCCAGGGCAAGCAGTGGCTTCCCCATGTCTCAATAACAGACTATGGACTTTTCCTCCAGGAACTTGTCCAAACCTGTCTTAAAACCAGCTATGCAATCTGTTCTTACCACAACCGTTCCAGAGCTTAATTATTGTCTGAGTGAAAAAATATTTCCTCCTATTGGTTTTAAAAGTATTTCCCTGCAATTTCATCGAGTGTCCCCCTAGTCTTTGTCATTTTTGACGGAGTGAAAAATCCATCCACTTGTACCCGTTCTACTCCATTCAGGATTTTGTAGATTTCAATCGTATCTCCCCTCAGCCGTCTCTTTTCCAAGCTGAAGAGCCCTAACCGTATTTTAGTCTTTCCTCATACGAGAAGAGTTCCATCCCCTTTACCATCTTGGTCGCTCTTCTTTGAAACTTTCCTAGCGCCACTATATCTTTCTTGAGATAAGGAGACCAGAATTGAACACAATGCTCCAGGTGTGGTTGCACCATGGAGCGATACAGAGGCATTATAATATCTTTAGTCTTGCTAACCATCCCTTTTTGAATAATTCCTAGCATCTTGTTTGCTTTTTTTGGCCACCACCACACATCGGGCGGAAGGTTTCATCATATAGAAGATAACGTTGATAAAATAAGCAGAAGTGATCGAGTGATTAATGGAAGATATGTTGATACAATAAGCAGAAATGACTGAGTGACTAATGGAATATATGTCAATAAAATAAGCAGAAATAATCAACCTCCCTTTTATAAGGCCATGTTAGTTTTTTTTTTATTGCTTGCTGCAGCGATATTAGCTCTGACGCTGATAGGAATTCCATGAGCGTTGGAGCTAATACTGCCACGTCCGGCAGTAAAAAAGCCTAATGCGGCTTCATAAAAGGGGGGGGGGGGAAGGGAGAAGTGAGTAATGGGAGATACATTGATAAAATAAGCAGAATTACTGAGTGATCAATATGGAAGATATGTCAATAAAATAAGCAGAAGCTTTTCCTAAAAATTCTCTTGGGCAGTTATATAGGGGGCAATTCTATAACTGGGCGGCACAAGTTAGGCACCTAGATGTAGTGTGTTGAGAGATAATTCTATAATGGCATCTATGTGCCCATATTCTTTTATAGCATACAAGCGTAAATTGACATAATTTATGCACCTGTGATTAGTTGCGCCCACTTAAGTAGTCATGGCAGTAGCAGGCATAAATGTGTGCACCTGAAAGCGCCATGTTAACGTAAAACTGACAGTATTCTGTAAGTTACACTTGTAAATAAATGGGAGCTCCACCTATGGCCTGCCCACATGCACGCCATTGCATTTACATTGCATTTATATTGGCCTTGCATTTACATTGCATTTACTTTGCCCTTGCATTTACATTGCATTTATATTGCATTTACATTGCCCTTGCATTTACATTGCATTTACATTGCATTTATATTGGCCTTGCATTTACATTGCATTTACTTTGCCCTTGCATTTACATTGCATTTATATTGCATTTACATTGCCCTTGCATTTACATAGCATTTACTTTGCCCTTGCATTTATATTGCATTTATATTGCCCTTGCATTTACATTGCATTTATATTGGCCTTGCATTTACATTGCATTTACTTTGCCCTTGCATTTACATTGCATTTATATTGCATTTACATTGCCCTTGCATTTACATAGCATTTACTTTGCCCTTGCATTTATATTGCATTTATATTGCCCTTGCATTTACATTGCATTTATATTGGCCTTGCATTTACATTGCATTTACTTTGCCCTTGCATTTACATTGCATTTATATTGCATTTACATTGCCCTTGCATTTACATAGCATTTACTTTGCCCTTGCATTTATATTGCATTTATATTGCCCTTGCATTTACATTGCATTTATATTGGCCTTGCATTTACATTGCATTTACTTTGCCCTTGCATTTACATTGCATTTATATTGCATTTACATTGCCCTTGCATTTACATTGCATTTACTTTGCCCTTGCATTTACATAGCATTTACTTTGCCCTTGCATTTATATTGCATTTATATTGCCCTTGCATTTACATTGCATTTATATTGGCCTTGCATTTACATTGCATTTACTTTGCCCTTGCATTTACATTGCATTTATATTGCATTTACATTGCCCTTGCATTTACATTGCATTTATATTGCATTTATATTGCATTTACATTGCCCTTGCATTTACATTGCATTTATATTGGCCTTGCATTTACATTGCATTTACTTTGCCCTTGCATTTACATTGCATTTATATTGCATTTACATTGCCCTTGCATTTACATTGCATTTATATTGCCCTTGCATTTACATTGCATTTATATTGGCCTTGCATTTACATTGCATTTACTTTGCCCTTGCATTTACATTGCATTTATATTGCATTTACATTGCCCTTGCATTTACATTGCATTTATATTGGCCTTGCATTTACATTGCATTTACTTTGCCCTTGCATTTACATTGCATTTATATTGCATTTACATTGCCCTTGCATTTACATTGCATTTATATTGCCCTTGCATTTACATTGCATTTATATTGGCCTTGCATTTACATTGCATTTACTTTGCCCTTGCATTTACATTGCATTTATATTGCCCTTGCATTTACATTGCATTTATATTGGCCTTGCATTTACATTGCATTTACTTTGCCCTTGCATTTACATTGCATTTATATTGCATTTACATTGCCCTTGCATTTACACGCTAAGCGAATTGCTCATGTCAGTTATAGAATACTGCTTAGCACCCGACTAGCACTTAGGCACATAAGTATATATTCATGTGAGTAAGTGCTAGTGTTCAATAATTTTAAAGCATTTACATTTAGGTTCTCAGGTTATAGAACGTGGGAGACTATATGCCAAGTCTGGAGCGTGCCATGTCGCTGGTATGGATTGGGAATCCTCAGTTGAGATTTTCTGTATCAGATGCGTGGATTTCAAGAAATTATTCAAAGACCATTGGCCTGTACTCTACAACTATGGTTGCCCGAGCTCAGTCCACAGGAGCCCTCAATGAGGTTACCTTGGTTTCAGCATGGCCCTGCCTCCGACCTAAACAGCAGCGGTAAACAGGCTGCTCTGCAGCCTGCCCACCAGGGCTTCCCTCTGCTGCGTCATCAGTGATGTCTTCTGTGACGCGGCAGAGGAAGGCCCCAGCGGGCAGGCCAGGAGCAGCCTGTGCACCGCTGCTGTTTTGATTCGAATGTATAGGGCAGCACTACCGCGTACCCCCAACAAGCGGCTCGTGTACCCTGTACCGTGTGTTGAGAAACACTTCCCTAAACTATACAAATGTAACAGGTCTTAGACTCGGTGTATGTCTACGAGAGGCTTCTTCATATGTATTATTGACATAGGAAAACCTGCCCTGTGCCTTAGCTAGTTTTCTGGGGTTTTATTTTTATCTTTCATCTCTCGATTTCTGTTTGGCTTTAGTTCATCAGCGTAGTTTCTGAAGGTCTGAAACATGGCTCCTCCCCACCCCCCTTTGTTATTATTTCTCCTTATAGGCATGGTTATTTTCTTTCTTCAGAGAAGCTCAGGTGCATTGCACAATACCTCTGTAATGAAAAGGACACTTGAGTGAAACGGGGCATTTTCCACTAGAAACAATGAGAATCTGATGTTCTGCTTGTTCTCTGAAGTAGTTGGTTATTATTGAGGGAAAAAAGAGAGAATAATGTCCTATTTTTATTTGCTTTTAACATGTTGCCCTTGGCATCTGTTCCATGCATTGTGGACTAACCTAAAGTATGTTCTGACAATGGGTTAAATCAGGCACTTATTGAAAAGAATTCTCTGTTTAATTACATTTCCTTCTTCTGGAAGCCATTTTAATATTTTTTTTTATAATCACATGTTAATTGTGCATTAAACAGGCCTTTCTGATTAGTTGAAAACATAATGAAACCTTTGTAAACAAGAGAGAGAGAGAAGGGGGAATGGAAAGCCAAGACAGAAAACTCCAAGTGAGAATGTCATTTGAGGCAAAGGGGTGGGGGGGGGGGGTGGAGGGAGGCTGGCTGCCATAAGAAAGAGAATTTATAATCTGAATGTTCCTTTTTGTATTCAAATGACACATTTTCAAGGGTTAATTTACACAATAGGCTGGAACCCAGGGCACCTGGAGTTCAGTGTTCAGTTCTGTCCAATTTAAAGTTTTGCTCCACTGCCGTAGAAAGTCTTGGATCTCGGTTCCAAGCAAGTATGGACTAGCAGAATTTAGTTCCCATGTTGTCTCTTTTTTGATTTAAAAAAAAAAAAATTATTTAAAGAACTTCTTAACAAGCTGACTAAAAGGGTGAAACAATAAGCATTTTAAAAAATAAACCACAAAGAGAAAACTGTATTAATTAGGCAAGGTATATGGTAGACAGAAAGAATCATTTCTTCTTTTGGGGGGGGTCTGGCCTCAACTGGCCACATGGTAGCAAGTGGTTCATTTTGACTTCTGAGGTTTGTTTTACTTTTTTCAGCACTGTCTGTAACTTGCATGATAAATCTCTCTTTTTTTTGAAAAACTGCAGAAAGGCTATTGTTGGGTTTTATATTGATGTGTCAAGGTTTAGCTAAACCCTTGGTGGCAAAGGGTCCATGGCCAAGAGCTTTATTCCTTAACGGCTGTGAAATGTTAGTGTGTGTTTTATTTTTTAAGTTTAATTTTAGATTTCAGATGCCTCTGCTTTCTGACTCTTGCCACTGTTAACATTCTCTTGCCTGCCTGTGGTCCAGTGGCATGTCAGTGGAAGGGACACTAGTAAACCAGCTAAGAGGACTGCAAGTACTTTGTCTTCTTGATTTAAAATACAGTAGCATATAAAAAGGATGGAGTTGGTCCAGAGGAAGGCTACTAAAATGGTGTGTGGTCTTCGTCATGAAATATATGGTGCCAGACTTAAAGATCTCAATCTGTATACTTTGGAGGAAAGGCGGGAGAGGGGAGATATCGTAGAGACGTTTAAATACCTACGTAATGTAAATGCACATGAGTCGAGTCTCTTTCATTTGAAAGGAAACTCTGCAGTGAGAGGGCTTAAGATGAAGTTAAGAGGTGATAGGCTCCGGAGTAATCTGAGGAAATACTTTTCTACAGAAAGGGTGGTAGATGCGTAGAACAGTCTCCCGTAAGAGGACTGTGTCTGAATTCAAGAGGGCCTGGGATAGGCACGTGGGATCTCTCGGAGAGAGAAAGAGATAATGGTTACTGCGGATGGGCAACTCTATGACCTCACAATGCAGGTGCAAAGAGCCTTAGCCTATAGGAAGAGGGGATGCAAATGTTAAGAGCCTTAGCCAATAGGGAGAGGAGGAGATAATGGTTACTGTGGATGAGCAGATTAGATGGGCCATTTGGCCTTTATCTGCCATCATGTTTCTTTGTCTCTATTAAGGAACAATGTTCAAAGCCAGTTGATGGGGTAAGGGAGCCTCTGGCCCGATTAACTGGCACAAAATGGGCCCCGATGGAATACTCAATGATAACTTACCCAGATAGTGCCACTGAAATCCCTTCTAACCACTTGAGCAGTGATTCTTAACCTTTTTCTGAATCACAGACCCCTTTAAGAACCTGATGGAAACTATGGAACCCCGTACCCAAAAATATTCACATAAACACAACGTTGCATGCAATGAATATAATGTACTTTATTTATCGAAATTTGATTGACTCATACATATATGACATGCACAAGTGTTATTATACTTTAACGTAAACAATCTAAAAAAAAAAACCCACTCGTTTTTTATGCAAAAAGTAATGGCCGCCCATAATTAAGAAATACAATCCTCGTGCAAATTGAAATTGGTCTACTACTACTATTCTCTCATTATCTGCGAGAAAAATCAACAGTACCGGGCTGTATAGTGAATGTAAATGTTAATTTTTATCTAACCCTCACAGACTCTCTGAAACCCATCTAAGGACCCCAGGTTAAGAACCCCTGCCAGAACCTGCTATTCAGTGGCTGGTCGGGGGGTGGAGTCAGGGCAGAGTCAGCATTTAACCGGATAAGTGTCCATATTCAGCACTTCTTAACTGGCCAAATAGGGCCATATAAATAAGATTTCTGTCTTTGGTATGTTTATCATAACTGGTTAAGGGCTGGATACTGCCATTTATCTGGTTAAGTGCTGGCTGTCTTGGAATTTAATTTCCGTACACAGACATGGCCTAGCATTGACTATCCAGGCATAATTTTGGCAGCGGTGGTCAGTGTTTAAAAAAAAAGCTGAATGCCCCTAGCTGTATATTATCTCCTAAAGCAGTGTCTCGCAATCTGTCTCGTGCCACGGCACACTAAACCTAGTGTCCGCGGCTTGAGACACCCGGAAGTGTGTGATGTCACCATGATGATGTCTCGCGCATGCGTGACATCATTACCTTGACGTATGCACAAGGGCCCTTCAAACGGGCCCTGCGCCAGCAGTGGAGGAGAGGGTGCCAGCAAAGAAAAGGGCCAGAGAGGAGAGGCACTGGTGCTGGCTGATTGCCTATAGGATGTGCCTCTCGCGGCAAGAGGCACGGTGCCAGCGCCTCTCCTCCTCCTCCCCACTATGTTGCGGCACACCTGAAATCTCCGAAGGCACACAGTTTGCGATACACCGCCCTAAAGTTTTAGATTTTAGCTCATAGTGGCTCAAGGTAAGTTCCATTGAGGTACAGTAATTATTTCCCTGTCCCTGGAGGGCTTACAGTCTATGGCAATATGGAGGGTTAGGTGACTCGCCCAAGGTCACAAGGAGATGCAATAGGATTTTAACTGAGCTCCCTGGTCATAAACCTGCTGATCGCGTACTAGGCAACTTTTTTTGTCGAGTTAGCAGTTTTTCTCTTGCTCTTTTGTACTCCTTTTCAGTTCTGTGGTGTAACTACCCGTTTTTTTGTTCTCTACAACTGTACAATTGTATACAGTGGTACCTCGGTTTGCGAGTGTTTTGCAAGACGAGCAAAACACTCAGCAAACTTTTGACTCGCAAACCGAGCACTGCCCCGATCAACGAGCACTTACAGGGGATTCCTCTTCTGTCTTCCGGTCAGCCTTCTACATCGGGTGCCTTCCGCAGGTTGGAGGACCTCTGTCTGGGCCTGCGCAGCCGGGTGTTGTCCCACCTACGCGTTGCGTGTGACGTGCACAGCGTCAATCATCGGCGTTGTGCGTGTTGTGTGCGGGTGGGGCAGCGCTCGGCTGCGTGGGCTCGGGTGGGGGCTCTCCAGCATGCGAGGGGTATCTGACGTGGAGGGCTGGCCGGCGGATAGAGGAGGCTTCCCTCTGAAGGCACTGCGAGGTTCTCCGGCGGCTGGCATCCCCCCCCCTCGAAGCGGCACTGTGGGGTTCTCCGGCGGCTGGCATCCCCCCACCGAAGCGGCACTGTGGGGTTCTTCTTCAGATGACCCACGGAGGAGATGGCGCTGCAGCACCCGGCACCCGACAGGTATAGACCCCGGGTTCTAGAAAGAATCATTGCTGTTGCCACTATTTTCTATGGGGAACTTTGTTTTGATAAACGAGCATTTCGGATTACGAGCATGCTCCTGGAACGGATTATGCTTGTAATCCATGGTACCACTGTACTTATTTAGGAAAATGTAAAAAAGTACTACCAAACTTCAGCATTGCCCCAGGTTTCAGTGTCTAAACACTAATATAGGGCAAAGTCTAGGTGACTCTCTGATATCATGAGTTTTATGAACTGTCCGCTAGTTTTAACTTTCCGTTCCCCCAGCCACAGGGACCTGCTTTGTAAAGGACTAGTGCAAGCTATATTTATCGGGATATTTATTTGTTTATTGCAAGGTGTACACTGCCTTTTTGAACAAATTTACCCAAGACAATGCATAGTAAGAAATAGAGAGTTGCGCGGGGACAGAAATCCCACCCGTCCCCACCCGTCCCCGCCAAAGTCCCACCCGTCCCCACCCGTCCCCGTGAGGACTCCCACCCGTCCCCACCCGTCCCCGCGAGGAATCCCTCCGTCCCCACCCGTCCCCACGAGGAATCCCCTCCGTCCCCACCCGTCCCCGCGAGGAATCCCCTACGTCCCCGCCTGTCCCTATAAACTACAGAAATAGTTATTTAATTTAATTATGCTACTGAATTAAAGGCTCTGGTAGAAACCCATTTAAAAATAAGCAAAAAGACTTTATTAATTTGGAAATATTAATTGGGAAGAATACATACTTTGTAAACGGGTTTCTACCAGAGCCTCTAATGTTTATAAATTTTTATCAACACAACTAATATACTACTTTATCCTTAAGCAAAAAAAAAAATAATAATAATTTTTTTCCTACCTTTATTGCCTGGTTTCTGCTTTCTTCATGTTCTCATTCAATTCCTTCCATCCACTGCCTCTCTTCTCTCTGTGTCTTCCATTTGCTCTGTTACTGTGCCTCTCCCTTTCTCCCCCCTCCCAAATTGGTCTGGCACCCATCTTTTTCCCTCCGCTCCCCCCATAGTCTGGCACCTCTGTCTTCTTCCCTGCCAGCGTCTTCTTCCCATTCCCTCTTCCCCATTTCCTTTCAGTGTCCTTCTCCCCCACCATCTTTCCCATGTCCTGTCAGGCAGCATCCTTCTCCCCTCTCTGCCTTCCCCATGTCCTTTCAGCGGCATTCTCCACCCCTTTGTCTTCCCCAGTGCTTTCAGGGTCCTTCCCCCCCCCCTTTCTCCCGTTTACCCCATGTCCTTTCAGCGTTCTTTTCCACCCCTTTGTCTTCCCCAGTACTTTCAGCGGCCTTCTCCCCCCTTAAGCGTCTTTTCTTCTCCACTCCACCTTTCCTCCCTCCCTGCCTCCACCTTTGTGGCGCTTTTGCACCCGACCGACAACAGAACAGGCCCGGTCGGACAAATCTCCCTGTCCTGTAGCCGCAAATCTAAATTACCTTCTTACAGCAGCTGGAGTAGTGAAGCTGCTGTAAGAGGTAATTTAGATTCGCGGCTACAGGGCAGGGAGATTTGTCGGCCGGGCCTGTTGTCGGTCGATCGGGGGACCTGACCGGCTGTGCACATTCTCCGGGGTGGACCGCCCCCTCCCCCCTCTTTCGTACGCCATTGCCTTCTTCCTACCTGCCCTGCCGCACACAGCCGACCGGAAGTCTTCCTGATGTCAGCGCTGACGTCGGAGGAAGGGAGGGCTTTGCTTAAGCCCTCCCTCCGACGTCAGCGCTGACATCGGGAAGATTTCCGGTCGGATGTGTGCTGCGACAGGGCAGGTAAGGAGAAGGAGACTACCCTCGCGGCTCGACCAACCCCGCTGCGATCCAACCCCGCAGGAACCCCGCGACCCTCGGAGGCGTCCCCACGGGATCCCCGCGACCCTAGGGGGCGTCCCCACGGGATCCCCGTGACCCAAAGGGGGAACCCGCGGGATCCCCGCGGGTCCCGCGGGATTCCCGTCATCCCCGTTCCCGTGCAGCTCTCTAGTAAGAAATAGCCCAAAACAGACAAGACAATTACAGCAGTAAAAATATTCAAACAGCACACATTTTGGCCTAATACAGAGGTAGGCAATTCTGGTCCTCGAGAGCCGGAGCCAGGTCAGGTTTTCAGGATATCCACAATGAATATATAGGACATGGATTTGCATGCACTGCCTCCTTGAGATGCAAATCTATCTCATGCATATTTATTGTGGATATCCTGAAAACCTGACCTGGCTCTGGCTCTCAGGGACTGGAATTGCCTACCCCTCGCCTAGTACAGTGTTTCTCAATGTCTTCAAGCCAAGTACCCCTAAGCTTAACAAATACCAACTGAGTACCCCTGCCCAAGCTTCGCCCTAGACCCCACCCCCATAATAATAGTACTAATTGTAACGCAATTTCTTCCATCCATTTTTTATATACCCACAATATAATCTTATTAATACATAATGGTAACCACAAAATTTAAAAAACACAAAAGCAAACTGTATGCAGAGAATGGGTTAATTATCATTTATATTTGGTGGGGCTTTCAAAGAGGTCAAAGCAGATGATTTTAAAATATGCACTGTCACCTCAGTAACAACTTTAGACAAATTGACAAATATAGTGCAAAATATAGACAGCAGGTATAAATTCACAAAACTGACACATTTTAATCACTAAATTGAAAATAAAATTATTTTTCCTACCTTTGTTGTCTGGTGATTTCATGAGTCTCTGGTTGCACTTCCTTCTGACTGTGCATCCAATATTTATTTCTTTCTGCCTCCTGCACACTTCCTCCGGACTCCATTCCCTTCCCCAACCAACATCTCTCTCTCTCTGTCCCTCCATGAGTCCAACTTTTCTTCCTTTCTCCTCCACCCCTGTTGGCAATATGTCTCCCTCTCTCTCACTGTCCATCAATCTTGAGAGTTCCAGGCATCTCTCCCACCCCCTCTACTGCCACATCCAATATTTATCCCTCTCTCATCCCCCCGGATCACGTACAGCATTTTTCACCATTGCCCACCAGCCCCATGCTCATTTCTCCTTCTATCACCCCTCTCCAGCACAATACCACATTTCTCCCTCCATCACTATGTACAACATTCCTCCCCCTTGCATCCCCTTCAATCTGCTCCTCTCCACTGATTTCCATGCCCAAATTTTTAAGTGGCATATTTTAGTCTTGCTGAATCCTGATGTAGACACTGGTGCCCGAGTTGATCGTGCTGATGCAGTACGCTATAACTTATGTGCCCAGCATATTGGACCGCCCCTCATACTCCCACGCCCCTTCAGTAGCCACGCCCTCTTTTGAGCTATGTGCTGTGGGAGCTAGGCGAACTGCTTTATAAAATAACATGTAGCCAGGTATGCACACAAATTCTAATGGGTGCCAATTAATTTCAATGATTGGTTGTCGGTCAAGAGCAGGGGTAGGCAATTCCGATCCTCGAGAGCCACAGGGAGGTCAGGGATTCAGAATATCCACAATGAATATGTATGAGATGGATTTGCACGCACTGCCTCTTTGAGATGCAACTCTATCTCATGCATATTTATTGTGCATATCCTGAAAACCTGACCTGCCTGTGGCTCTCGAGGACCAGAATTGCCTACCCCTGATCTAGTAAATGGGCACAACTATAGAGAAACTAAGCCATTGTGACATCACCGATGAGGCTGGCTCTTAGGCACTGGTGGAATGAGGCATTATGACATCACAATATGAGGAGCCACTGAAAGTTTCTCAGCCCAACCAAGGAGAGAATGATGTGGAGCCACGAAACTTACACTTTTCTTGACACTTTTCCTTTCAATGAGGCAAATGTATCTAGTACAGGGGGAGGCAATTCCGGTCCTCGAGAACCGGAGTCAGGTCAGGGTTTCAGGATATCCACAATGAATATGTACGAGATGGATTTGCATGCACTGCCTCCTTGGGATGCAACTCTATCTCACGCATATTTATTGTGGATATCCTGAAAACCTGACCTGCCTTGTGGCTCTCGAGGACCGGAATTGCCTACCCCTGGTCAAGAGGAATGAAAACTAAGGCTGAAGCTGGACAGACTTCCATGGTTTGTGCCCACAAATGGCAAATTGTAACCTGTTAACTGTAGATTACAAATGTTGACCTGTAACCCGTCCTGGGCTCTTTGGGGAGAACGGGATAGAAAATTAAATAGATAGATATAAGACAGATGAACTCCAGTTTTGTGGATCACTGTTCGACAGGGTGCTGAAAAGTTCTCAGCCTAACCAACCAACTTCCTAAATTTTTAGCGTTATTTTGCCACTGTAGCTGAAATGAGCGTTTATCTTATTCCATTAAGTGCCAATTTGCAGAAACGAAATTCTGTGTTGTGACATGGTTTCAGATTGAACCGTATCCACGTCATTCTCTTCTTGGTTGGGCTCAGAACTTTTCAGCACCCCCTGTGAAGACTTTCAGAGCTGAGATTGTGATGTCATAATGCCTCATTCCAGCAATAAGAGCCAACCTCATCAGTGATGTCACAATGGCTTCAGGCTCACTTTTATTACATATGAGGGGGTGCTGAAAAGTTCTCAGCCCAACCAACCACCTTCCTAAATTTTGAGCGTTATATTGCCACTGTAGCTGATAAGAGTGTTATCTTATTTCGTAAAGTGCCAATTTGCAAAAATGAAATTCTACGTTTTGACATTGCTGCAGATCATTGATTGAACCATATCCACGTCATTCTCTTCTTGGTTGGGCTGAGAGGTTTTCAACAACCCCTCGAATTGTCATGTGCTGCACGTTTTGGGAGCTGTGCAGCTTGGGGGGGGGGGGGTGTGAAGACATCTTGACAGCCAAGTTGAAAACTGCCAGCAATACTTGCAGGTGATTTGTGCTCCATCATGTTTGGCTGCCTATATGGTTGCCAGGTGGAGACTTGACCACTAGTTTTCAAGCATGGGTCACTGACGCCCATGCAGAGTGGCTGGTAGTTATCTGGACCGCTAGACCCGCCCCCAGGCTCGCCCTATCACATCCATCCCCACCCTGATCCAGCCCCAATCCCATCCTGGTCCTGTCCCAGCCCCGCCTCCTATCCTAGCCCCAGCCCCCTGCTCTTTGCTCTCATCAGGCAGGACCTCCGCGCATGGGCGGATGCTCTACTCAGCAGGGGTGTCCGACCTTTTGGCTTCCCTGGGCCGCATTGGTCGCAAAAAAATTTTCTGGGGCCGCATAAACACGCAAACGCTGCAGCAAGACAAAGGAGGGAGCCGGCAGCAGGGGCAGCAGAGGAAAACGCTGCATCGCCCGCAACCGTGGCCACACAAAATACTTCACGGGGCCGCAGGTTGGACACCCCTGCTTCTACTGCATGAAGGAAAGCTTTTCAAAACCTGGACAAAGTGCCGGGTTTTGAAAAGCCATCTGGGGGAATCCTGTGTGGGTCTTTTTCTGCCGTCATTTACTGTGTTACTGTGTGGTTAACTGCCAGTTATCGATGGTACTGAGCTCATTATTCACTTTGCACTCACATCTCGGGATTATGCCTAATTTGGGCAGCATAAGTAGAATGTGCACTCTTTTACCGATAGTTTGCCATTGTGGATGAAAGAACCATCACACATGCGCATGCTATCAGGAAATGGGTTCTTCACTCAACAAATTTGCCAGTGAAAATGATCAAAACATTCCAAAAATGAGAGAGAAAAAGAAAATTTTCTAGCTGCCTATCCCTAGTCCTTACCTGCAAAATTTTCAGTGTTTTACATTTCTGCAACCTGTTGAAAGCACATTAAAAAAAAACAGGTCCAGACTTAAGCAGCTCTGCTTCCTGCTTCTCTGTAACCTTGGCTGGTTCTTTTTCTCATGGCTTCGGCATTCCGCAGGTCGTCACCTATTCCAGGGCCTTACCGCATCTTTTTTTTTTTTTTTTTCTGGTCGGTGTGGTTCTTCCAGGCTTTTGCTCTGTAAACAAAGAGGAGGAGAAGGCTGTGCTTCAGCCGTGTCCAGAAATGTGCTGGGAGTAAGGAAACAGACTCGAGGGAGCATTAGGCGTATCGAGCAGAGGGCCATGAATACAAACTACAGACACAAAGGAAAAAGAAAAAAACAACAACAACACAACTTCAACAGCCAGGATGCCAGAAAAGGGGGGGGAGGGGGGGGGAAAGTCCACCCAGTGACTTTTTAAGAGTAGGATTTCTAATCCCTTTGAACATGACAGATAGGTTTGGAAGCCTGACAGCTGAATGGACTAGCATTCACCCCCCCCACCCCCACCCCCGGTGAAGAAGTCTTTTCCTTGCATGCAGGGATGCTGCGGCTCTGCGTGTGTTATTTGAAAACGCGTGGCTGGGACGGCTGCGCTGGGAGAGCTACTGTGTGGGAGAGCCGTGCTCGCTGTACGCTGGCCAAGGAAGCACTGCCAAGGCAGCGTATGAACGGCAGCCAAAGAAAACACGGGCGCCTTTCCAGTGAAAGCCGGCACACTGCTGCAAATAGTGAGGGGAAGGGGGGGGGGAGAGAGAAGAGAGACAAAAACTGACTTTCCCAATTCCAAGCGTTCCTGAGACCAAGAATCACCACTCGGATTCTTCTAAAAATAGCCGCCCGGCACTCTCTGCTCAGAGGGATCTTGGCTTGCATTGTAGTCTCCTCCTCAGCCTGTTGACGTCACGTACCCAGGCCCAGAATAAAGGAAGCAGTAGAGATCTCTCTCATGTTGCTGAGTACGCATCGGGTTTGTTTGTTTTGGGATGGAGGTCTGCAGTGTTAGGTGGCGTCAGACCTGTGTAAGGGTAGTAGATACCCCCTAAACACCTTACCTTCCCCTCAATTAGTTGTAGGGCTCCTTGCCTGCATTTCCACTAGGGGTAGGCAATTCCGGTCCTCGAGAGCCACAGACAGGTCAGGTTTTCAGGATATCCATAATGAATATGTACAAGATGGATGTACAACTCTATCTCATGCATATTTATTGTGGCTATCCTGAACACCTGACCTGCCTGTGGCTCTCGAGGACCGGAATTGCGTACCCCTGCACTAGGGTTACCATATGGCTCCAGAAAAAGGCACCCGGGTTTTACTTCCATTGCTTTCAGTGGAAGTAAAACCTCTTCTGCTAACTGCTCCAGACCTGACATGAGTTAGGAGGAACTGGGACAGTCAAATCCTCAAGCAATATGAACAGATTTAAGAACAGCCACGTGAACAAGTCTCTGTTCCACCTGGTTCCCCTCCGTTCATGATAACATATTCTCCACACACTTGGATCCTTGCCTATGGTATCTGTACACGGTTCCTTGACCATAATTTGTTAGTCTTAATTATTGTACCTTGGTTCCTTCTCTCTGTTTCTATCACCCTCCCGGTTTCTCTGTTACCCCATTCTCAGAAACTATGTTTGTTCTACTGTTACCCGCCCTGAGCTTTCTGGGAGGGCGGGAAATAAATCAAAATAATAAAAACAAATAAATCGTCAAACAAACATATTCTAAAAATGCAGGTCAGAGTGTGAGCTGATAGTTCTTTGAGTTTGTGTGGCTGTCAGGATCTATTATTGTGTTTTAACCGCAGCCGGGTTTTGCTGTCCTAGGCCAGTTTTTCACAAGCTGGTCCTGGAGTAACCCCTTGCCGGTCAGGTTCTCAGGATATCCACAATGAATATGCATGAGATCGATTTGCATATACCGCCTCCATTATATGCAAATCTCTTTCATGCAAATTCATTGTACAAAGGGCCACTGAAAAGATCTCGGCGTAACCAAGAAAAGAATGATGTGGAGCCATGAAACTTACAAGTTATTCCACACTTTTCTTGAGTCTTTTCGTTTCGTTTTATATCATTGAAATGAAAAAATGTCAAGAAAAGTGTGGAATAACTTGTAAGTTTCATGGCTAAACATCATTCTCTTCTTGGTTGGGCGGAGAATTTTTCAGCAGCCCTGTGTAGATATCCTGAACTCCAGAACTGACTTGAAACACTGACCTGGCTTGCAGAATGGTTGCCACAGTCCTATATTGTATGCTTCTTCCATTTAGCATCAGCAAAAGATATTTCCCCTCTTAAGCTGTTTTCAACTGTAACCCTTTTTTTTTTTTGTACACCCATAGAGGATCCTCTACTCGTGCCATGCTATTATTTTCTCTAGGCAATAGCTTTAGCTGTACAAGAGCTACGAGAAATTGGTTAGCTTTCAGAGAATCTCCATATTCCCTAATGATGGAGATTGACTGGAATTCCACACGCTTGCTCACTGCCAAGAATAAACAGAGCATGCGGTCTTTTTCATTTTAATTATTATTTTTTAAAACGTAGACTCAGCTAGAATTCCTACAGATGAAAGGGCTTGTTACTGAGATTACAGAATGGCACCTGGCTGTGGAAAGCTGAAAGGATGTGCCTGAGGAGTTCCTGAAATAGCTAAAGGTCTTTTACTTTGGCATTGATAAGGGAACCTCACAAAACAACAGAGTCTGCAGTGTTGGGACAGGGTTAAGGGACAGAGGGACTGATGCAGAAAAGCTTGCATTAAAGCCTCGTGCTGATGGCTGAGCAAGCAACTTCTAACACTAACCGATTGGAAGTGCCATATTGGGACAGACCAACCAAGGTCACAAGTACCTGGCAAGATCCTAAAGAGTAAAACAGATTTTATGCTGCTTATTTTAGGATTAAACTATAGATTTCCCCAAGTCCATCTTAATAATGGAATTTGTTTTAGGAAATTATCCAAACCTTTTTTAAACCCTGCTAAGCTTTCACCACATGTCCATGTTATCAGGAACAGAGTACACACGCAACAAATTTGTTAATGAAAATGATCAAAACATCCTGTGAATAAAATCAGAAACGCTGTCGCTGAGCCAAACCGCGACGACGTTTCTGATTTTATTCACAGTGCGTCTCTTGCATTTGTTTTTTTTTTAAATCAGCTGGATAATCGCAGTGCTGGACCCCTGATGAAGGCATCATTATATGCCGAAACACGGACCGTGAACGGTCCATTTCTTCCATTACAACTATCTCGCTTCTACACTACTGGCCAGCTGATTTGATATAAGGAATTTTGGTCATCATTTTCCACCACCATGGTGTATATCTAGGTGGAATTTCCCATATAAAGAGGACCAACTGATTCTCATATAGACTGGTATAAAATTGGCACGTTGTTTCCATTTCCAGCTACTATTGTTTTCATGGACTTATTTTTATGTTTTAAAAAAAAATATAATTAATAAACCTGCTAGTGTCCACTTCATCTACTCCACTTTGCTGGTTTTTATTTTCCGGTACAGTGGTACCTCGGTTTACGAGTGCACTGGTTTGCGAGTGTTTTGCAAGACGAGCAAAACATTCGCAAACTTGGTGCCTCGTAAACCGAGCTTGCCTCGCTGTATGAACCCCCCCCCCCCGCGATCCGGCACCCCCCCCCGCCACCTTCGGGCACCCCCCGCCGCAACCTGAGATCCCCCAACCCACCCGAACCCTCTTCTTACTTCCAGTGTAGCCTCTGCATCGGCACCGGCACCAGCATGTCCTGTGCGTTGGTGCCGGTGCCCGAAAATCTGCTTCCTGTGCCAGGTCTTGAGCATGCGCGCATGCTCAAGGCCCGGCACAGGAAGCAGATTATCGGGCACCGGCACCAATGCACAGGACATGCTGGTGCCGATGCTGATGCGGAGGCTTCACTGGAAGTAAGAAGAGGGTTCGGGTGGGTTGGGGGATCTCAGGTCGCGGCAGGGGGGGGTGCTGGTGGCGGCGGGGGGGGGGGTGTGCCTGATGGCGGTGGGGGGGTGCCGGATCGCAAGGGGAGGGTGCCAGTTTGCGGGGGGGGGGGGCCTTCGAGGGGAGCAATGCCGATTCTTGTGGGGGGGGAGCAGCGCTGCTGGCCTCGGGGGGGGGAAGGTGGGGGTGGGAACATATCAAAGCAAGTTTCCCTTACTTCCTATGGGGAAACTTGCTTTGATATACGAGCATTTTGGATTACGAGCATGCTCCTGGAACGGATTATGCTCGTAATCCAAGGTACCACTGTATTTGGTTTTGGTGCCCCTAAGACTTTTCCTCTGATATTCAGCCACCCCAGTCAGCTCTTGATGTAAACACCAGTCTCCACGTTTCTTCTACCCGGATGTTCAACAGCAGGTTCTGGATACCAGCAAATGCTGAATGTTCAAGTGTTATCTGGGTATCAGCGATTTTCAGACCAGTACTCAGATAAGAATCCCTCGTACTAAGTCAACTTGACTGCTGTAACATCGCCTATTTAGCAATCTCCCAAAAGAATATGCGACGTTTACAATTAATGCAAAATGCAGCGGTCAGACTAATCTTCGGGCTAAAGAAATTTGATCACGTGACACCCTACTACCGGCAGTTGCATTGGCTACCGATGGAAGCACGCGTAAAGTTTAAGTTCTCCTGCCTCTGCTTTAAAGTACTACACGGACTAGCCCCTAAATACATAACTGACCTTTTCTCCTTCTCAGCCAACAGACACAAGAGAAGCTCACACTCGAACTTCGTTTCCCCCCCAGTTAGAGGTTGTAAACTGAAAAAACACCATGAACACCTTCTCCCACATCAGGCAGCATTATGGGGTAAAGATCTAGAACAATTGCTTTCGCTCACTACTTATGAGGAATTCAGGAAGCGTCTAAAAACACACCTGTTCCTGAAGTATCTAGACAACTGACCCGTACATCTCTTTTTCATCAATAATGGTTTTCTTGACCTGTTAATCACTTTGTTCCACCTCTCTTAAGTTCATTCAATTTGTACCTTCGTTTAATCTTTTGTAAACTGCATAGAACTTCATGGTACTGCGGTATATAAACTGTTATTATTATAAGTAACCAAATAAAATTATTACTACCTTTTTACTGCTCTAACTTTATCCAGGTAGTTACAGTTCCCTGCATCTTGCCATTAACTGGGTAATCTTTAAAAATGTGTTCCCAGAACCAGCCCCATTAGTGTAAAATCCACTCGCACAGCTTCACAGCTGCTCCAGAGATGGTGTAAAATGTATGCATATATTTCTTGAGTGTACTCTTGTATTTTACAGAATGCAAAAGTGCATTGCATCACCACTCCTTGTTACCCTATCTAGGCTCACAGAACCACCAAAGATCATTGGAAAGCTGGTGAATTCTGTGTGTGCCTACTTTTTACGTGCATATAACCCCTGTGCAATTTTACACGGATCCCTTTACACATTAAGGCTCTAGCATATCCAGGGCGGGGCGGTGGGGGAGTTGAGGAGTGCTGGCTAGTACTCCTCCAGGCAGCAGGGGGGGTGCGTGAGTGGTCAAGGGGCCACAGTCCGTATGCGAGCGGCCATCAGCTCCCATCAGCCTTGCCCCCCCTGCCAACTTCCTGTTCCACGGCGGGAAACAGGCAGAACCGATGGCTGTGTACATGTGGACCATGTCCCCAGGACTGCTCCATGCACCAACTTGCTCTGACCAGGGGGTGCTCTGACCAGAGTACAGAGTGCTCCATCCCAGGTAGCCAGCAAGCTGGGTACGCCACTGCATTAAGGGCAATTCCGTAAGCTCTGTTGCACACATAAATGCTTAGAATACTAGTATATAAGCACAGATTCTATGACTTGTGTGCAAATTTGGGCTTGCACGGTACAGAATAGTGGCCGTTGCAGGCAATTGTTAATTTAGGCCCAGATGGACTTAAGTGGCATTAATTGGTGCTAGTTGGCACTGCTTTTTAGTTTTGTGCAACTGCGCTTAGGAGTACTTACTGGTAAATTCTAGCTCAGGGGTGTCCAACCTTTTGGCTTCCCTGGGCCGCATTGGCCGAAAAAAATGTTTCTGGGGGCCGCGCAAACGCCGCAGCAAGACAGAGGAGGGAGCCGGCAAGACGGTAAACACCCCGGGGGCAGCAGAGGGAAACACTGCATCGCCCTCGACCGGGCTGCACAAAATACTTCACGGGGCCGCATGCAGCCCTCGGGCCGCAGGTTGGACACCCCTGGTCCATATAGTCCGCAAAAGTTAGGCACCTACAATAGCGTGCCTAGCCGATGTAGGTGCCCAACTTAATTGGTTAATAGTCTTAATAAGTGTCGCTAATTGTCACTTCACACCTCATTATTGACCTTAATCGCACTTATTTGATAGCTAGGCCTAACTAAAAAAAGATGATTCTATAAAAAGTAGGTGCCTGGTACCTAAAAGCGGGCATAAGAAGGGATAAGAACATATGACTAGCCTTACTGGGTCAGACCAATGGTCCGTCTAACGACCTAATAACCCGTCCTCACAGTGGCCAGTCCAGGTGACTAGTACCTAGCAAAACCCCCAAAAGTGTGTGGCGCAGTGGTTAAAGCTACAGCCTCAGCACCCTGAGGTTGTGGGTTCAAACCCACACTGCTCCTTGTGACCCTGGGCAAGTCACTTAATCCCCCCATTGCCCCAGGTACATTAGATAGATTGTGAGCCCACCAGGACAGACAGGGAAAAATGCTTGAGTGCCTGAATAAATTCATGTAAACCATTCTGAGCTCCCCCTGGGAGAACAGTATAGAAAACTGAATAAATAGTGTGAAAAGTTTCAGCCTCTGATAACCAGAGCTGGTATTGTGACATCATAATGCCTCATTCCACCAATGCCTAACAGCCAACCTCATCAGTGATGTCACAATAGCTTGATTGTCCTATTCTTGGTTCACTTTTACTACATTTTGATTTATAGAGTGGCGCAGTGGTTAAAGCTACAGCCTCAAACCCACGCTGTTCCTTGTGACCCTGGGCAAGTCACTTAATCCTCCCATTGCCCCAGGTACATTAGATAGATTGGGAGCCCACCAGGACAGACAGGGAAAAATGCTTGAGTACCTGAATAAATTCATGTAAACCATTCTGAGCTCTCCTGGGAGAACGGTATAGAAAATTGAATAAATAAATAGCAACATTCCACAGATCATGGGCATGTTTTCAAATTAGGTGCCTCTATTTGAATTAGGAACAGGTATTTAGGTGAAGAAAACCCTGGCATAAATAATGGTGTGCTTAAATTGAGGACACCTGACGCCACTTAGTTGGCCCTAACTACGATTGTATACAGTGCACATAACTTTGATAGAATTGCACTTAGCGCCGCGTTAGTCGGCCATGGATTGTTGGGGTTTTTTTTAGGCAACCTGTATAAAATTTAGCTCCTAAATTTAATAAAGCGCAACTGCAAAGGGCCTGTACACACGGGCGGGTCAGGGGCGGGACTTGCAGGTGCACACAAGAGTTACAGAATGCGGTCGCATCCCACGTGACCTGCCCAATTTTGGCACGACCATTGACACCTGCCTCTGACAAGCCTCAAGTGCTTGCATTTAAAGCGAGGCGTTCGTGTGCCGACTTGCACCCCCGTTCAGTAACGTCATTCTCACGTGCAAGTGCCGTTATAGAATGGATGCTTAGCGCCCGTGTTTTTCACACCTAATTTTGGACGCGGTTTCTTGAATCTACTCCTACATGCACAACTACGATTATTAAGTTTATTTCAAAAATTAAGGGCTCCTTTTTACAAAGGTGCGCTAAGTGTTTTAGCGCGTGTTTAGCGTGCGCTAAATTAACACATGCGCTAACCGCTAATGTGTCCATAGAATAACATGCACACTTTAGCGTTTAGCGCGCGATAATATTTATCGTGAGCTAAAAAGCATATCGCAGCTTTATAAAAGAAGGGGTAAGTTAAAAATTTGATTTGATCGCTTATCAGATTTCTAAGTGACGTTGTTCTGTGAGGGGGCCATTCACATGGGTGAGGCTCCCACGTATGTGCATGACATACATTTAGGCAGCCGCACTCATGCCTTCCTCCATGGCTGGTGCAAGTGAAGGTGCCTAATGTTAGGAGAATTGATTGTTACAACCCAATTACTGATGGATATGAGTTTGTTATTCAAATGATTTGTGTGTGTATCTTGGGAGTGCACCCAATTTGAGCACCATATATAGAATCTGGGTGAGAGTGTTGCACTCTTTTCCCGAACTATGCTACTGGGCTACGGTATAATTCTGTAAGGGAACATAGCTGCCCAGGTTCCATTATAGAGCAGGCTCCTACTGCCTGCAATGTTCCCTCCAAGTTGCATGGAAGTCCTCCAACTGCATTGCTGCCAGTAGGGGGTGCTGTCTCGATATTGGGTTTTCAGTAGCTACTGAGAGGCAGGTTCCCTGGAGTCTTGCAGAGCTTGCCTGTTTCTCACTATTTAAAATGTCATAGTGAAACAGCACCCCCCACTGTCAGGACTGTAGGTGGAGAACTCCTGCTCTCAGAGTAGGGTTACCAGACATGCGGGAAAACCCAGACATGTACCCTTTTTGGAGGACTGTCCGGGTGCCCGGAGGGATTCCAAAACCTAGCAGTAAGTCCCCGAATTGGGGGGGCCGTGCACATGCACGGACGTTGGCGTGATGACATCAGATGCACACATGCGCGTGATGTCATTGTGTTGACATCCGTGAATGCGCAGAGGCCCTCCACGCGGCCTCAAGCTCGGGGAAGGAGATCGGAGGTTTGGGGGGGCGGGGCTGGAGGTAGAATGGGGTGTGGCCAGGTGTCCTTTTTTTTACAGAGGTAATCTGGCAGCCCTACCTTAGAGGGAACAGTGACTGCCTGCCCTTAAGGCACTCAGTTATAGAATTGCCTCCATTTTGTGTGAGGATTTATGCACTGTTGGGGCCAGTTCTGGATATCAATTTTATAAAGGTGAAGGTACCTATAGACTTAGATTAAGCACCCTTTTGAACTTTGAGACTTTTATAAAATGACCTTCGTGCCCCCCTCCCTTCCCCCACCCCCCCACTCCCCCCCACATCTTGCACAGCTGCAAATAACATAAGCGGTTTTGGCGCTTTTATCCTACATATGTGATTTCAGAGGTACTCTCCGCATCATAGGCCTTTGTTTGGGGAGGGGTCAGGAGCTCTGCCCTGGTGCACTCCCGATTCCTCCAGCCACCTATTCTAATTTTAAATCTTCAGCAGCCACCATGAAGTGTCCACGAGTGGGCCTGTCCCCTGGTGTTTGACACTACGTGGTGGCTGCCCGAAGATTTTAAACAAACACCGCGAGTAGGGAGGGCTAAAACAGCAACCGAGAATTTTTAGGGTGGCCTCCACCATTCTGACGCCTGAGCTCTGCATTCCTTCTCTTTTCATGCTAGCAAGTGTGGTTGCGCATCCAAAGCCTCTGTGCACAGTGCCCCTGGTTTTTTGGGGGGCAGGGCTGGGGCAAAATAGCAAGTGGCTTGTGTCTGTTTTGTAAATTGTGTCCACCTTTACTTTGGAGAGTTATCAATCAAGCCACACACCCAGGTTAATAATCTTGGAACCTGCCTTCTCCAGGTGCATTGCTTGACTTCTTGTTTATTTATGTGTTCTGTCTTTTTTATTTTTTTTCAACCTGGGACAAAATGATGTGCCTTCTTTTCCTCCTCCTCCTCCTCCTCCTCCTTCTCGCTGAGCTGGCTGAAGGAAGCTGGCATTGTGGCAGGTTGAAAGCTCTCAGAAGAGTGCCATGGCCTTTTTTTTATTTTTTTGTTCATATGGAAATGTGAAATAATGGGGTGATTAAATAGAGCTGTATATTAAAGTACATCTGACATTAGAATTAGCATAATGTGCTCTAGCCCTAGGCTGAGTACTTTGTTTGCCATCTGCGTTAGACTGAAATCCCCCTGGGGGAAGCGCTGAAATATTCTGAATAAACTCAGCCCGAGTTCTTATTGAGAGCAAAGTACCATTTGTGGCATGTCGTATTGATTCGTCTTAATTGCGGTGTAGAAAAGAACATTCAGTTGCTGATGACTTTTGTGCTCCGTGACAAGTCGGCAGGAGTTATTCTAACAGTGCAGTTGGTTAACCTGAGCAGGCTGTGGTACTGGGAAGAGGCCTCCAGCCTTACCACCGGGAGCACAAACAGTAGGTCCATCACGGCAGAGCTGCTAAAGCCTCCTTAATCTCCTATTAGGCCAGGTACACCAGATGTGGACAAGAAATCGACTTCAGGGTTGGTGGGATGGTTGTTGTTTTTTGTTTTTTTTTGTCTAGCAATAACTATTCATGCCTGAGAAATTCAAAAACATATGCTTACTCTCTCTCCCTTCCTTTAAAATAACAACAAAAAAAGAAGTTCCATACATGTACAGTTAAATCCATGGGTATAGCCTGGATAAGAACATAAGAATTGCTGCTGCTGGGTCAGACAAGTGGTCCATTGTGCCCTGCCGTCTGCTCATGCGGCAGCCCTCTGGTCAAAGACCGGCGCCCTAACTGAAACTAGCCCTACCTGCATACGTTCCGGTTCAGCAGGAACTTGTCTAACTTTGTCTTGAATCCCTGGAGGGTGTTTTCCCCTATGACAGACTCCGGTAGAGCGTTCCAGTTTTCTACCACTCTCTGGGTGAAGAAGAACTTCCTTATGTTCGTACGGAATCTATCCCCTTTCAACTTTAGAGAGTGCCCTCTCGGTCTCCCTACCTTGGAGAGGGTGAACAACCTGTCCTTTTCCACCAAGTCTATTCCCTTCAGTACCTTGAATGTTTCGATCATGTCCCCACTCAATCTCCTCTGTTCGACGGAGAAAAGGCCCAGTTTCTCTAATCTTTCGCTGTACGGCAAGTCCTCCAGCCCCTTAACCATCTTAGTCGCTCTTCTCTGGACCTTCTCTGCCCTTTTCCTTCCCTTAGCACACACACACCCTCCCCATCTGTCATATTCAAAAAATTTGGCTAACTCCAATATTTACCCCCCTCTTTAACAAAGGTGCGCTAAGCGTTTTAGAGTGGATTTAGCGCTAACCGTTAACGCATCCATAGGATAACATGCACGCGTTAGTGTTTAGCGCGCTATAAAGCTTAACACACCTTTGTAAAAGAAGGGGTTAGTCCACTATCTGGACAGCCTTATGACGGTCCTAATTTCTCTGGATAGCGGTTTATAAACTGCTGATATCTGGATAAGTTCCAGAACTGCCCTAGCTCCGCCCACACTCCATCGTATTTTGCATAGGTCACCCAAACTTGGGTGCAGCTCCAGATACATGTGGAGACTAATTAGTCAATTGGGTGCTAACAATTGATGTTCCTTGAATGGTGCAAGCGGTATAGGAAGTCAATAAAGAATTAAATTGGCACTAGTTAGAAAAACTCTACAGGGTCAGACCAATGGTCAATCTAGCCCAGTTTCCTTTTTCCAACAGTGGCCAATCCAGGTCTCAAGTACCTGGCAGAAAACCAATTAGTAGCAACATTCCGGAACCCCTAAGAGTATCAAGATTCTAGAATCCCAAAGAGTAGCAACATTCCGGAACCCCTAAGAGTATCAAGATTCTAGAATCCCAAAGAGTAGCAACATTCCAAGCAGTGGCTTCCCTCATGTCTTTCTCAATTTAAGACTACGGACTTTTCCTCCAGGAACTTGTCCAAACCTTTCTTAAACCCAGCTACGCTAATCGCTGTAGCCATATCCTCTGGCAATGCTTATTCTTTGAGAGAGAAAAAAATATGTCCACCTATTGGTTTTTGTACTTTTTGAAAGGGTGACAGATCGATACACTCTTACCCATTCTACACCACTCAGAATTTTGTAGACCTCAATCATATCCCCCCCCCGCTTTATGAGTATCTTTATCAAGTTGAAGAGTCCCAGCCCCTTTATCATTTTGGTCGCTCTTCTTTGAATCTTTTCTAATTGTAGTATAGGCTCCTTTTAAGCCGCGTTAGCAGCTATAGCGCGCGTGACTTTTCATCATGCGCTAACCCCCGCGCTAGCCGAAAAACTACCGCCTGTTCAAGAGGAGGCGGTAGCGGCTAGCGCAGCTGGCGGTTTAGCTAGCGCTATTATGCGGTTTCATTAAAGGAGCCCTACATCTTTTTTGAGATACGGCGGCCAGAACTGTGCGCAATACTCAAGGTGAGGGCGCACCACGGAGCAATACAGAGGCCTCGTAATATTCTTGGGTCTGATTTACCATCCCTTTCCTAATCATTCCTGGCAGCCTGTTTGCGTTTTTTTTTTGCCGCAGCCGCAGAAGATTTCAGCACAGTGTCCGCAATGACACCCAGATCTTTTTCTTGGGTGCTGATTTGGATTGTTCTACCTGATGCGCATCGCTTTGCATTTGTCCACATTAGATTTCATCTGCCTTCCCTACCCCGCACCTCTTGTAACTTCCCCGGCGTGAGCAGCATTACCGACTTGCTGCTCGTGTCGGCGTGGGCTCTCCTTCTGACGTCACTTCCTGGGCCCGGGACCCGGAAGTGACATCAGAGGCCTTCCTGCAGTTTTTTCACAGTCCGCGTGTGTTTCGACAACTATGAATAGTTTTGTGTCATCGGCAAATTTAATCACTGCACTTGTTGTTCCAGATAGGCGTTGCACATGCATCTGCCCTATGCCTTATTCTATAAATGTGGGCACCTAAATTTCATAGCGTGCGACTAACTCAAGACTCATGGCCAGAGGAGGGGCATGGGTGGCTTAGAGACATTCCCAGAAATTAGGCATAATGTTATAGGATTCTTGGAATTTTTGCATCCAACTGCTATCAGTTGGGTGCCAGAATTTAGAACATAAGAATAACCTTACTGGGTCAGACCAATGGTCCATCAAGCCCAGTAGCCCGTTCTCACGGTGGCCAATCCAGGTCACTAGTACCTGGCCAAAACCCCAACCCCCTCATCTATTAAACTGCGCTAGCAGTTTTTAGTGCAGAGAACTGCGCTGAATGGGCTGCACTGCTCCCGACGCTCATTGGAACTCTATGAGGATCGGGAGCAGCGCGGCTCCCTGCGCTAGAAACTGCTAGCGCAGTTTAATAGAAGAGGCCCAAAGAGTAGCAACATTCCATTCAGAATTCTAGAGAATAAGAAGATTCTGGAATCCCAAAGAGTAACAAAAGATTCCGGAACCTCAAACAGCAACATTCCATTCTACCGATCGAGGGCAAGCAGTGGCTTCCTCCTTGTCTTTCTCAATAACAGACAATGGACTTTTCCTCCAGGAACTTGCCCAAACCTTTCTACCAGCTTTTGGCAGGCTTAAGTTCTCACACCCAAAGTTAGATTTATTTACTCAGTTTTTTAGCCTGTCCTCCCAAAGGAGCTCAGAACGGGTTACAAATCAGGTGCTCAAACATTTGCCCTATCTGTTCTGGCAGGCTTATAGTCTAACTAATGTACCTGGAGCAGTATAGGATTAACCCCCTCCCCCTTTTACAAAACTGTAGCGCAGTTTTTAATGCCAGCCGTGGCGATAACAGCTCCGATGCTCATAGAATTCCTATGAGCGTCAGAGCTGTAACCGCCAGCACTAAAAACTGCCCTACGATTTTGCAATAGGGGGAGTAAGTGACTCGTGGCAAGGTCACAAGGAGCAGCACAGGATTTGAACCTACAACCTCAGGCTGCTGAGGCCGTAGCTCTAACCACTACGCCACATTCTCTTTCTAAAATGCAGGAAACGTGTTAAGCTGGCATTCTGTAAAGAGCTCTCTGCCCAGATCTCCCTTTAAAAAATACTAACTGGGGGCACCATTTACTGATTCCAGCCCATAGTGCCAACATGGTCTGTAATGATATTCAGCGACATTACAAAAATAGGACAAATGAATATCCTGGTTGGCGCCACAGATAAGGAGAACAGCAGCTGCTATCTGAATAAATGTTTTTGTCAGAGAAAAATGGCGCCGTGCTAGAAGGCAACCACTGGGGTTTCTATAACTTTTCCCAGTGTTGGGGCGAGGGTGTCTTCTTCTCCAAATCAAGTGCTGGAGTCATTTCTACCTTCTGAACAGTTTTCCCCCAGCCTGACAGACTGAAAAAGCTGGGGCTTTTCTCCCTGGAAAAGCGACGACTCAGGGGAGACATGATAGAAACCTTCAAGATCATGAAGGGCATAGAAAAAGTGGACAGGGACAGATTTTTCAAACTAAGGGGAACCACAAGTACAAGGGGGCACTCGGAGAAATTGAAAGGGGAAAGGTTCAGAACAAACGCCAGGAAGTTCTTTTTCACCCAGAGGGTGGTGGATACATGGAACGCGCTGCCGGAGGATGTGATAGGCAGAAGCACGCTACAGGGCTTCAAAGAGGGTCTGGACAGGTACCTGGAGGACAAAGGGATTGAGGGGTACAGATAGGAGTAGAGGTAAGGTTATAGGGACAGGATTAGAGGTAAATTATAAAATTAGTCAGAGACCACTGTTCAGGCAATGGGCCTGATGGGCCGCCGCGGGAGCGGACCGCTGGGCAAGATGGACCTCTGGTCTGCCTCAGCGGAGGCGACTTCTTATGTTCTTAAATACAAAAGACATGTCTCTAGTCTGTCTGCTCTGAGGCGCAGAATGCTTCCATGCTCTCTGTGCGAATTAGAACATCCAGCCTGTGAAGGATATGCGGGGCTAAAAAAAAACCAAATTTTTGGATTTTCTGAATTTTTCTTGATGTTGGAGTGTTTCCTTTTGGTTTGTTCCATGGCATTCGTTTTTCTGCGTTCACTGTGCATGAGCTCATGCGTTAATTCGTAGGTACGCTCATGTCTAATGGATCTGCATGTAACCGTATATTTTTAGTTTCCTAAACCTAGGGTTACCAGATTTTTCCAAATGGAAAATCCGGACCCATAGGCCCGCCCCGTTCTGGCCCGCCACGCCCCCCTCAACCTGCATGAGCCACAAGCGACGTCAGATGGCATTCGCGCGTGCACTGGTGTGACGTGATGACATCACGCGCGTGCGACGTCGCTGTGTTGCAGGCGCAAAGGCCTCCCTGACGTTGCTCGTTGCCAGAAGCTTTTCAAAACCCGGACAAAATGCCGAGTTTTGAAAAGCCGTCCGGATCCCCAGACATGTCCTCAAAAGGAGGACCTGTCTGCAGAAATCCGGACGTCTATTAACCCTACCTAAACCAACCAAATGCATGCTAATGATTGCACATCACCTTGCAGTCCGTCCTTTTCTTAGCTCTCTACCCAAAGTTTAAATATTCAAATTATTCCACCCTGTCTTAGCCCACCTAATTTTTCAGAGGCCTAGAAGACTCTTGGCAAAATGTATGATTGTTTTTTTTTTTTCCTCTTGTGTTTTAGAACGTCACACACACCCAAACATTTTGGCCATAATACCTCTTTCATCAACAGACAGACATTCCTGTTTGTTGCTCTTTATTAATGAGTCCCTTTGTGTTAGCCAACCTGGATAATACAGCACTGAAGCATTTTACTCTATCCATTATCTCCTCAGGGCTAAATGGACATTCCATTAAAAGTAAATTTACTGCGCTTGCAATACTTCTGAAGTTTCAGCGTGGAGATTTTGCAAATTTAAAGAAGTAGGAATTGTTCAGGGGAAAAAAAAAAAAAAAAAGCAATATGAAACAGAAGGCACCTCTGAGTTTGCCATCTAATTTCATCCTCACAGGCTAGTCCAGGTTACTGGCTCGATTTATTAAGGTGCGTTAATCGGTTCGTGTGTTTTAATGCACCGTTCTCAGTAGGGCCTATTAACGGCGCGCTTAACTCGAATTAACGTACATTAATGCGCATCGGTGCATGTAAACCGGTTAACGCACATTAGAACATAAAGCCCCAAGCCTGAGCTTCATTGAGAAAATAATAATTTAACTTAATGTAAAAAGCGTGTCTAGCCTGATTTTCTTCAAATGAATCTATGGCAGGCTTCATAAAAAATCGTATTCGGACAAAAATGATCAAATAGAAAACCTGGCAAGGAACCTCTTCACCTGACTAATATTCACCGAAGATCAGCCCCTCGGTCCTCAAAAGTAAAGCTTCTTTATAAATTTGATTTTGAGCCTCTTCCTAACAAAATCATGGATCAAGTTCTTCCTGCAAGTGCTGAGGGAGCGATTTCCAACTTGATGGCGGCAGTCCTGACGGAGGAGAATTCTATAATCCCGGTCCCATTGCTCTCGCTAAACCAGTGGTCTCCAACTCCAACCCTTTGCAGGGCCACATTTTGGATTTGAAGGTACTTAAAGAGCCTCAGAAAAAATAGTTAATGTCTTATTAAAGAAATGGCAGTTTTGCATGAGGCAAAACTCTTTATAGTTTATAAATCTTTCCTTTTGGCTAAGTCTTAATAATAATATTGTCATTTATAGCTAAAGAGACATATGTCCAAGAAACTGTTTTATTTTACTTTTGTGATTATGATAAACATACCAAGGGCCTCAAAATAGTGCCTGGCGGGCTGTATGTGGCCCCCGGGCCGCGAGTTTGAGACCACTGCTCTAAACTGAGTGTGTGTGTGTGGGGGGGGGGGTGATTCTCCCAGTAGGTGATTCTGTTTTATTGTCACATTTTCAAGAGTGAGGGACTCTTAAGGAACTTGCCTCTCCCTAATGATAATGGAAGCACCGCCAGTGATGTAGCCCTCTTCTGCACCCCTGCTCCTTCCTTGCCTCTTTTAACTTCCCCGGAAGTGATGTCAGAAGGAGAGCCGACACTGGCGCAAGCTGCAGGTTGGAGTTGCTGCTCGTGACAGCGAAGAGATAGAGATACAGTGGGGAGGGAGGAAAGTGAAGGCGCATGTTTGGCGGGGGGAGGAGTGCGACGGAGCAGGGGGAGGTGCTCTCACCAAGATGGCGCCCAGAGCAGACTGCCTCCCTGCCCCCCCCCCCCCCGAGCACCACCACCCACTCTCAGCAGTTTAGTTGGAAAAAAAAACCCCTGTTGAGCTATTTAACAACTGCCCATCCTTCATGCAGGTAAAAAGCAAGTGCAGTTGCTTCTTTTGAGTTTTTATGGCAGCCAGGATCACCGGCGGAGTGGGAATCATCCAGCTGCATTGCTAGCAGAGGGCGGTGTTGCTTCAGTATAATCCCTAGGGATAGGTAGGTTTCCAGAGGTTGCAAGACTATTGAAAGTGTGATAGTAAAACAGCACCAACTACTGGTAGAACTGTAGGTGGAAAACTCCTGCTTAGCTTAGGGGGAACAGTGGTCAGGACTTACCCCCTCTTTTACAAAGGTGCGTTAAGCTTTTTAGCGGATGCTAAATGCTAGCGCATGCATGTTATCCTATGGACGCGTCAGTGGTTATCGCACGTGTTGATTTAGCGCACGCGCTAAATCCGCGCTAAAACGCTCAGCGCGCCTTTGTAAAAGAGGGCCTTAATGTTTTTCTTTGACCGCAGCTGACCTTTGGTGCCCCCAAGAAGCTGGCATTCTAGGAGACTGCCTGGTCTCGTCTCGTGGTTAAGCCAGCCCTGACTGGCATCGATGTGATCGCGCAACTCCCTCTTCTTGAATTACGTACATTGTATTCCACATAAAATTCAAACTACAGTGGTACCTTGGTTTACGAGCAAAACATTTGCAAAATTGGTGCCTCGGAAACCGAGCATGGCTCGATTTAAGAGCGCCCCCCCGCAATCCAGCACCCTCCCCCCGCGATCCGGCACCACCCCCCTCCGCGATCGGGCAACCCCCTGACGCGATCGGGCACCCCCCCGCCGTGATTGGGCACCCCCTCCGCTGCTTCTTACCTTCATCTGGGCACCAGCACCGGCATGTCCTGTGCTTGGTGCCGGTGCCCGAAGATCGGCCTCCTCTTCTGCTGGGCCGTGAGCATCTGAGCATGCTCAAGGCCTGTGAGTTCACATTCAGATGCTCAAGGCCCAGCAGAAGAGGAGGCCGATCTTTGGGCACCGGCACCAAGCACAGGACATGCCGGTTCTAGTGCCCAGATGAGGGTAAGAAGCGGCGGGGGGCGCCCAATCGCGTCGGGGGGGTGGTGCCGGATCGTGGCGGGGGATGCCCAATCGCATTGGGGGGGTACCGGATCGTGGCGGGGGGTGCTGAATCACGGGGGGTGCCAGATCGTGGCGGGGGGTGCCAAATCACAGGGGGAGGGGCCTTCGGGGGGAGCAATGCTGGTTCTCATGGGGGGGGGGGAACGCATCAAAGCGAGTTTCCATTATTTCCTATGGGGAAATTCACTTTGATAAACGAGCATTTTGGATTACGAGCATGCTCCTGGAAAGGATTATGCTCGTAATCCAAGGTACCACTGTATTTGTCTATGCCTAGAAATGCATTCAGTCTGTGGCACCTTGGAAGAGAGTGTGGCGTGGTAGTTAGAGTAGGGCGTGTCCTCCTGTTAGACAAAGTTAGACAAATTCCTCCTAAACCAGAACGTACGCAGGGCTGCGGGAGCGGACTGCTGGGCACGACGGACCACAGGTCTGACCCAGCGGCGGCGATTCTTACATTTCTATGTTCTTATGCCTAGAGGGATTTCCCAAAACCCGGCAAGTTTGTCTGGATTTTGGAAGTCCCCAGCCTCAGGGCCGCTTCTGGAGGGCATCTGTTCGTAGTCATACGCTTGCGAGCATCTATGTGACGTCATCACATCGACATCCATACGTGCGCAGATGCGGTCCCGAGCTTTGGGGGAGGTTCGTGTGGAGGCGGGATGGGGGCAAAATTGGGGGGGGGGGGGGGGCGAGACCAAGTCTCCTCTTTTTTTCATAGAGGATATCCGGCAACCCTAGGTTAGAGCTGCGGTCTCAGCACCCTGAGGTTGTGTGTTCAAATCTCATGCAGCTCCCTGGGCAATTCACTTAATCCTCCGCTGCCTCAGGTACATTAAATAGATTGTGAGCCCACCGGGACAGATAGGGAAAACTGCTTAAAGTGCCTGTATGTAAACCGCTTTGAGTGTGCCTGTAAAAACTACAAAAATGCAGTATCCAAGCCCCAATCCCTTTCCCTCATTGCCTCTCTTCTCTCATTTCCCCTTGCAGCCTTCTTCCCAGGCTGCTGTTATCTATGTCCTTCTCTACTACTGTCAGATCTCGACTGTGCCAAAAGCCTGGAATAGCCTACGCCATGTGCCCTCTCTTTCCAGACCCAAATCCAGCCTTTTCAAATTTAAGCCTACTAAGAACATAAGCAGGTCCATCGTGCCCAGCAGTCCGCTCACGCGGCGGCCCATCAGGTCCAGGACCTGTACAGTGATCCTCTATCCCTTTTTTCTTCAGGAATTCATCCAATCCCTTCTTGAACCCCAATACCGTACCCTGTTCTATCATACCACATATGGCCTCCTTTCCATGTCCATAAGCTGCTCCCCACCCCCCCCCAGAGGGATTCTCATTATGCCCTCGGTCGCACCACTTTAATTTAAAGGCCTTATGTCTTGTCTATGGGCTCCTTTTACTAAGGTGCGCTGGCGTTTTTAGCGCACGCAGGAAATTACCGCGCGCTACGCTTCTAGAACTAACGCCAGCTCAGTGCTGGCGTTAAGGTCTAGCGCGCTCTATTCCGCGCGTTAAAGCCCTAACGTGGCTTAGTAAAAGGAGCCCTATATTTCTTCTTTATTTGTCCATCTTACTAGATTACAAGATGCAAAGGGGGGAAGTCTGTTTATTTAGTTACAATTTTTATATCCCACTTGATCTCACAGTTCTTGGCAGGTAACAATTTATAACATACATAACCCATTATAAAATTTAACATAAAACAAAAACAACATAATACAATAAAAACATGATTTATTTATTGCCTTTTTGAACAAATGCACCCAAAGCAGGGTGCTGCAAGAATAAGCCGGACATAGCCACTAGACAACTGCAGCTGTCAAAATATTGAAATAACAGTACACTTTATGGCATAGTGTACAACTGACAGTGTTAACACAATACACAGTAAAACATCTTGACAAACAGTGTAGGGCAGGGGTGCCCACACTTTTTTGGCTTGCGAGCTACTTTTAAAATGACCAAGTCAAAATGATCTACCAACAATAAAAATATAAAGGCGTGCTAATGTGCCCATTATAGTCTATGTATATATATTATATATATTATAGTCTATATATATATATACCGAGTGCACCTCTTCTGTCCTCCAGACCTTGTTCCATTCCCCAACCAACATCTCTCTCTGTCCCACCAGGAGACCAACTTTTCTTCCTCTCTCCTCTACCCCTATTGGCAACATGTCTCCCTCTCTCTCCTTCCTCTGTTATGATCTTGCATCTCTCTGTTCTTCCTTAGGGTCTCTCTCCCTGTTTCTTCTGTCTGCACCTCCCATAGTCCAGCATCTGCCTCCTGTCTTTCCCCTTTGGTTTAGGCCTCTCTCTTTGTCTTTCTTCTGTTTACAACCTTCACCACCCCCACCCAATGTCCAGTATTTCTGTTCTCCTTTCTTCCAGGTCTTTCTCTGCCTTTCTCTCTCTCTCTCCGTCCTTCCTTCCTCCCTCCCTGGTCCAGAATCTTTCCACCTCTGCAGTCTCTCTCTCTCTCTCTCCCCTTTATACACCAAGTCCAACTTCTGCCTCCCCTGTGTTTCAGGTTTCTCCTTCTCTCTGTCTTGCTTCTGCTAACATTTTGAGTCCTCCCACCTTTGATCCAGGTCTTTCTGTCTCTCTCACTCTCATTATCAACCCCTTCCCCAGGGCCTGGCACCTCTCTCTCCTCGTTTCAGGGTGTTTCCCCTCTCTAACCCCTCTAGTAGTCCAGCATCTGCCCTGTCTTCCCCCTCCCTTTTGGTTCAAGTCTGCTTTCCTGCCCCTCCTCAAAGTCCTTTTGTCTCTCCTCCCCCCATCTAAATCCAGCATCTCTAAGGCAACCCCCATCCCGCCAGGGCCCTCACAACGGGCACAGCTTTACCCTGATATGTAGAGTCTTACCTAAGTTGCTTCCCGCACACAGTGACTGTCAGGACCTCAGACTTCTTGATTGCAACTGTTCTTGCTTTCATTGTTCCCTCTGGGCCTAACTACCACAGTTGAAAGTTAATTACAGCAGCCTGCAGAGTGAACCGTCAGCCTCTGCAGCATGTTCTCTCTGCCGCGGTCCCGCGCCTCCTCTGACATCAGGGGCGGGATTGCGGCAGAGGGAACATGCTGCAGAGGCTGGCGGCAGCCTGTTAGGTTCGCTCTGCAGGCTGCCATAATTAACTTTAAAGGTGAGACAGTGACCATAAGGGAATCCAGAGGATGCTGAAGGGGAAGCGTGTCATTTGAGCAAGACAGCTGGGCGCTCGACGCTAGGGAGAACACTAGCTCTGCGATCTACCCCAGTTGCCTTTACGATCGACCGGTAGATCGCAATCTACGTTTTGGGCACCCCTGGTGTAGGGTGTCAGCGAGATGAAATGTATAGACAGATAAGATGGAATAAAAGGAGTTTGATAGAAAATAAAGGTGACTGACCTAAGGGGGGGAAAAAAAATCACACGGAGTCAGAAAAAAGTGCAGGAAAATGATTTCCGATAGAGCAATCCTGCTACAGTGTGTGTAGCTGGTGTTAGTCCTTTTTGTATGTGACTAGCTCCTCCTAAACTTGCTTGCTCCACTTCATCACTGACGCTGAAACAGTGGATTGAAGACAAAGTTTTATTTTATTTTTCTTTCCAGCTTATGATTTATCTTTAATCTTATCTATTGTTTTGCCTTTTGTCTTTGTTTTGTTCTATTTCTATCATTTAAATTTCTCCAGAATTCTACTGTTCAACGGCTCCCCCTTCTGCTTCTATTCCTTTCTCTCCTCTCTTCTACCTTCCAAAGTATTTAGATCAATGCTGTCTTGTTAAAATGTTTATTTTATTTTTATTTTTCCTCTAACTCTACTTTTCACTTCTCTATTACCCTCCAGGTACTTTAGTTAGATTGTGAGCCTTCGGGACAGTAAGGGAATTTTTCAAGTACCTTTCTTATTTCTAATCTTAATGTATATTTTCTGTAAACCGCTTAGAACCTAACGGATGTAGCGGTATATAAGAAATAAATTACATTACATTACATTACTAGCTAGTTAGATGTGTTTTCCGTTAAAGGCTTGCATTAACAAAATCTTTTTGGGATTGTTTTCCATAGTTTTGGGGCTACTCCAGAGAACGTTTCTTGTTGGGTGTCACGTTGCTCGATGTCCTTTGTTTGAGGGTGTGATTAAGGATATTCCTTGGGAGGACCTTTGCCACTCTGGAAAGTGCATAGAGGAGGATCCCGTTCTTAAGTACTCTGGCACATTTCCTAAGGACTCCTGAAGAGTTTTAAATTTAGCACTGTATTATACTGGTAGCTAGTGAAGTGTTTGCAGAAGTGTTGTGATGTGATAACATCGCTACAACCTTCTATCAGTCTTGCTACGTCTGAATCAGATGGGGGTTGGTTTAAACCGGTGGTCTCAAACTCGCGGCCCGCCAGGTACTATTTTGAGGCCCTCTGTATGTTTATCATAATCACAAAAGTAAAATAAAACAGTTTCTCGATCATATGTCTCTTTAGCTATAAATGACAATATTATTATTAAGACTTAGCCAAAAGGAAAGATTTATAAAATATAAAGAGTTTTACATCATGCAAAATTTTCATTTCTTTAATAAGACATTAACTATTTTTTTTTTCTGAGGCTCTCCAAGTACCTAAAAATCCAAAATGTGGCCCCGCAAAGGGTTTGAGTTTGAGACCACTGGTGTAAACCCTTCGTAGTCACTGCAATGCAGAGTGCATTGCAGTGATCAAGTCTTGATATTATCATGGTGTGAACCACTGTGATAGACTTGCCCTCTCAATGTATAGAGAGACAGCGTAGTTGGCACAGGTGAAAGAGGCAGCTCCTGAAAGCTACTTGGATCAGCATTAAATGCTGTGTCTAGTCTGTAAATCATTTTGTTCACCTCCATAGCACTACATTGATGCTAATGTTAATAATAGCAATAAATATATCTAAAATTATATCAAGCACATTCAGAAAATTCTAAAGTCAGAGTCAAGTGGAAGTAATAATAATAATAATAACAGTTTATATACCGCAATACCGTTAAGTTCTATGCGGTTTACAAAAGATTAGTGGAGTACAAGTTGAGTTGACGTACAAGTTGAATTAACTTAAGGGATGTGGGGAACAATTGGGAGAAAGGGCAAGAGAGGGGAAAGAAGGAAGTGGGTCAGCTGTCTAGGTCTTTCGGGAATAGGTGGGTTTTGAGGCGTTTCCTGAATATCTCATAAGTGGTGGGCAATAGGAGTTGTTCTAGGTCTTTACCCCATAGAGCAGCCTGATGTGAGAGAAGATGCTCATGATGTTTTTTTAGTTTGCATGGATCCTCTAACCGGGGGAGAAACGAAGTGCGAGTGGGAGTAATGATGCTTTATGACCTGTTTGTATGACTATATGACTGAATAAGACGTCTCAGTATACAAATAAGCAAAAATATATATTTGGCTTATAAAGTAAGTTAAGTGTTCACATGCACTCAGAATTGTGAAATTTGACCAACAGCGATAGCTCCTATAGCCAAACCCACCGCCCCATCACTGTGTATGACTTATTTTAAAAAGAACTTGAAATGAACGTACTGTTCAAACACTCAAACTAATTTTCAATGGCAAAAGAGAGGAAAAAGTTCCCACTTAGCTTTCAACTGTGTCAACAGGTTCCGACATGGACCATGTTTCGAAATTCTTTCTCAGGGGACCCAGAGGGTGATGTAAACTGCTCGAGATGCCAATAAGAGTAGTGTGGTATGGGCAAAACACCTTGTGATCATGTACATAACGTAACTTTACTTCACGGCTTCATTCATATGACGGCTATTCAGTGTGACTTAGTCTGTTTGTATGACTGCCATCTTGGCTTTATTCCATTGTATTGGTTTCATGTACACATGTGTTTTCTTCGCCACAGTTCTAGAAAAACCCTCCTATTAATTCTATAGCAATTCCAGTCATACTGCAGACTGGGCAGACTGGACGGGCCATTTGGCTTTTATCTGCCATGTAGACTAGACACAAGATAAGACCGTCAGAATAGCCATGCTGGGCCCATCTGGCCCGATATCCTTTTTCCAACAGTGGCCAATAGTAGCAACATTTTATGCTACCGATCCCAGGTATAAATTTGATTGAGTAACCAAGAAATTACAGTGGTACCTTGGATTACGAGCATAATCCGTTCCAGGAGCATGTTCGTAATCCAAAATGCTCGTTTATCAAAGCGAGTTTCCCCATAGGAAATAATGGAAACTCGCTTTGATTTGCTCCCCCCCCGCTCGCAAAGGCCCCCCTCGCTCCAACCGGCACCCCCGCCAGTACAACTTAAATTTACCCACCTCCCCGTCTAGCACCAGCACCGGCACGCAGGCACAGCTCATGTGCCTAGAAGATCTTCCGGCTTCGGTTCCATAGACAAAGCGCGCCTTTGTCCCGGCGAGAGGGAGAATAGAAGTCCTTGAACATGCGCAGATGCATGCTCAAGGCAGGCAGAAGCCGGAGGTGTCAGGTCAAAAGCGCGCCGGGACAAAGGCGCGCTTTGTCTATGGAACCGAAGCCGGAAGATCTTCTAGGCACACGAGCTGTGCCTGCGTGCCGGTGCCGGTGCTGGTGCTAGACGGGGAGGTGGGTAAATTTAAGTTGTACTGGTGGGGGTGCCGGTTGGAGCGAGGGGGCCTTTGCGAGCGGGGGGGAAGCGATGCCGGTTATCGGGGGGGGGGGTGCTCGCAAATCGAGTCAACACTCGGTTTGCGAGTCAAAAGTTTGCTGAGTGTTTTGCTCGTCTTGCAAAACACTCGCAAACAGGGTTACTCGCAAACCGAGGTTTGACTGTATTTATTTATTTATTTATTTATTTATTTAATTAATTCGTTCTCAAAGAGCTCAGAATGGGTTACAGGTTAAACATACATAATATACAGTTAACAGGTTACCATTTGCCACAATTACAGTTTACGATACAAGTTTTTATCCTAACATGGCACATAGTAGGGGTCTAATACTAATATACAGTTTACAGGTTAAATTTATCATAGGTACAGTACAATAAATGAAAAATAAACCATGCCCTATACTCATAAAGTGAGATTGATAGATTATGAGTAGAATTTTAGAAAGGACACCCAATTCAGAAAATGGGTATCCAAGCCTCTATGTCACGAATGGATGTCCATTTCTCTTGCCTTTTAGACAAGGATCTGTTGACACAAAATCTGTTCTAAAAATACAGTAAAACCTTGGATTGCAAGTAACTTGGTTTACAAGTGCTTTGCAAGACAAGCAAAACATTTTATTCAATTTGAACTTGATATACAACCAATGTCTTGCAATAAGAGTACATACAGTATACACACATCACAACTGAGCCGATGGTTCTTCTCTCTCTGACGCTGCGGGAGTGTAGTGACTTTTCTAAACATGCAAAGTCTTGCAATACAAGAACATACAATATACACGTGTCACATTATCACAACTGAGCCGATGGTTCTTCTCTCTCTGATGCTGCAAGAGTGTAGCGACTGTTCTAAACGAGCGAGGTCTTGCAATACAAGTATGTATAGTATTTTGTATTAAAGTTTTTGGGGTGTGGAACGAATCAGTCTGAGTTTCCATTATTTCCTATGGGGAAATTCGCTTTGATATACGAATGCTTTCGATTACAAGCATACTTCTAGAACAAATTATGCTCGCAAACCAAGGTTTTATTGTACTTGAAAAAAAATGGATGTCAATTGCTGCCTATATCCAGCATGAACATCCATTTTGCAAATCTTATTTTAAGATATGTATGGTTTATTGTAATCCGCTTAGTTTTAAGCAGAATAAATTTTTTAAAAAATAAATAAAACATCCAAACGATGAATAGGGCAAACCAGGGGACATGGATAGCTTTGTGGGACCGCTATATTCTAAAATAGCCACGCAGGCATTCTTGTGACAGAGTAGTCTAATGGTTACAGCAGCCACCTAAATTTTACCTCAGAGAACCAGGCGTCATAGGTTCAAATCTCATTGTAGCTGTTTGCAATTGTCTTGTCTTTTTTTTTTTTTTATTGAGCCCTCTAGGGACAGAAAAATATTTATTGGAGATTTCCCTTACTCCCTCCACCGGAGAACTAAGTTTCCACGTTTATTCATATCTTACTATCCCGCAGCAAGGGCAAATCCTTCTGGGTGGCTTACAATCTAAAATCAGGTCAAGCAAAAAATAAAGACATAAAATCACATATTGCATAAAAGGAGTACCGAAATATGTGGGGCTAAAAGTAAAGGAAGTGGTAGTGCCCAGAAAGAAGTGTCAAGTTTTGGGACTTGTCTAGCAGGTTGGATGGTGCAATTCCTGATATTAGAAAAATCAGGTTTTGGTGTTACTGTCTTGCAGAATCATAAGAGGGGTTGCCTGACTGTGAAGAGATAATTCCTGATAGAGGAGCCCGATAAGGATGTGCACAGGGAAAAAATATGTCATTATTTTCAGATTTTTGATCTTTTTTTTTAACTTTTATCAGTTTCTTTCAGGTACTTGTGTTAACATTTTTTACCGTGCATTAAAACTTTTAATATGCACAAATCAACTTTGCATGTGTTAATCCTTAGGTTAATATACATTAAATGGATTTTGTGAGCCATAAATGTTTTGCGACACATTAATGAACCAAATCTGTGCTTAAGAAGAAGAAACTAAGTTGTTAAATGTCTATCAATTTTTTTTTCTGTTTTGTCTGTGAAGATAACAGCTTATTATTCTGATTTTAATCACTCAGTAAAGACTCTATTTTTATATATGCAGCCAAGACTTGGCCTGGTCCCAACTTTATTTTGAACGCATGAGAAGAAAGAGAGAGAAACTATTCTGTGTAAAATACCCACAAGGGTAGAGCCTTAAAGGGATTCTTCCCCACACTCCTCAGGACCCATTTCAGAACTGAAGCCCTTGTAAATGTGTGTACAGAGAGCAGACAGCTTCTGTGATTCGCTGTAGCTTATCTCTGCTTATGACAAATGAAAAATCTGGTTTCAGCTTTTTTTTTTTGTAGTGTCAGGGCTAGAGTGGCAAAATGCTTGAGGGTCCTTAGATTTAGCACCAAATAAGGTGGCTTAACCATTAAGTAATCTACCGAGTTTTCCTGAAAATAAGACCTATCCCTAAAATAAGCCCTAGCATGATTTTTTTAAAGATGCTTCTAATATAAGCCCTATCTCAAAATTAAGCCCTAGTTAAGATCGACTCCCAAATGTCCCCGACATTCCCCGACTCCGTCCCTAACATTAGTGCTGCTCAATTCGCCGAAAAAATTGAACTCATCTATTCAGTGACCCCCCCACCTCAGTGAGATCTGACATACCTCCGCTCCAAAGCCTCCTAAAGCAGCGACAGCGCTCTGAATGGGCTGCTTTGCAGTCTTCCCCCACCAGGGCCTTCCCTCTGCCACGTCACTGATAACATCATCAGTGATGCGGCAGAGGAAAGGCCCCGGCCACAAAGCAGCTCGTTCAGAGTGCTGCCGTTGCTGCTGTTTTTGGAGGCCTCGGAGGTACGGTATGTCAGTCTCACAATGGTAGGGTCGGTGGGGTTATGCTGCACTGGGGGATGGGAGGGAGAGATAGAAAGATTCTGCACAAGGGGATGGGTGAGATGGGAGGAAAGATGCTGCACATGGAGGGAGGGGGAGAAAGGAAAGAGGAAGAATTGGGGTGGAGGAGAAGAAGGGAGAGATGATTGTTGTACACTTCTCCCTCAGTATTCGCAGGGGATAGGGGCAGAGCCGGACCACGAATGGAGAAAAACTGTGACTATCTTCTCGTCTGGTTCTGACCTGTCCCCGCCTCCCTCCTGCCTTACCTGGTGGTCTTGCAGGTTTTTGGGGCAGGAGCGATCTTCCTACGCTCTTGCCCCATGCAGATCGCCAATAGGAAATTACTGCTGTGAGTTCCCATAGTCTCTTGAACCTACGACAGGAGCTCACAGCAGCCATTTCCTATTGGCGATCTACATGGGGCAAGAGCGTAGGAAGATCGCTCCTGCCCAGAAAGCCTGCTAGACCATCAGGAAGGCTGGGATGCAGGGAGGAAGGCAGGAGAGAGGTGGAAACATGATAAAATATGGGGGGTTTTCTCCCCCCCCCAAACCGCGAGTGTGGAAACCGCGAGTGTGGAAACCGTGAATGGGGAAGGGGAAGTGTACATGAAAAAAAAATATAAGACATCCCCCGAAAATAAGCCCTAATGCATTTTTTGGTGCAAAAATTAATATAGGACCCTGTCTTATATTTGGGGAAATACAGTAGGCAGTCACCTAGGGTATCAGCTTTGGGAGGGTGGCTAAATGCATCTCCATTCAAAACAAAACTAGATCCTGACCTTCACACAAACCCAAAGAGCCATCAACATGCTGCTTTGCCCACAAGGAGGGCGAAAGTTAAAGAGTCAGACCTAAGTATCAGGTGCAAAGCCCACAGCACTATTTTCTTGCACTATTTTGGATATACTAGGTGGGTTCTTGTGTTAGTCTTTGTGAATGCATGACAGTATACATAGATAAACTCACAAAAATTATACATACTGTATACTGATGCCTTTTAATTGGATCAACTTAGTCTGGCTTTTTGGAACTACCATTTTCTTCTTCAGATCAGAGCTAAATTTAACAGTTGGCCCTGCCTTCCTTATTTTGTAAAAATTTCAATTTGCACATTCTTTTTCCTGTGATTTATTTTTTTCTCACAGATGTAGCCCCCCCCCCCCCTTCATTAGAGACTAGGGCAGAACTTCCAAAACCTATCCCTGAGGATCCCACCACCAGTTAGTTCTGCAAGATATCCAGAATGAATACGTCTGAGACTGAGCATATGTGGATTTGTTTCATGCATATTAATTGTGGATATCCTGTACATCCAGTAGACTGTGGTGTCCCCAGGACAGGCTTCAGAAGTTTATTATTAGGATTTTTTATATACCGCCTATCAAGGTTATCTAAGCGGTTCTACAATCAGATACTCAAGCATTTTCCCTATCTGTCCCGGTGGGCTCACAATTTATCTAACGTACCTGGGGCTATGGAGAATTAAGTGACTTGCCCAGGGTCACAAGGAGCAGCGTGGGGTTTGAACCCACAACCCCAGGGTGCTCAGGCTGTAGCTTCAACCACTGCGCCACACACTCCTCCAAGTTCTGGACTAAAGGCTCCCAAAGCTTTAGGTCTTGGTCCATGGCACGGATTTTCTGTCTGTTTCTTTAGCTTACGTTACCTTAAATCAGTTAGATCACTTTTCCATCAACATCATTTTGCAGTTCTTGTTAAGTCAATTGTATTATCACAACTGGACTACTGCAATTCAGTTTACTATGGTATTAGTGCTGGTAATTTGAGAAGAGTACAATTGATTCAGAATACCACAGCTTGTTTGATTTATGGCAATTCAAAATTTGAGCATGTAATACCCCTTTTGAGAAGTCTTTATTGGCTGCCTCTTAATTCCAGAATTAAGTTTAAGAGTGCCTATATAACTTTTAAAACTTTCCATAGTTAATGAGTAGAATCTTTAATATCTCAAATTACTAATTTTGTTTGACAAACTACTCATAGATCTACTCATGCACATTCTTGATGTGTCTGTCTATTAAGGGTATTTAATCTAAGAATTTACTTTCTTGTTTTTTTAAATTTATTTTTATCCCTATTTGGAATGAATCTAAGAATCTTATCAAATCTTTTGTCCATACGTGAAAGCTTTTCTTTTTCAAACACTTTAAAATGATAATCTTAATTAACGTATTATTGTTCTTAAAAATTCTTATTGGGAACCACTTCAAACTCTTACATTGGTCAGGGGTGATGCGGTATAACAAGACGAAAGATTCGATTAGATTAGATTCTCTACTTCAGGGCCTAAATTCGCTATTACTAGTTCAGTGAGACATTTAACACAAGACTGTAGTGTTCTAATATAAAAGTATGAATTGAATACATTTTTTCCAAGTGAATATTCAAGGCAATGGATTCCAAACCAATTACGCATTATACAGGTACAACAAAGCAAATAAGGACTAGATCTTTTCTTCTAATCACTTCTTCTAACCTTCCTTTGGGTTCTGTCTGGAATTTCACTGAGTTCCCTGACTTCCAAGGGACCATTTGGTACTGGTTATGTCAGCTGCTTGAGTTTCATGAGGCTCCTTTTCTCCCTTCCATGTAGACCACTGCCTAGATCTCCTTGTGAAATACAGTCCAACTCTTGGCTGTACCATTGTGGTCACTCCTGAAGGGGTGTACCATAGCTAAATGGTACAGACTGAGACTGTCGAGTCCTCTGTACTGAGTGACTTCCTCTTTGAAGGGCTGTCTCCCAAACAAAATCAGAAAACTCCTGTGGGAAAAAGCAGGAGACTCGGGAGCAAGCAGTCAATGTTTTCTCTGCCAGCACAGCTTCAGATCTCAGCCAATATTTCCTGCTGCGAGATTAACAGGTTGAGGGTTGTAGTACTGGCAAAGAATTATGTGAGAGGAGGGAGAATGTGGGCAGGGCATAGGGAAAATGGGGTGGGGAATGAGCTCGTTAGTGGGCAGGACCAGAATTCATGCTTAAAAATTGTTCCTACCTGTAGACATTCACCTCTTACCATATGTTCTCTGCTGGAAGGAACATGGGCTTATTTAAAGTTGTGCAGGCCCCTCTATAAAGTAACTGCTGGAAAATTATGACCTCAAAGCAGACCGATGTGCTGTTTCAAATGTGTGCAACCGGGGCAATCCCTGGACAAAAAAGGTTCCCAAGGCAAAGGTTGTTTTGGGCATCACCTTTCCCTTTTGAATTCACATGCTGGCAGACTTGCAGAGCAACTCAAAATGACATTTGCTATGCTTTCCCATCCTTGTGAGAGCTGTGAATCTAATCAGACTGACTAGCAGGTTTCTGGTAAATCTTTTAGCCCTGAATTTTCTGATGCCTTAAATTTGACCTCTAACTCAGGTTGCGAATGTAAAGGGTTTTTTTTGGTCTCTTTTTGTGGTGCAGTGGCTAGAGCTACAGCCTCGGCACCCTGAGGTTGTAGGTTCGAATCCTGCACTGCTCCTTCTGACCCTGGGCAAGTCACTTAATCCCCATTGTCCCAGGTACATTAGAGAGGGAGCCCGCCGAGACAGGGAAAAATGCTTGTGTACCTGAGTAATTTGTAGGATACGCGGGAGGTAGCAGTCAAGCTGCCAGTACCAGAATCCGTGAGGTCTGAATAAAGATGGAGGTATATGGTGAAGGGCCTAGAGAGCAGTGGTCTGGGGTTCGCAGGGCAGACAGGTCCACCATGCCTAGGGGCAGCTGAAAGCTTAAACATTTCACTGTTTAAATTCTGAAAGATTTTTGGCATTGCTAGACTAAAAACAATTGATGATATTTGACCATCGGCCCTAGCTAAAAGCTCCTGTTTCTAAATGTTTTACGAGGTCTAATTACTCTGGCACACCCCTTGTAGGCAGTATCCAGGACAGGCATGTGGAGCGTGTGACTGTGTTACTTGTATCAGCCTGCCTCTTCGTTGTGTCCTCAGCAGCAGGTCAAAAATGAAAAACCTGCTTCATAGCTATCCTCATTAGCATTGCTAGATGCCAGCTGAGAGGTCCTTTATGATGAAATCCCATTTGAGATGTGTTGAAACAAACACACACATGAATGCTTAGGGCACACAATTATATCATGTTTTTTTAAATTACGCATGATACGCTCTATAGCTAAATTTCTTGAACCTAAGTCTATTAATATACTTATTCACTCTCTGATCATCTCCAAAATCGACTATTGCAACTCACTTTTCTTTAATAATTTACAAAAGGAAAAAAAAAAGGTTACAAATTATTCAGAATACTGCAATTAAACTAATACATAAGGCAAAAAAATTTGACCATGTTACACCTCTAATGATTGATTCACATTGGCTTCCAATAAGCCATTGAATCACATTCAAAATACTACTTCTAGTTTTCAAAGCCCTAACTTACAAGGAACCGCAGTTCATTACCCGGATGCTTACTCCATACAACGCAGCTAGGACTCTTCGGTCATCCTCCAATAATTTATTAACAGTTCCATCTTTGAAAATAATCGGAACCAGAAGATAGGATATGTTTTCGGTTATAGCACCTCTTCTATGGAACTCCATTCCTCAATTTATTAGAAACGAAAAAGACATTGTCTCCTTTAATAAATCCTTAAAAACTTATCTCTTCAAAGATGCTTTTAATCTATGATTTTCTCAACCAAAATTTCTTTTTAACTTGCTATTTTAAAGTCCTATTCCCCTTTATGTTATTTTCCTTTTTATGTTCTTCAGCTCCTGAAAAGAAATTGCAATTTCTCCCTTTTTTCCTTCCCTATTCGTGTATTGCCTTATTTAGTTTGTCTTTTATTTGTTATTGTATTAGTTGTTATATTTTAATTTGTATTGTACATCGCTTAGGAAATTAAATAGGCGATTTATCAAGCATTAAGAAAACTTGAAACTTGTTATAGACATTTGGTTTTCTCCAGTGACATTACAGTTGTTTGTCCAAGAAAGACAGCGCAGTCAGTACCTGTATGCAAGCAGATATGGCACTGATGATAGGAAGTCCAATGTCAAAACAAAGGAAACCTTTATTTGCTTTCAGTTTCAAGCGGACACCCTTCTAGTAATAGCGCTATTTGATTTCAGCAACGATTTTGGCAACGAATCTTTGTTTGGTTTATACATGTGAGAGGCAGGCACCACTATATTTGTAATTTCCACTTACACTGGCAAAAAAAAGAATTCCCTGCCGAAACACAAAAACAATAACCAGCACAATAAACCCAACTGAATTCTGGGCCCACTATGAGCTTCGTCCTACAACCAATGAAATACAGAAATTCCCCACAAGATGGAAAAAGTTCAGTAGAGAACTCTTAGACCAAATAGCTCCTTACCAAACATACAAAAAAGAAAGATAGAGCACAAAATGAATGATTTGACTCAGAATTACTAACCAGTAAACAGGAACTAAGAAAGCTGGAGAGAATCTGGAAAAAAACAAACAAATAAACAGATAAGACAACCTGGAAACAAAAAATGAAAACATACAAAAATATGATCAGAGAAAAACGCACAAAACACTACGCTCAAAAAATAGGTACGGGTAAAATAAACAGCAAAGAATTGTTCAAACTAGTAAAAACACTAACAGACACAACGAGAATTTTGAAAAATGACAACGAGAGCACCCCCATCTGCCCAAGCCCTAGCCAACCTTTTTAAAAACAAAATCACAGACCTAAAAACAACTCTACCCACACCCACAAATGATATCCTCCACTATCTCGAACCCCACGACCAGAATACCAGAGAAGACATGACCTGGGACCACTTTGAATTCCCAAACTGGCATCAATTCCTAAATTTATTCAACAAATCAAACTGCCTACTAGACGAATGTCCCCCCCCCTAAAATCATGACAATTGCCCCACCAGAATTCAAAATGGAACTATTCACCTGGCTAACAACGGCCTTCACAAACGGAACATTAAACAAAGACATGGGTCACATACTGATTACACCAATCCCTAAAGATCAGAAAATCTCTACAGCACTCACATCCAACTACAGACCCATAGCAAGCATTCCCCTTTTCACAAAACTACAGGAAGGATTGGTCAACCTCCAACTGGTAAACTACCTAGACAAATTCAACACTCTCAGCGAACATCAATTAGGTTTCAGGAAAGGATATAGCACAGAAATGGTCATAGCCTACATACTAAACCACCTCTATGATCTCTTCAGCAAAGGCAAAAGCACACTGATCCTGCAATTAGACCTCAGCAGTGCGTTTGACCCAGTAGACCACAAAATCATGCTACTGTGCCTTGACGCAATGGGAATCTCAGGAAAGGTAAAGAAATGGTTTCAAGAATTCCTAACAAACAGATCCTACCGAGTAGCCAGCAATGGAAATCACTCCAACCCATGGAATAACTCGTCAGGGGTACCCCAAGTCTCCCTTCTATCGCCTACATTATTCAACATTTACATAGCATCCTTAGGCCACAGACTACAAAAACTAGACCTAAAATACTACATATACGCAGACGACATATCCATCCTAATCCCCTTAAATGACATCTCAACTGAAATTATAGACATCCTTTCACACGCAATGAGAGAAATCGAAAAATGGACCACCAACTTCAATCTGAAACTAAATACAGAGAAAACAAAAAAATCTTCTTAGCAAGCCCCAACGACAAAATAATGAGAACATCATTAAAAATAAACAGCCATGAATATCCGATTTCCAAAACCACAAAAATTCTGTGTGTCACTCTCGACACAAACTTGACCATGGCTGACCACACAAACTTAACAGTGAAGAAATGCTTTTATACTCTATGGAAGCTAAGGACTATAAAAAAATACTTTGACACAACATCCTTCAGATTACTGGTGCAATCGCTGATCCTATCCACCCTGGACTACTGTAACATTGTCTACCTGGGTATCCCACAAAAAACAATAAAAAAAACTGAGATTAGTACAAAACACTGCAGTTCGCTTAATCTTCGGACTGCAAAAACAAGACCACATTAGCCCATATTACAAAAAACTGCAATGGCTACCAATGGAAGCGCAAATTCAGTTCAAATTTGCATGCATCTGCTTCAAGCAAATCTGGGGCCTAGCACCTTCCTACCTGCAAACACACTTCACTCTACACAACCCCACACGAACAACCAGAAACAAAAACATCTTCGCCTATCCTAATATTACTGGCTGCAAATACAAATCCTACCTTGACAGAACCTTCATGTTCCAAGCTAACCGACAACAATCCTGGCTGGGAAACTACATAACTAAAACCAGACAAACCTATCATGCATTCCGAAAATCTATCAAAACTGCTCTGTTTGACAAATTCATCACCTAAACAGACCATTCCGCGTTCTCTACGCTTTTTCCCCCTTTAAACCCCTAAGCAATTCTTCAGGCAATTCCTACCCGCCCCCCCTTTCTTACTTTCCCTCCCCTACAACCCTTTTCTCCTGTAACATTCCCCTCATGCATTCGCTGAATATCCAGCCTTCTCTTGATGTGAACCGCTGTAGAAGGATTTATGGTTCACTTAGCAGTATTATAAACACGTTACGTTTCTGTTAAGTGGTCTAGAGAAAACCATAACCTTTTATTCAAGTTCAAATATCATGGTCTAATTATACGACACAAACCCAGGCTAATGAGAAATATCTTTATTATGAAAATAGAAAAATATAATTCACAAGCCAGCTGCAGAATCTAAATATTGTTCAAAATATCTAATTACACAAATGAAACTCAGTACATGATTGTCACAATCTAATGGTTAGACAACTAAGTAAAACTTCTTGTTAAACACACACTATTCCTTATAATAATAATCCCTGATTAGCAAATGATTATATTATCACCCAGGTAACTTTTCAACCCTTTACCTTTATAATTGATTCCTATCTAATTCCCAAGCTAATAAAAGTAATTTCCGTATGCTCACCCTTAATTAGCCTCTCCGGCACAATTAGGTGGAAGAGAAAATTTTCTTGTCAGCTGGAAGACGTCAGGAATACCGTTGTAAAAGTTACACGTGTTGAAAATCCTTGATGAGGCTATAAATCATCAGCAATAAGTTCCGTTTATCTGTGCTAAGTTCAGAACAGTTTTTAAATGTCCGAATTTCTATCTCTTAGGCAGAGAATCACACAAGGTAACTTACAGGTCTAATTATTGAAAGAAAAAGTTTACAATTAGAACATCTGTGAGCAGATCTGAGCTTCCCCGGACCTTATCACAGACTAACTAATTATTAATTAATTAGCACCTTTCTTTTCTTGAATCTCATCAGATGACTTCCTCGGACCAATCCAGAAACAGAACTTGATGAATAGCCTTTCTGTATAAAGTATCATATATGCTGGAAGACCCAGGGCTGTTAGACAGATAAGAACAGAATAATTTCTTCAAGATTCACACTGTCCCATTATTAAAGCACAGATGAATGCCCTTGAATAGCAACATTCGGGTACATCCCCATAATGCATCATTCTTCTTACTTCTTGCAAAATTCATGCTGGAAAGTTGCTTGCAGAGAGATTCTTGAAACAATGGTTCAGGCTTGATGACATCATGGAGGCCTAACCTCAGGTGTTAATACGGAAATATCCCTACAGTCCCCCCTTTTGGAGGAGAAATAACTTCAATGGAGTCTATTTCACCTTCAACCTAACTAAGTAGGAAAGGATCGACAAGACCCAAGGTGATATAAAAATGCATAAACATAAGCAATACCATATAAATCAGCAATAAATCAAAGATATCAATAATCAATGGATAATAATCATAAAGGCAAGGGCAAAATATGTGAACCCAGCCAAATAAATGATAATAAAATCACTGAATAATGGCAATATATGATAAAATCAAAAATCATAACTACTTAGCAAGGCACAAAAGGTATGCCAAAGCAAAAGTTAAGACAGGAAGATCATAATCAAAAATACGGCTAGCAAAATTACTCTTTCATAGCCGCAATGAAATCATGCATTCTTAAGTCAGTATGATGGTTTCTGTTGAATAAGATGTCTAATCCGGATGGTCTCATAGAGTGCAAAAACAGAGAACCCAAATAAGAGAACCCACAGGATGGCAAAAATTGGAATAACAACAGTGATAAAAAGATCAATACTGTGGGTATCAACAACTTCATGTACATTGGAGGAGCCAATATGAAAGTCCTCAATATGAAGCTTATCATTATCAACTTTCAGTTCAATGGTGTGGGAAGGTTTTGTCATCAAATATTGTTCCACTTCAAGGGTAAAGTTGATGGAATGTCCACGGAAAACATCCAAGATTTCCAATTCAGTTTCAGTAGGAGTAGAGTCCAAATGGAAAAGAGAAACATCGAAAGAAGATATGCTGGAGCAGGATCTGGAACGGGAAGAACAAGAAACCAGGAGAATCTTGAAGGACAACACGGGACTGCGGACTAGGATCGATTACTTTGGTACCAACGCCAATCAGCAGGACAGCCAGGAACAGCATCGGCAGAACTCGTTTCGCCATCTGAAAAACAGAAAAGAGAGAGAACAGCCTAGGCTGTTGCTAGGTTAATGTCATTCATCACAACAATGGTTTCATCCTGGGCAAATTTACTGGGATGACATGGTCTCAGTTGATTAATGTGGACCCAATTAAGGACATCTGCACCTGGAGAATTTGATTTGATGCGAATTTGATAGGCCACAGGTGAAGCTTTTTCCACTATAGGGAATGGACCATGCCAACTTAGCAAAAATTTACTTTCTTTGGCCTTGGTTTTGCCAAAATTGTAATAGAATACCTTGTCGCCAATTTGGTATTCCTTTGTGGTAGTCCTATGATCATAATAGGCTTTTCTACCTTTAGCAGCAATTTCCAGATTTTTCTGGGCAAAGGAAAATACACCCTGTAAATGGTTACGTAAATGGGTGACATATTCATGAGCAGTAGTAGCACTAGAAAGATTTACATCATTAGTTCTATACAACAAATGAATTGGTAATGTCATTTCTCTACCTGTCATCATTTCAAAAGGCGTCACCCCCGTAGAACGGTGAGGCGTGGCACGAATAGCCATCAGTACCAAAGGTAACTTCATGTCCCAATTCTTACCAGAGGTAGACACGTACTTCTTCAGGATCGTGATGATAGTACGATTCGCTCTTTCCACTTGTCCCGATGATTGAGGGTGGTAAGCTATGTGCAATTTACTTTTCACTCCGAGCATCTTCCACATATGTCGCATCACATCCGCAGTGAAATGTGATCCTTGGTCTGAGTCCACTCTCATGGGCAAACCCCACCTACTGAACACATGATTCAGTAACAAGGTAGCGGTAGTCTCAGCCGTACAATTGGGTGCAGGCAAGCACTCAATCCACTTTGTAAACAAACAAGTGACAGTCAACATATACTTATTACCTCGGGAGGAACGGACCACTGGGCCAATCCAGTCAATCTGGATGTCGGACCAGGGCATGACCAAACCCTTCTTTCTCAAGGGTGCTCGGTGAAGTGGTGTAGAGGGTTGAAATTGACAACAAGTCAAGCAACCTCTCGTATATAACTGCACATCTTGCCGCATATGAGGCCAGTAGGCCACTTGCTTCAGTGTCTCATAGGTAACTTCTTCACCTCTATGTCCAGCACAAGGTTCATCATGGGCATGTTGCAACATGATTCCTCGATATGCACGGGGTACAACCCACTGCACAATACCATGCTTACTCGTCCGAGTGAGCAGGTTCTGATGAATCGAGAATTTCTCCCTGGAGGTGTAGAGTATCCTAAGTTCTTCATCCTTCTGATCGTCTTCAGACAATGGATGATCCTGTGGATTCTGTATGAAGTTATAGAACTTTCCCAGGATAAGATCGGTCTTCTGAGCGGTTACAAGATCAAAGGAAGGGATATCATTACCCCACTGCACTACAGGTGTTTCAACTACCTGTTTCGCTTGGCGTCGAGTAATAGCATGTACCATCGAAAACAACTCTTCAGGGCATTGCCATAGTTCACCTGACAAAGCACCTTCTTTGGCCAGTTGATCCGCAAGGTCATTTCCGATCTTGTCATGACTATTAACTTTAGCATGACCTTTCACTTTCTTCCAGTAGATGGTCATGTCATTGTCTCGTACCAATTGATCTAAGGCTAGAATCAAGTCGCCATGATGGACAGGCTTTCCTTTGGAATTTAACATGTCCTTCTTTTTCCACACGGGTAAGTGAGACACAAAGTTTTGACGCACATAATCAGAATCTGTACAGATAATCAGTTCTGGGATCCCCTTCTGTACCGCAGACTGTACAGCGACCAAGGCTGCTACAATCTCTGCGTATTGGTTGGTTTTAGCACCCAATCTATACTTCAAAGTTTCCATAGGTGTGTCGACATTCCACACTACACCTACTCCTGCGACCAAATTATGGGTCGAGGTCTGGTGGAAGGCACAGCCATCTACGTAGACTTGAGGTATATTGGCACATAGGTGTTCATCGTAAAGATGATGACGATGGGGTTCCTCCTCTTCTGGTGGAACATCAGGTTCCGGTATACCTGTAAGAGAATCTTGTTCTGTACAATCATGTAATTCTGCTATGCTACTGTATTTCGATGTTTCTGGGCATACTTTACCTGTAAAGGCCATCCTTGGAGAGCCAAAGTCCATGAGACTATTCGGCTATTGGAGACACGACCAGTCTTGATCTTGTCACTACCCAAGAAACTAATGGGTTGATGACAAGTCTCTACAATGAGTTTTTCTCCTTGGATGTAACTCCGAAAATGTTGAAGAGCCCAAACAGTTGACAGTAGAGCTTTCTCACATTCAGAATACTTCTTCTCTACATCGGTGAAGCCTTTGCTTGCATAGGCCACCACACGCTTGTCAGAGTCGTATTTCTGGTACAGGACAGCACTCATAGAGTGTTTGGAGAATCCTAGGTCGATGAAGAATTCACGACCACTCTCGGGGTAGGCCAAGCAAGGAAAGCGACTAAGCTGCTCTTTCATCTCTTGCATAGCATCTTCCTGTTCAGGACCCCACGTCCAAGGTACATCCTTCTTTAGTAAGGCAACCAAGGGTCTAGAGATCTCTGCATACTGATCTATGAACTGTCGAGAATAATTGCATATTCCTAAAAATGAACGAAGTTCCGTCAAATTGGTAGGTTTCCTCAACTGTTGAAGGGCCTGTATCCTTTTCTTCTGTGGTCGAAGACCTTCAGAGGAAATGTCATACCCTAAATAATTCAGAGATGTTCGGCACCATTGACCTTTGGCAAGGGTCAATTTAGCTCCTGCATTTTGCAGTTGTTGGAACACATGTTCTACCTCTTCCAGGTGTTTCTGAAAGGTGGGACTCTTGATCAGGATGTCATCCACATAGACTAGAGTTCCTCGAGCTTCCGCATCTGGAAGGGCTTTATGGAGAAATATGTTGAACTCAGCTGGAGAGTTCAGAAAACCAAAAGGTGTTCTATTCCACGTGTACTGTTTCTTCCCAAAGGTAAATGCTAGTTTGTATTGATCCGGTGGATGTACAGGAACTGTCCAAAATCCAGAAGCTAAATCCAAACTGGTAAAATACTTAGCTCCTTTGATGGTAGTCAAGCTCTGGTCAAGATGGGCCATAGGCCACCTAGACAAGGGTACCCGCTTGTTTAGCTGTCGGTAGTCCAAGGCAATTCTCCAACTGTTATTCTTCTTCAGGATTGGCCACAAGGGTGAGTTGTATGTACTGTTGCAAAGCCTAATGATACCCCTAGTTTCCAGGGTATCAAGTATCTCTTGCACGGACTCATACGAGGCCAAAGGAATCTTATACTGACGTACGAAGACGGGCTTACTGTGGAGATCCGTAGGAATCTTGGTCACATGTAGATCAGTCAGTCCAGTGTCATAAGAATCCACTGCAAAAAGGTCTCGATACTTGTACAACAACTGTGTGAACTGAGCCTTTTCTTCATCAGAAGAGCACGCATCAGCTAGGTCCACTTGTTCCTTTACCATAGCATCAAACTTAGAAAAAGGTTGGTTGGAAGAGATTTCCACTTGGTCTTCAATCTGTTCTTGCAAAGATGAAGACTCAATGGCATTCACCGCTTTAGATTGGTCAGACAGAGCAAAATTCCTGGATAAAATCAAAAAATCATTCTCCACCGTTACATGGGATGTCGATGCATCATATGGCCACAGGAAGTCCAGTGAAATGAGTCCTTTAGGTGAGGTAAAAATATGGTCCAGTATATCCCCCCCTTGGCAGGGGTCAACAATGGAAGACAAGCTACCAATGATAGGCAACGTTACCTCAACATCAGGAAAAGATTCACCCACTAGAAAACCCAAATGTTCTCCAGCGGAGAGAAAGACTTCCGTAGGTTGAGCATTGACAATCAATACATGGAAAGAAGAGGTAGGTACTTCAAGACATGGTAAAGCACCTAGAGAAAGACCATGCTCGAGAAAAGAGGAATTCGGGTTGAAAAAGCCAATATCATCGAGCATTCGTTGACCATGGGTCAAACGAAGAGGTAGAGCAAAATCATGCACAAGGCCAGGAATCTTGACGTCTTCAGCACAAACCACTTCACAAACTTGAGGAAGAAGTTGTCCAGCCTTCAGACCATCCATCAGGTCCACATTTTCTACCGGGGTGCCTTGCAATCTGCTCCAAAGCACACCATTCACCAAATCAACGTAGACTCCTAGACGAACAAGACATTCTGATCCTAAACACAAGGATGTGTATAGGCCTTTCACCACAGAAAAGTGATGAGAGAAAGTCTTAGAACCCAGGGTCAGCGGAAGGCTACAAACCCCAACAAGAGGCTTGACCCCCTGACCTGGTATAGGTAGGTGAGTAGAGTGGCGCCGAACAAACGGAACTGATGTGGTTCGCTGAAGTTGACAGTATAAAGATTCACTAATCATGGAGATGTCACTCTGGAGTAGCAGTTGAGCTTGAACTGGGACAGAACCGTGCAGGTGAACATCAACAGACAAGTCAGTATCATCCTGGTGAAGTACAGCCAGTAGACGAGGATGAGAGGTCAAAGAACTGGAAACAGATGAGGTCGGGTCTTGGACAGTCTCTTGAGGTGGATCTGGCACGGGGAACGTAGACTTCAGAACAATCTCCAAATGGTCAGCCTGGAGAACAATGTCAGATATTTGTTCCTTGGGAACGCTGACAATCTCGCGGTCTGTGGGACCCCCTTCTGGAACATTGGCATACCGTAGCTCCAAAATGTGTGGATCCGCTGAACGCAGGAAATTTATTCGAATTGAAGTATCGTTTCGTTCCACAGTACTGGTAACCTGGGGAAGGCGTGTAGTTGGTACCTTTCCAAAAGGAAGGGGACGAGTCACTTGAGCCCAGACCACTTCTTGGACGTAATCCAAAATAGGCCGCAATCTCTTCAAAAGATCGTTTCCAATCAAAAACTCCTCTCCTGGACTAGTGGTAATAATCACTGGGTGTTTAACATTCATTTTGCCTAACTGCAAGGTCAGCCAAGTTTGACCAACTGTCTCAATGTTCTGATGTCCATATGCAACCAAAGACAAATCACTGGGAATAATCGACAGTGGATTCTGGGTACCCAGGGTAGTCTGCAAACGTTGGAATAGTCCCTGAGTGATCAAAGTCACTTCTGAAGCCGTATCAAGTAAACCGGGACAAGACAAAACCTGTTGGAGAAACAAAGGTATAGTGTACCGTTGACCCATAGGCGTTAACCTACCCAAGAAATACTTGTGTGACTTAATGGAATCCCATGAAGGAAGCCACTCGGTGTTCTCAGATAATTCACTGGATTGTACCAGATCTATGTCTTGTGTAGCATCAGGAGATGTTGTTTGGACAGAAGATACAATAGTGGGTGGAGAAATTGGTTCTCGGACTAGTCATGCGGTATCATTCTCTAACAATTCGGGTGTGTCATCCAGGTCGTCTACTATGGAAGCCTGGGTATCAGTTGCTACAGACTTGACCACTCGAGTTCCGGAAGGCCTGTAACTGATATTGTTATCCATTCTCCTTGAGGTCTGTTCCTTTCTCGCGGGGACAGATGCTGCCAATTGTTTAGAAGTCAATTCCAGGGCAGAAATACGATTCACCACCTGAGCCAATTGTTCCATTATCACACTGAGGTCACTCTGCTTCTGTTGCTTATTGGGCCGTCTCTTCTTCTGTGTCTTTGGTCCATCCCTATTGGGTGGTGCATCAGAAGAGGAAGTCTGGTCTGCTGGACGAGATGAAACAGGTCCTGGAGTGGAAACTACAGAGCTACTAGGTTCCAAAGCAAGTGAATTCTGAACTGCACATACACTCAGCTTAGGTTCCTTAGATCGTGCTTTGGGCACCGGTTTCTCAGATGGGCCTGCAGGAACCCTGACTTTATGATCATAGAAATCCTCGGCTACGGCTAAGATCGATGAGTAAGATGCCTTTTTCATACCAGCCACAACCACACTCATATATTCAGGCAAGGCTTTTGCAAAGAGAGATCGGAATTCTCCATACTCCAGTTCGTCCTCAGAAGGAGTCCTGTCTGGAAAGAAATGTCGTTTCAGACGGAAAGCAAATTCACGGGGATTTTCTTGGAGTCCACAACGCAAATGGAATGCAGCTTTGCGAGATTCAATGGAATCAGCGTATGTACCATAACGTCTTTTGAGTTGTTGTTCCACCTCTAACACATCCGAAGTACCAGTGATGATGGATCGCAACGTCTCAGAACACTCAGAAGCAAAGGACCAACGGAGTAAACGAAGCTTATCACTGTCCTCTGTCACTGCATAAGTCTCAAAGAACTCATGTATTGAGGCCAAATGTGCTTCAATAGTTAGCTTAGTTCCCTCTCTAAAAGGTTCTATCATTTGTTTAAACATCTTCATTATCTGTACGTGATAGGGTGGTATAGTATAACTACCTCCTTTCTTTTGAGTTTCTTTCCCTGTTTCATTATTGTGCTGTAACCTTTGTGGAGTATGTTGTGAAATGTCTGGTGCTTTGGTGCCATCTGGTGGTTGTTTAGGCTCACTGTAAACTGACCTTACCGGGCGTGGTTTAGAGTCAGAAGGTTCAGTGACGTCATAGGAATTTGAGATAGACCTAACAGGGCGTGGTTGCTGCACTGGGCGGTCAGCTAGTGTCACTAATTTCTCAGGGCAGGGTTTGTTACTAGGCAACAAGTCATCTGCAGTAGAATCAGAACACTCCTGCGCATTCCTGTTCCCCCCTTCCCCACTAGAGCTGTAAAAAGAACGAAAGACGGTTCTAGGAGCCGGTGTAGGAAAATGAAGAGGCGACATAGGAAGAAAGGGAGCTGGAATATCCCTCTCACTACAAAAAGTAGCAACCTTGTCTTGTAAAACTTTCACATCAGAAGCTAACGAAGTTCTTTGAAAAGATATAACTTGAACATTCTGGCGCAGAGCCAAATTATCGGCATCTGCCTGACATAACGAGTTAGTTAACTTTGTGACCTGTAACTCGCTTTCGGAAAGTCGTTTCTGAGACTCAACAAAGTCCGCTTGTAAGGCACATAATTGCCTGTCAGCACGGGCTGCCTTATCATTAGACAGACGTTCGGTAGCGTCTAACTTATCACCCAGACAAACATAAGCAGAAGTTACGTCTGCAAGTTCATTCTGCAATTTGGAAACAAGCTCGGCACTCTTATCATGATCTTTATGACAAGTAGATAAAGAAAGCTGTAAATCTGCCTTCTGAGCCCGGACAGTATTAAGTTGAGTCACTAAAGAGGTACACTTCGCACAAGAAATATTCACTGTACTTTTTTTCTGACTTTCAAGTTCAGCATTCAACTCAGAACATTGATGTCGTAACTCAGACATCACCTGATCAAAGTCGGAATGTTGATCTTCACAATTAGAAACTAACAATTCAAGGGAATCATTACGAGTCCGTTCAGCTTGCAAAGAATTTTTACAATCCTCTAATTGCTCATATAAATCACTCTGAAGCTGACGTTGTTGAGATAAACCAGAAGAGATAGAAGTTTTAAAAGCCAACAACGCACATATAAGCTCTGAATAATTTTCTCCTGTAGGTTTAGTACGAGCATGTAGGAGACGCTGCAATACTGAACAGTACGCCTGATTAGAGTCCTCTATATCTGCATGTAATAAACGTACCAGGTCAGAAAAATACACATCAGAATCTGTCTGTTTTAAAACTTGCACAGCCAATTTCTGAAAAACATCTTTTTCAAGAGCATGCCACGAAATCTGAGTCTCAGTGTCCACAGACATAGCTACAGTCGTAAATTAGAAACCTAGATATCCCGGACGAGCCCCCAAAATCTGTAGAAGGATTTATGGTTCACTTAGCAGTATTATAAACACGTTACGTTTCTGTTAAGTGGTCTAGAGAAAACCATAACCTTTTATTCAAGTTCAAATATCATGGTCTAATTATACGACACAAACCCAGGCTAATGAGAAATATCTTTATTATGAAAATAGAAAAATATAATTCACAAGCCAGCTGCAGAATCTAAATATTGTTCAAAATATCTAATTACACAAATGAAACTCAGTACATGATTGTCACAATCTAATGGTTAGACAACTAAGTAAAACTTCTTGTTAAACACACACTATTCCTTATAATAATAATCCCTGATTAGCAAATGATTATATTATCACCCAGGTAACTTTTCAACCCTTTACCTTTATAATTGATTCCTATCTAATTCCCAAGCTAATAAAAGTAATTTCCGTATGCTCACCCTTAATTAGCCTCTCCGGCACAATTAGGTGGAAGAGAAAATTTTCTTGTCAGCTGGAAGACGTCAGGAATACCGTTGTAAAAGTTACACGTGTTGAAAATCCTTGATGAGGCTATAAATCATCAGCAATAAGTTCCGTTTATCTGTGCTAAGTTCAGAACAGTTTTTAAATGTCCGAATTTCTATCTCTTAGGCAGAGAATCACACAAGGTAACTTACAGGTCTAATTATTGAAAGAAAAAGTTTACAATTAGAACATCTGTGAGCAGATCTGAGCTTCCCCGGACCTTATCACAGACTAACTAATTATTAATTAATTAGCACCTTTCTTTTCTTGAATCTCATCAGATGACTTCCTCGGACCAATCCAGAAACAGAACTTGATGAATAGCCTTTCTGTATAAAGTATCATATATGCTGGAAGACCCAGGGCTGTTAGACAGATAAGAACAGAATAATTTCTTCAAGATTCACACTGTCCCATTATTAAAGCACAGATGAATGCCCTTGAATAGCAACATTCGGGTACATCCCCATAATGCATCATTCTTCTTACTTCTTGCAAAATTCATGCTGGAAAGTTGCTTGCAGAGAGATTCTTGAAACAATGGTTCAGGCTTGATGACATCATGGAGGCCTAACCTCAGGTGTTAATACGGAAATATCCCTACACCGCCTAGAAGTCGACTGACTATGGCTGTATAGAAAAATAAAGTTATTATTATTACTATTTCAGAGGCTCTTTTAAATATACCCCTGAGGAAGGCTGTTTGAGCCGAAACACGGACTGTGTTGGGGTCCAGGAAACAGAGGATTTAAAGACTGTTTTATGCCCCACTGTATACGTTACATGTGTCAATTTTTGTGTATATGCTGTATACATTCCTCCCTCAATATTCGTGGGGGTTAGGGGCAGAGCTGGCCTGCGAATATTAAAAATTTGCGAATAACGTTTGGGCCGGCTCTGACCCATCCCTGCCTCCTTCCCGCCTTCCCCCCGGCATCCCGGACCTTACTTGGTAACCTAGCAGTCTTTCGGGGCAGGAGCGATCTTCCTATGCTCCTGCCCCGTGCAGATCACTCATACAAAATGGCTGCCATGAGTTCCCGCAGTCTCAAGATTACGATGGGAATTCATGGCAGCTATTTTGTATGAGTGATCTGTACGGGGCAGGAGCATAGGAAGATCACTTCTGCCCCGAAAGACTGCTACACCACCAGGTAAGGTCCGGGGAGGCCGGGAGGCGGGAGGGAGGTGGGGGTGATTCCGGTATTAGGAAATCACAAATAATCAAAATCGCGAGTCCTAAAACCGCGAATCGGGAGGGGGAAGTGTACGTGTTATATTTTTTAAAATAAATTGTTGACTCTCATAGTTGGTTGACTTGTGTCCCTTCCCCACTCTTTCTTTTGGCATTGTATTTCCTACATGGGGTTATTTTTCCTTTTTTTGGATAATACTGATAATAGGAAGTTCACAGCCCCTTCCCTTCTCCTCCAAGCCTTAGTGGAGTCAATGTTACTGAATTCTCATATCCAGGGGGAGCCTCCAGACCAAGGAAAGCTGGTTATTAAAATTCATAATTGTGAAAGGGGTTTTACCAAAACTAACATATGAGTTGTGTTTAACCACACCCTAGGGCCCTGGTCATCCAGTCATCAAGAGCTTCTGAGAGGTCAGGTTTTCAGGATATCCCTGATGAATATGCAAGAGAGATTTGCATGGCTATTACCTTCATTGTATGCAAAGGTCAAAAAGGGGAGAAGACATAACTCACATACAAAGAGTGGTGGTACAGCTGCATCAAGGCCCAGGAGAAGGAGACTAGATTAACTACCACAAACTGATGGCAAGGGCTTGGTATGTTCTTTGTGGAGAGGGGGGTAGTGTGATAGTAGCATTTCCTAAGATGGGCTGCAGGTTGACTTGGCTACATTTCCCAGATAGGGGGGAAAATCAGTCTTCTGTAGGCAGTTAAGCTCGTATGTTTGATGAGTGGGAAAAATCCTCAGCTATAGACAGGACAACCAGACAAGTTGAGTTGGTCAGACGATCCTGATCTGCATGTATATATTTTTAAGAAAATGAAAAATGATGTAGTGATATACATCATATAGCTTTCCATAGATAGCAAAGCTTGTTAAAACTCATGAGCCAGAAGGAGAAAACTCATGAGCCAGGAGTCACCTCCATAAAGGTCAGTTAGCATCTTCATCCAATATGTAGCAGATCCTATTAAATTGTCTGGTAGGACTTTGGCTGCAAGTTCAGCATTTAACTGTTAACCTATTTGATAACACATGAAGGCAGCCTAATCAAAGCTACATTTCTTAGCGTCAGCTCACCTTTCTGTACAAATGGGTTATCCCTTCCTACCAGCAGATGGAGGTAGAGAAAGACTCAAGTCTACCATTTGCATCACTGATATCAATGATAGTTCATTATGTGGGCTTTGACAATTGAAGTCTGTACAAACCCTATTTATCAACATAATTTTGCTACGATTGTTCAATCTATTGTTACTAGCCCAGCTAGACTATTGTAACTCACTTTATGGAACTGTTCCTTTATACATGAGACTTAATAATCGTTCAACATTCTCTAAGATTGGAAACACTTTATGAATCTTTGTGATGACAGTTTCTCAATCCTGAGGGAATTCATTCTACCAAATTCTTCTCTGCTGGTTTTGTCTATGCAGCTGCCAAAACTTGGAATCCTTTGCCATCTTAGAGTAGGCGATTTACTAAACTGAATTGTTTCGGAAAGCTTTGGAATTAAGCCAGGGAACTTTGATCTACTATTGTATTATTATGTTTTGTACATCCTAGAGTTTATCTATCCTCTTGATCATTATTACTCACATCAAACTTAACAGATATGAAAGAATATAAGAAACAGATAGACAAATAGACATTCTGATGCAGTATTAACTCAAAAGTGGTGTTTCTGAAGAGTCATTTCAAGAGTGTTTGTTCAATGCCCCCTGGTTTTCAGCACAGAGCTGTATACTGAGGGCTCCTTTTACTAAGGTGCACTAGGGCTTTAACACGCGGAATAGCCCCGTGCACTAGACCTTAACGCCAGCATTGAGGTGGCGTTAGTTCTAGAAGCGTAGCGCGTGGTAATTTCCTGCATGCGCTAAAAACGCTAGCGCGCCTTAGTAAAAGGAGCCCTGAGTTTCTACATTAGTGACAAACTCATAATAACAGTGTTTAAAAAAATACTAAGCACAAACAAGAATATTCCTCTACTTCTTTCATGTCAGAGCAACACTTGGAACCTTTTTTTCTAAGCTGTTTTAAGGAGCACAGTTTATACTGTGCAGTAATGACTACAGCGCATTAATACCAACCAGCCCTGTGAAAAGCCCATGCTATCTCCTCAATACAGGTAGCGGCAGGTTGCTGGCATGACTGGGGCAAAGTGTAGTCAAGGTCAACTGTGACGGTTAATGCTGCCAAAGGTGGCATTAATTGCAGCTGTGCTACAGGCAGTCTAGTAGCACAACCACTGTCCAAATAAAGAATGACAAAGCCATTCATCCTTCAGTCTTCCCTGCCAATCCTATCCCCCACCAAGAACTCACATTCCCTGGACCCTTCCTCCCAAAGAGCTTAGCTTCCCAATACCCCCTACCAAGATTTTTCTAATGCTCCCAGAATGTCCCAGCCCTTCTCCCTCCAAGGCTCCTCTAAAATATCCTGGCCCCTTCCCCACTCATTCAAAATGGTGCCAGTGACCCTTCGTGGAAGTCTCACAGTACTACCATTAGGGATTATCTAGAATTGACGCCATTTTAAATCCAATGAGAGTAGAGGGGAACCACTCCTTTCTCTGACCACTGGACTACCCAAATAGATACTGAGAAAGTCCTGGGTGCACTGGTCCCTCTTAGCTAAGTGGGAGTTCTCAACTTACAGCCCTGCCAGTGGGGGGGGGGGGGGGTGCTGTTTCACTATCACATTTTCAATAGTGCCTGTCCCCAGCAGTTGAAAACATATTGAAACACCACCAGCCACTGGCGGCAATAAAGTTAGAGGGCTCCTGCTCAGTTTAGTGGGAACAGTGCCTGGGTGGGGGAAGCAGTAGCATATTCAGGCAAATTTAGGGGAGGTGGGTGCACTTTACAGAGGACCTTTGAGTTAGGGCATTGGATTGGGGGGTGGGGAAGAGACTTTTGAGAGTAATCTGCCACAGTGGTTCTCTCTTTTTTTTTTTGGGGGGGGGTCATCACTCTGGTCTGGCAATCTGCCAGTGCATGAAATGCAGCACCCCTATGGTAAGTGCCAGCCCTGTGCACTAAATGCAGGGCAGATGCTTGGCATGCCCCCTGCATTTACCACATAGGCCTTGCGCTTTAATAAAAGATCCCCTTAGGGCCTTATTCATTAAGGTCTCCTCTCATAGTTACTGAAAAAGAGAATGAGAGAGAGAGAGAGAGAGCTTTAGAGAATGGGCTCCTAAATCTTCTTAGTGATTCATCCTCTTCTGTTTAATGTCAGCTGGTCTCCGGAGAAGACTTGCTAAACTGGTACCCTCAGATATGACATTTTAAGTTAATAATAATTCAATTAAAGGTATGTTGTACTTTCATTGAACTGCTACAGCGCCTTTATTAGTATTATCAAAGTAACAAACATTGTAGAAAGGGAATAATTATTTTAAATGCTCATTAAGTACAAGATTAAACTGTGCAAGCCTTGTGTATTCTTCAATGGGATTATTACACTGATAGACTGTGTCAGATTTCAACAAGCACAGTGCTCTCCTAGAAGTTTGCGACTAGAGAACGACACGGGGACAAATTTTTCCCCCCGTCCCCACGGGAACTCATTTTCCCGTCCCGGCGAGTTCTTTTCCTGTTCCTGCAAAGCTCCGTCCTCGTTTGCTCAAACACTTTAAAATCATAAGTGTTCGAGGTTTGTGCGGTTAAGGCAGCGCTTACAGGAATGGGGACAGGGGACAGCGACAAAAACGTGTGGGGACGGGACGGGGAAATCGAGTTCCTGCGGGGATGGGGAACAATTTCTCCCCGAGTCATTCTCTATTTGTCACCTTCCTCTGACTCTCTGATCCCTTCTTCCCTTAAACGTGCAGCTTTGCGGAGCGGAGCTAGCCTGCACGTCTGAGGTGGATTTTTGTACCACCTGGCCCAGTGGTGATAGAAATGATGCGAAGAGCAATTTTGCTGACAGAGATGAGGAGAGAGAGAGAGAGAGTGAGAAAGCAACAGGAACAGGAAACCTCACAATCTTAAATTGTAAAAAAAAATTATATTTGTGATGTGAGCTGCCAAAATTGGATGAAAACCGTTTCTTGTCCCTCAATGTGGAGAAATGCAAAGTAATCAAGTTTCAAGTTTATTAGTTGACTTGATTAACCGCTTAATCCAAGTTTCTAAGCGGTGTACACTTAAAATTTACATATATTAGGGAACCAAACAATACATACAATTAATAAATAAAATTAGTATATTAAAAATTAACATTACAAAAACAATAGGTAAGGAGGGATGAAATACAATTCATAAAGAAAAGAAGAAACATCAAGGGAAAATACAAAAGGGTAATAAGACATATGAGGAAAATAAAATAAGCCAGAGCAATAAGATAAAAAATTAATTTGCAAATGCATCTTTAAAAAGAAAAGTTTTTAACTCATTTTTAAATTTTGCAAACTCCTTCTCCTCCCGTAAAAACATAGGGAGGGCGTTCCAGGTCTGCGGTGCTGTACAGGAGAAGATGAATTGTCTCCTCGTGTTAATAATTTTCAGTGAGGGAATCGATAAAAGATTCTGTTCGTTAGATCGTATTTAGGCATTTAGGCAGTAAGAATAAGGAACACGAGTATAGAATGTCAGGCGCAGCTCTGGGTAAGAGCGAACAAGAAAAGGGCCTGGGCGTACTGATAGATAGGACCTTGAAACCGTTGGCGCAATGCGCGGCGGCGGCAAAGAAAGCAAATAGAATGTTGGGCATGATAAAGAAAGGAATCACGAGTAGATCGGAGAGGGTCATGATGCCGCTTTATAGAGCAATGGTCAGACCCCACTTGGAATACTGCGTCCAACATTCGTCTCCCAACCTAAAGAAAGCTATAAAATTGCTGGAGAGGGTGGAGAGACGAGCAACGAAGCTAATAAAAGGTCTGGAGAACTTGGAATACGAGGAACGACTTAAGAGACTGGGATTGTTCTCCCTTGAGAAAAGGAGACTGCGAGGGGATATGATCGAGACCTTCAAAATACTGAAAGGAATCAACAAAATAGAGCAGAAAAAATTAGTTACATTGTCCAATTTGACACGGACAAGAGGACACGGAATGAAGCTAAGGGGGGGACAAGTCCAGGACTAATATCAGAAAGTTCTGCTTCACGCAGAGAGTGGTTGACACCTGGAATGCTCTCCCAGAGGAGGTTATTGCGGAGTCCACCGTTCTAGGATTTAAAAGCAAACTAGATGCACATCTCCTTACGAGAGGCACAGAGGGATATGGGTGACTAAAAATTACACCAGGCGTACACCTGGCAGGGCCTCCGCGTGTGCGAATCGCCGGACTTGATGGACCGAAGGTCTGATCCGGAGATGGTGTTTCTTATGTAGAACAGAGTCCCTTTCCTCTTCGTCCTGTGCAAGCCAATCCTAGCAGTTGGGAGGTGGGTTAATCCAGAACATAGCAATAAAAGTCATCTACAAGGCCAAAATATTCGACCACGTAACTCCTCTTCTGATAAAAGCCCATTGGCTTCCCATCCATCACCGCGCCATTGTATTATTGACTTTTAGAACAAGCAGCACTGGACAGCCAGAATTCATTAATAAATTTTTGATACCGTACGCTACATCGTGTTTTCTCCATTCCTCGGAGCAAAATTTATTAGCCATCCCAACCTTGAACTATATTAACACTAGAAGAAACACTATCTTTTCAGTAGTTGCCCCAATCCTCTGGAATTCGGCACCAAATGCTCTACGAGAGATAACTAATCTTGAGAAATTTAAATCTTTTCTTAAGACATTCCTTTTCAAAGATGCCTTTCAAGTGTAAATGTCCTTTTAAGGATTTACATTTTTTTTAAATCTTTTATGAGTCCGCTTGTATTGGACTTACTTGTTTTTAACCCCCATTCTTTTGTTTATACCTTTATATCTTACTTTTCTTTAATCCCCTTTTTTCCACTCGTACCCCTTTGTCCAGTCGTGTATGTTATTGTTTTGTCTAATCGTGTATGTTTATTTTGTTAAAGTTATGTTAAATCGTATTATCTGTTTTTACCCTATTTTAAAATGTGTAACCACCTTGAAATAAATGATAAGGTGGTATATCAAATTTTTTTTCATTGAAAAACAATGGAAGTAAAATCCAGATGACTCAATCCGTCCTCTTTTTCTGGAGCCGTAAGGTATCCCTATCTCCGGTGGACCTCTGACGATAGTGGAAAGGAGTTTCTGCCCCCTACACCTGGACAAAGAAGATCTTTCTGATTATAATGTTTATGCAGACTCTGAATTCTCTGGGGGTTGTTTTGTTTGTTTTTTAATCAAATCTTGCCTTCATGGTCCTTGTTGCAATGGTACCATTTGTTGACATCTCTCTCTCTCTGAGGATCTTCCTGTATGGCAAAGTAAGCTAAGAAGATGCCATTCTGGGTGTTCACTGCAATGAAATGCCAGCAGAGTAGAGAATAACATGGGAACAATTTTTCCCTCATCCCCGCAGGAACTCAATTTCTGTCCTGTCCCCTTGGGTTTTGTCTCTGTCCCATTCCTGCCCCATTCCTGTAAGCTTTGTCTTAACCGCACAGGCCTCAAACACTTATGATTAATACTTTCATGATGGGCTAGTCCAAAAAGAGCAATTTTCCATTTTAAAAAATGAATTCATGTTCCAAAAGATGATGTTGGGGGAGGAAGGCTGAGACCTAACATGAGGAAATGCTTCCGTACTGAAATAAACCAAACTAAAACTTAGCTTTGTATGCCGGGTCTTCAACCAAAATGGAGCTCGACTCGGTTTACAGTAACTAAAAGAAATACAAAAAAAAAAAAGATCAAAGAAAAATAACAAGATCAAAGAATATTAATGCGAATGGTTTCCAAAGTGTTTAGCAAATAAAATAGTTTTTAAAGATTTGCGAAAAAGTTGAAAAGGACCTGGGCCCTATAAGATAAGAACAAAAGAATAGCCTTACTGGGTCAGACCAATGGTCCATCAAGCCCAGTAGCCTGTTCTCACGGTGGCCAATCTAGGCTCCTAGTATCTGGCCAAAGCCCAAGGAGTGACAATATTCCATGCTCCTGATATAGGGCAATATTGCTACACCTTGGGTTTTGGCCAGGTACTAGTGAACTGGATTGGCCACCATGCGAACGGGCTACTGGACTTGATGGCCAATGGTTGAATTCATTTAAGAACAAAAGATTGACTGAGTTTCTTGATTCCTTTGATTCCCTTTACTGAAGGAAAGGAGAGTTTGAACTGAAATAGTGACAACTGACTGGAATAAGAGTAGCAGAGATGGAGGAAATAAATATTAAGATAGAATTTAAACATGTTTGTGATAGGTGCGAAGGGTTGAGGCAAAGCCTGAGAGGTGGGGTAAGGAAAGTAAAAGGTGGGGAGGGGGTCTATTATTTGACAAGCATAGAAATGTATGCATATCTATCCATAATAGCAGAGGACCAAAGAGGGATGGCAGTAGAACTAGCCGGAAGAAAGGGCAGCATTTTGTTGGTGGTCAAGGTTATATGGGCTTATAGCTAAGAGATATTCCAGATGGGTCTTTCACTTGGTTCAGTGTCTGAGCCTGACTTCTGCTTCTCAAGTTGGCTGGAACCGTTAAGGCAGTGTATCGCACACTGTCGCCCAAGATTTCAGGTGTGCCGCGAGATGCTGGGGAAGAGCAAAGGCGCTGGCACCGGCTGACTGCCTTCAGGACGTGCCTCTCGCGGCAAGAGGCACATCCTGTAGGCAGTCAGCCGGCACCAGCGCCGCTCCTTCTCTACGCGCGTCTTCCCTTCCAGCACCCCTTACTGGCAGCTCAGGGCCCATTTGGAGGGCCTTCGCGCATGCGCCGACGTCTGCACACTTCCAGATGCCTTAAGCCGCGGCCACCACGTTTAGTGTGCCGCGGATTGACAAAAGTTTGCGAGACGCTGCATTAAGGCTTTATTGACCACCCATCTTTCAGGAGGCGGAAAAGCCCAGTGAACCCACAATTGAGGTTCACTTCAACTGAACAATGTTTCCTCTACGCAGCTCGGTGTCAGGAGGAGTGTGTGGCGCAGTGGTTGGATCTACAGCCTCAGCACCCTGGGGTTGTGGGTTCAAACCCCGCGCTGCTCCTTGTGACCCTGGGCAAGTCACTCAATCCTCCATAGCCCCAGGTACGTTAGATAGATTGTGAGCCCACCGGGACAGAGAGGGAAAATGCTTGAGTACCTGATTGTAAAAACTGCTTAGATAACCTTGATAGGCGGTATATAAAATCCTAATAAACTTGAAACTTGTCATGCAGGAGTCCTCTTTGTCAGTGGAAGGTATCATACTTTTAGTTGACGCACCGATCCCATTGGCAGGAATGCCTACGGAACGCTCTTACATAGCTTAGAGCTGCTTAAAAGTGACATTGCCACTGGGTTCTGAAGGGCGTCACAGCCTGCAATGTTCAAAGACATATTGCAGCGTCTATAAAGCAGAATTATAAAATGAGGAAAAGTCACGCTTACTTTTGTGCATGAAGGACTGCTCTCAGTTCAGTTGGAAACCCAGAAGAGAAGGTGGGAACTGCCGGTCCATAAATACCAAGACATTTTTCTGATATTGGCAAGACACATGATGAGCCCTGAAGAACCTGTTGCAGATCCCAAACCCAGGGTTGACCATCAGAAGCATATTTCCCTTAGGCCAAAATCTACAGATGGTGGATTAGAGTGTGTTCTAAAGTGGAAATTGCTAGTATTAAGTGTAATCACATAATTGCCTTACACTTGTTTCAATATCATGCAGTATTGCTAAATAAGATTATAACTTGTTTACATTTTCAACCGTGCCTGAGTTTGCATGGCATGTTGAAATATTCCAACAAGTTTTTAGAACAACCGAAAAGGTTTTCAAGGACTCCTCAGACGTTCTGACATTGTTCCATTGTTATATTGAGGACATATAGAGGAGCATAACCAAAACATGCATCTAAGTCCGATTTGCACGTAGGGCGCTAGTCGCCCAAAGTCGGCAGGGCACAAATGTCCATTCCCGAAAAATACATCTAAAGTATACTTTTTTTTTTTTCCCCCCGAAAATCATCCATCTGTGCGTCCAGACCGCCAGTATGTCTTATCTTCATATCACATTCTTGTCCAAATATTCGTCCAAGTCCCAAATGCCCAGAACAAAACCTTTTGGATGTGGGAGGGGCCAGCATCATGATGGACTGGCCATCCAGACATGGGCAACAGAGCAGTGGGACACCTTACAGGGCACTGCTGTGAACTTCACAAAAAGGGTGCCACATAAACATCTCACCAGAACTCCAATATAAGTAATGTTGAGCTCCCCAAAACCCACTATATCCACCTGTCTACAACCCCAATAGACCTTATGGCTGCAGGTGGCACCTATATGGCAGTACAGTAGGGTTTTGGTGGGCTCACATTTTCCACCATCAATGTAGTGGTTAGAGTGGCTTATGGGCCTGGGTCCTCATCTCTATGACCCACCTCCGAGGCTACTTAAAAGACCTCTGTGCAGCTTTACTAGGCTTTCCTATAGCAGATTATGATGATCCGGAAACAGGTATGTACATTTTTGTTCCGATTTTTATGGCGGTGTGAGGGGGTCAGTGATCACTGGGGGAGTGTGTGGTGGTCTGTACGTTGTGTCTGTAGTGGGTATCTAGTCACTTTGCATACCTTCCGGACACTTAGACCTGGTTTTAGATTGCCTAAGTCACAATGTTTAAGTTCCGTCCATGCAGCCTCATAAAACTTTCGATTATCCCTGCAGGACGACTAAGTCTAGGCTGACCCACATCCCGCTCTCACCACTCCTCCAAAAACACCCCTTTCAGCTCTGAGTGCACAGAGGCCTAAAATGTCCCTGGATATGTCTAAAAAGCCGTTTCGATTATCGGCACTTGGGTGATCAGTCTTTTAGGTGGTCCAAGTGGCAACCTGGGCAGGTTTTTAGATGTATTTCCATTTTGATTGTGAGCCTTATACTGTTCAGAGCAGCTATGAGGCAAGATGGCCATGAAGTGATATAAAAATGAGCATGTTAATTTTTTTTTTTTTAAACCTAGAAAAGTCTGGGTGAGGATAAACTTTAAAGATTCTGAGAGTAAAACATTTGAACAGTCATCTTTCGGAATTGCTTTGGGGCCAACGGTTAATCGTGGCATTGTGGGCTGGGTTCTCCCGTGCAGAGGGGAATCCAGGTCATTAAAAATTTGCAAAAGACAGAGATAGTGTTTGTGTGAGATCTATATTTTGAGTGCAAACACAAACAGTGTTTGAAAGAAATTATATGTGAGATGCCATGCCTTACTTGTCCATTTGAAGCCAGCAGAAGATATTCAGGGGGAAAAAAATGTAAGGACTCCCAGTGGCAAGTATGAACACAGCCTTAGGAAGCACACTGACAAGGTCAAGACTAATATTTTTAACCATCCTTTTCAGGCTGCAGCTAGCTTGGATTCTCTCAATCTTTGCTTCCTGGGATAAGGTGCCGGTCTTTCCTGGAATGTGTTTATGGCCGGGAAGAGAGGACCTCTGCACTTTGGACAGTGGGTTTAAAGAGCTCATTTTCCTCCCTCCCCCCCCCAAAAAAAAAAAACCCTGGGAAATGTATGATGCTAAAAGAGGTACGGTGGAAAGGAAGGGGTGCGTGCATGCGTCGGGAGGTGGGGAGGGGGCGCCTCACCCTTGCTACACCACTAAAAGTAACTGAAATGATCATTGTGAAAGCCCATTTCTAAATTGCCCATTGTAACTTCCTGGGTAAGGAAAGGAGATATCAGACCATGGAGGGGGAGGGAGAGATGCCAGGGCATGGGGGAAGGGAAGGAGACAGATGCCAGACCAGGGGGAAGGAAAGTTTTATAAACTATAAAGAGTTTTACCTCATGCAAAATTGTCATTTCTTTAATAAGGCGTTAACTGTTTTTTTCTGCGGCCCTCCAAGTACCTACAAATCCAAAATGTGGCCCCACAAAGGGTTTGAGTTTGAGACCACTGGTCTAGGGGATTCTGGAGGTGGTTTGGGGGGCTCACCGTCACCTATAAGGGAGCTGTAGTGAGGAGAAGCCATGGCACCCTTTTTGTGAAGTTCACAGCGGTGCCCTTTAAGGTACCCCACTATTTAGGTGGCATGTCTGGGTGTGCAGTCCCTCACTTTGCAGACACCTCCTATGTCCAACAGGGCTTGTTCTAGGCGTTTTGGACTTGGATGGAAAGTTGGACGGAAATGTGGTATAAAGATGGACGATCAGATCGGCAGGACGTATAATTAGACTATTTTCGAAAGTAAAAAAAAGTTGGACGTCTCTTTCGAAAATGGGTCTTAGGCTCTTTTTAACTTTGGACGACTTGCGATATGGACGTAAACGGACTTAGACGTCCCTTTCGATTAGGCCCCTCCACGTGATCATCGTTCATTGTAAACAGCTCAGGGTTCCCCTTGGGATATATAAAGGTTGCCAGATTCCCTCTATTAAAAAAGAGGACACCTGGTCCCCCCCCCCCCAAAAAAAAAAACCTCCCTGAGATCGGGACTGCATCTGGAGACGTCTGAGTTCGGGGACATGTCCAGGTTTTCCCGAACATCTGGTAACCCTATATAGAAACAGTATATAAATATAAATTTTTAAAAATTGCTGATCATCACCTGCTGTACTGTATATTGATCTGTAACTTTTCTATTTCATGGAGCTTTGTGATTTCACACTGGAGGGTATTGTACAGCACAAGCCACTTGTACATCATCAGGGCTTCAAAGCTGTCAATTTTATTTCAAAATCTTTAATGGGCTGATCATATGGACTGTGGTGCCACCCACTCCCTCCCGTTTTATTACAGTTCAGTACTGATATCAAAACGGACCATAATGCCAGTTCTGGATGTTTCAATTCCTAGTGAACTCTTTGAATTCGTCTACATAAAGGGATAACATTGACCTATTTGAAGACCGTCAGAGAAGGGGCAAGAGGCAAAGTAAGTGAGTGCCCTCCCCATCCACTAAATGAGATGTGATGAGGCTGGCGAGAGGATAAAAAAGAAGGAGAAAATCTGTGGGAAAGAAGAGAAGGGAGACAGAAGCAACATTTTTGTATATGGATATTTAATTAATTAGAGAGAAAAATTGTTCATACATTCTCCTGGTCAGTGATGCCATAAAACGTCCTTGAGCCATTGAACAGGTTTATTGCTTACAATTCCTTCTACTTACGACGTATTAGTTATTTGAAAATTCGGTTACAGGGTGCACACAATGGCACAATTTTTAATAGGCATGCACCAAATAAAATAGCATTTTGAAAATATGCTTATCCTTCACACAGGTAAAAACTGGTGCTTTGGAACTCATTTTTATAAATAGGGTTATGTATATCTATCTGGCGGTATTCAAATCCAGACTCAAAGGCCACTTCTTTGAAGCTGCTTTCAGTTCCAAACTCCCAACCCGCCTTCTAAGCACCGATATCTGCGTATCATTCCCTCTGTAATTCCCCCACCTGAGCACGGCGTAATGATGCGCCTTCTTGTCCAGTTTGTCTGTCTTTACTGGACCTTAAGCTCTTTTGAGCAGGGACTCTCTCTTCTGTGTTTTCACGTACAGCGCTGCATGTGTCTGGCAGTGCTTTAGAAATGATATGCACACGTACCCAAATTGGGAATTACACCTGGTTTCAGGAAGCGTAAGTCCTAGTGCCCAAATCTGGGCACCGAAATTGGCACTCATTGGCAATTCTATAATGGGTTCTCATTTTTCAGTGCCCATTATAGAATGGCATTGAGCACTGACTTTTTTTTTCCCCCCCACTGTCAATATTTGAGTGTGATTTACTGAATCTAGTTTTCTATGTTCATGGAGATTACACTAGCTGGGCATAAACATGTTCCTACACAAATGAAGTCCATGTCTGTCTTTCTGAGTTGCTTTGCTGTTGTTGTCACTTGGGAAAACTTCCTAGGGTAATGTGATATGGAGTGAATACGGTGAATTTCTTCTGTTTGTCTATGCTGAAAATAGCTTCTGTAGAAAACACTTGTCCATACTTGGCTTTGATCTAAAGCGTAGGAAGCGAGGAAAGTTCTATAAGATCATAAGAGTTGCCATTACTGGGACAGATCAAAGATCCGTGAAGCCCAGTATCCTGTTTCCAACAGTGGACAACCCAGGTCACAAGTACCTGACAAGATCCCAAGAAGTAAAATAGATTTTATGCTGCTTATCCTAGGAATAAGCTGTGGATTTTCACCCAAGTCTATCTTAATAACAGCTCATGTACCTTTTTTTTAAGAAAATGATCCAAGCCTTTTTTAAACCCTGCTAAACTAACTGCTTTCACCACATTCTCCAGCAACGAATTCCAGAGTAAATTGAGTGAAGAAATATTTTCTCCAGTTTGTGTTAAATCTACTATTTAGTAGCTTCATCAAATAGGAGGAAGGAGACTCAGGGCTCCTTTTACTAAGGAGCGCTAGCGTTTTTAGCGCACGCAGGATATTACCACACGCTACGCGGCTGGAACTAACGCCAGCTCAATGCTGGCGTTAGCGTCTAGCGCGCGCGGCAATGTAGCGGGTGCTATTCTGCGCGTTAATGCCCTAACGCAGCTTCGTAAAAGGAGCCTTTAGTAGCTTCGGCCGTAATAGGAGGAAGGAGACTTAAGTCGGGACACCTGTGGGTGACCTGATACTCTTATAGCATAGAGACAGAAAAACAATGAAAATCTCTGGTTCAGCTCCAGCTGTGACTGTTTTAATTAAGCAATAAAGTTCTTCTAGTAAATTCCCAGCAGCAGGGTATTTTTTGCAAATATTCTTCACTCAGTTAATGACAGTACCAATCTATCACCTAGGGTATCTCAAAGGCAGGTTGTATTGTACTTTTCTGTAATTGTTATACATTGATCCTCTCCAAACTAGATTACTGCAACGCCATCTACTTAAATCTATCCAAAAATAAGTATTCTAAGGACTCCAGCTAATCCAGAATACTGCAGCCAAACTGATCTTCTCAAAACGCAAGTCTGACCATGCCTCCCCACTCCTTGCCAAACTTCATTGGCTCCCAATAATCTCCAGAATCCATTTCAAATGTTCCTGCCTGGCTTTCAAGATCATTCACGGAATCCTGCCTCCTCTTATCCCACTGTCTTTCAACTCCTCCAGTCCCGACTCCTCCAGAACTGCCCAAAGGCTTAAACTAGCCTCTCCACGCGGCATCCACTATGCAGGCAAACTGGGAAAATCCCTTCTCTTCAAAATCACAGGTCTTTGGAATGACCTCACCACCCCGCTGCGAAACCCTGAGCTCCTCTTCTGTTATTCGCAATCAACTGAAAACCTGGCTTTTCAGCAAATTGTAGCTCTATCCTTCCCCCCTTTTCCTCTCCCCCCCTTCTACACATAAGTTCATGTAATCCGTTTTTCTTCTTCTCTACCACTATTTTAAGTTCTGTGTAAACCGTGTCGCGCTCCATTCTCTCATGGATGATGATGCGGTATATAAACTTAAGGTTTAGATTAGATTAGATTAGATTGATGTGTAGGCCTGCCATTAACTTCCAGCTAATGAGGCGATACTGAAATATGTAAGATAGGAAGTAGATAAGAAAATTTCCCCTCCTGAGAACAAAATTCTGTCTGGGTGACATTCACTTTCTATAACTAATATCCCTGCTTGCAGTGCAAAGGAATGCGGAATTCATTAGCTGGCATATTGGTAAATGGATAATATAGATTTGTAGGTTACAGGGCTAAGGAATTGGAGTCGGAAGCGATTTTGGGTGGAGTTGGGAGTAGGCAAAAAATGTATTGACTCAAACTTCAGCTTCAAAATAAAAACTTGCAACATTATAATATATGGTAAAGTGCAAATGTGCTAATCTTCATGGACCCAGGCACATTTGTACTTACAACTTTGGTGTTTTTAGAGTGCATTTCACCCTGATGCAACCATATAGACAAAACTTGGTCATGTGTTTCTGGGAGTATTTTTAATACGGACCTTTCCTTTGCATCTTGTTTGCTCTGAACCGGCTGCCTTTGTGCTTTCTTACCCCCCATTTTATAGGCCTATATGTGTAAGTGCTGTCAACTGGGGGGGGGGAATTATTAGCATGGGCTCCTGTTAAGGCGTGTTATTTATTATTCACCACAGTTATTAGTAACTAGATCTTATTGCATAAAATTGGACCTGTGCTGAAATAGCCCGTGTCAGTAGTACAATAACACATCTTAATGGTAGCCCATGTGATAACTACCCCTTTGAATGGTGAGGTCACAATTTCAACATGGTTTTATTTAGGAGGTGGAAATAAATTTTATGGGATAAGGCGAATGACCCTCTTAACCCCTTGGCTGAATAAACTTCTTCTTTTCTTAACCCCTATGGCGCTTATTTTCAAAGCATATGGATGTCCCAAAATGCCAAAATGTGCATCCATGAGCTTAAAACATCTAAATCCTAATTTTGGAAAGGCAGAATTTGGACATCCGACACTGCCATATGTCCACATAGAAAGAGGAGGGGGGGGGGAGTGTTGTGGATGTATTTTGGGGCATAGGTCTAGGAAGGGCCCAAAATCAGGACGTCCGACAGTGATTACTGAAGGAAAGGAAACATCCAAGTTTGAAAAGAAGGATGTCCTTAATTAGACCTGTTTCAGTCATGGCTATGATATAAAAATGTTTGTACATAAATATATTCAAAAATCACTTAATCCCACCCCTCCCATTTCCTACCCCCCTCCCTGGATGTGTGTAGGAATCAGAAACCTTAAATAAAGAACAATCTATTGTCTAACATAAACCTCTAATGGACTCCAAATGGTTTTAAATCTTTTACTAGTCCTCAATTGCTCTGATAACATCATTTCATACCTGTAACTTTGACAAAGGGTTTCCCACCAAAACACAAGGTTTAGTCTGTCCCAATTCTTCCAGTTTTTCAATATTAGCTGCATGGCCACTCCCGTCATAACAAGAAAAAGTCTATTTTTATTTATATTGATTGGACTTTTAGGTTTTAACAATGTACCAAAAAGGACCACATCGTATGATAATGGTATGGAAACGCCTAGTACCATAGTAATTTTCCCCCCATATGGATTTCCAAAAATTGAGTATTAAGGGACAATAGAACAACAGATGATCCAGTGTCCCTATTTCAAGATGACAGTGCCAGCATCTATTAGACTATGAACTATCTAACTTTAGCAAACGAACAGGGGTCCAAAAAATTATACACAACAGAAAAAAACAGGTTTGTCTCATAGATGCTGACGCTGTACATCTCATCCTCCAAGTCCAAATCCGTGGCCATTGAGTAGCACAAATCTGTTGCTTTGTCTCACTGCTCCAAATGTCCCTTAGGCTACGCAAGTTTCAATTTATTTGATATACCGCAAATACAACCACAGTTAGTCTAAACGGTTTACAATAATAATATATTAAAAACAAAAAAAATTAAAAAGACATAACAAGGGAGGCAATAAACAAAAATTCAACCAACCTACAAACAAAAATGGGTACAAGGGGGATAAAGAAAGGGAGGTTACGAGGAAAAGCAAAAAGACTGGGGAAGTCAAGGTGAAATTCTGCCCAAACAATTAAAGACATAAGCTAAGAAGTCGAGAAGAAAGGGTGATCCATAGCATGAGTAAAGTAAGGAAAAAGATCAAGAGCAGAAAGCCAAAGAAAAATAGTATGACTTCAGTTGTGCCTTAAAAGTCGCAAAAGATTTTTCGATGTGGAGGTAGTAGGGTAAGGAATTCCAAAGGGTGGGAGCCCTTTGGGTGGAAGAGGAATTCCTATGAAAATCGAGAAATAATTGCCAAAATGAAGGGACAATCAGTAACTGTTGTTGAGGTGAACGTGATGTTCTTTGTGGTGAATATGGGACCAGAAGGCTGTATAAGAAAGACGGAAGACCATCAGATAGTATATGGTAAGAATGTTCTATTTGAAAGGAATACGATAAGACACAGGAAGAATATGTTCTGATTTTAAAAGTGGCATAACGTGATCAAACTTAGAACAGTGGTACAGTAATCTGACTGCAGTGTTCTAAACTAACTGAAGCCAGTGCAATTGATATTTTGGAAGACCGATGAGAATGGCATTGCAGTAGTCGAGTTTGGACAAAACTGAAGAATGCATGAGAGTACGAAATGAGCTAGGTTGGAGAAATGAGCGAATAGATCGAATTTGGCAAAGAGCATAGAAAGAAGAAGATACCACCTTAGAGATATGTGAATGAAAACTTAGGGTATTATGTATCTCAGCACCTAAGATTTTCGTCTTTAGTGAAAATTTTAAAGGAGCTTCTTTCATAGTGAAATTTAGAGCCCCCAACCGCCAGACTGTTCCTCTGCTCTGCATGGATGTCTGTGTGGCCATTTTCTAAGAGTGCTGTGGTACAGACATCCATGTTCCTTGTTTTCCCCTGTTCAGAATGTGGACGTTCAAGTTTGAAAAATTGTTGTTCATGCCGGATGTCTTCAGCACACAAATATCCATCTAACTTATTTTCAAAAAGGAAATCTCTCATATTTTCTGTTCGAAAATACACATGAGATGGATGCCGATTTGGGACATCCTGACATGGACGTCCCTATTGTGACGTAGATAGAGTTACAAAATGTCTGGATTTCCCCGGACATGTCCTCCTTTTCGAGGACGTGTCCGGGGGTCCAGACAGCTTTTCAAAACCCGGCACTTTGTCTGAGTTTTGAAAAGCCTCCTCTAAATCGCGTTGGGCAGGAGGAAATCCACGCATGCGTGGATGCCATGCGATGACGAGAACAGGCAGCGAGGCTAGGGCGGGATTGGGACGTAATGGGGTGGGAATGGGTGAAACTGGGCGGGCCTAGGGGTGGGTTTAGGGGTCCGTATTTTACTATAATCAAATCTGGCAACCCTAGATGTGGACGTCCTTTCAAAAACACCCCTCTATATGTGCCATTGAGCAGGTATAAAAGCCGATGTGTGAATTTTTCTTCCTTACACATGTATTCCCTGTGTGAAATGGACCCACTTGAAATCTTTGCATGACGTAGATCTCCATGTGTAAACAGTGACTTTCTGAAATCATTTTTGAACATATATGCAATATATCTTTATAAATGTTGATGTTTCTACATGGATATTGTAAATAAGGCTTCTATCATAACCCCCTATGTATTGTAAATTATGGGGCAGTGAAGAGAAGATTTTCATAGTTGCTAAAGACATAAACATGACACTTAGGGGATTGATATTCAAAAGGGTTTATCCAAGAAAGAGCCTCTCCTGCCTGGTTAAACTCCAGTGAGCTGGCCAGTCTCAGATATTCAACGGTACTTAACAGGATAGCGCCACTAAATATCCCCACTAACCGGGCATCCTCTAGCAAGTTGGCAGCGATATTCAGTCAGCTAACTGGCTAGACAAGGACATAAAGATAGGACCACAAAACAGCTGTCCTAACTTGATGCGGCAAGTTAACTGGGCACCAGTCTGCTGGTTAACTTCCAGGTCAGTATACACAGTGGCGTAGTAAAGGGGGTCCTCCCTTCCCCCCCTCTTTAAATCTTCATCAGCGCGAACAACTTCTCCAGCCTGCTGCTCGGGTTGGCCTGGTTCCGCTCTGAAATTACTTCCGGTTCACAGGACCAGGAAGTGACATCAGAGGGAAAGCCAACGTTAGTGCGAGCAGCAGGCCAGAGAAGCTGCTTGCGCTGGCGAAGATTTAAAGAGATGCGGGGGAGGATATGGGAGGGCGTGAGGGTGGCATGGGGGACAGTGAAGGAGCAGGGGGTGCCACTTACCATTGCTACGCATTGAATATTCAATGCCAGGAGATGCATATGCCCTTGCATTGAATATCCAGGATTAGGTCAGCCCATGGCTGGAAGTGGTTTACAAGTTGCTTACCGCTATGGGCTGAATATTACCCCCTTGTTACTCAAATGGTACAGTTCTGTACAATTAGATCTCATCTTATGATCTCCATTGGTTAAATGCATCAAATTGTAAAGCGATAATTTATGTGATCTCTTTTACATTATACTGAGAGCTCTCTGGTTTCATTTTTCCACAGGTAAAGACGAACCTTCCAGCTATATTTGCACAACATGTAAGCAGCCTTTCAACAGCGCCTGGTTCCTGCTTCAGCATGCTCAGAACACCCATGGATTTCGTATCTACCTGGAAACCAGCCCTTCCAGCAGTCCCTCACGCCACGCCTCACCATCCCTCCTCCTCTGGGGCCAGATCCCGTTGCAACCCTCACCTTTGATGAATTTCTTGGGGGACAACAATCCTTTTAGGTCTTTTAAGAATGACCGGACCCATCTTGCGTGAGCACCTGGCTTTGGTGAAGCTCGGCTCCCCAATACACCGCCACTCTTTAGCCCACCTCCTCGTCACCACCTGGATCCGCATCGCCTTAGTGCCGAAGAAATGGGGTTAGTTGCCCAGCATCCCAGTGCCTTTGACAGAGTTATGCGTCTAAACCCCATGGCAATGGAGTCTCCAGCGATGGACTTCTCTAGAAGGCTTCGAGAACTGGCTGGAAATAATTCCACTCCTCCTCCAGTCTCACCAAACCGCAACAATCCTATGCATCGCTTGTTGAATCCTTTCCAGCCTAGCCCTAAATCATCTTTTTTAAGTACTCCGCCATTGCCACCAATGCCCCCTAGCAGTACCACCCCTCCACAGCCTCAGACAAAAAGCAAGTCCTGTGAATTCTGTGGGAAAACATTCAAGTTCCAGAGTAATCTTATAGTGCATCGTCGTAGTCATACAGGAGAGAAGCCCTATAAATGTCAGCTCTGTGATCATGCATGTTCCCAGGCCAGCAAACTAAAACGTCATATGAAAACACATATGCACAAAGCTGGTTCCATGACAGGTAGGTCAGATGATGGACTGTCGACCACAAGTTCTCCTGAGCCAGGCACAAGTGAATTAACTGGAGAAGGTGTAAAATCCAACGAAACAGACTTCAGGAATGAAAGCGATCCATCTCTAGGCCATGAAAACGAAGAGGAGGAGGAGGAAGAGGAAGAGGAGGAGGAAGAACTTGAAAATGAAAGTAGGCCAGAGTCAAGCTTCAGTATGGACTCGGAATTCTGTCGCCAGCGAGAAAATGGCTCTAAATCTCTACATGATAGGAAATCCCTGGTCATGGAGAATGTTAACCTTGGTGCCATCCAGCAATATAATGACATGTTAGCTGAGAAACAGAAAAGAAGTCATTTTATGAAGAGGTCTTCAGATCCACGAGAACTGTGTCGGCAACATATAGTTGATGAAGTCTCAGTGGCAAGGGAACTTAACAATACAGAGGAAGGGACAGTGAATGGCAGAAACTTTGGCCCAGGTGAACCTTTTCCAGGTTTGCTCCCCCGAAAGCCAACACCCATAACGAGCCCTGGTTTGAACAACTCCTCGAAGCGGATAAAGATAGAGAAAGACTTAGACTTACCTCCAGCAACAATAATACCTTCAGAAAATGTTTACTCACAGTGGCTGGTGGGATATGCAGCATCAAGGCACTTCATGAAGGATCCATTTCTAGGATTCACAGACTCCCGACAATCCCCCTTTGCAACTTCTTCAGAGCATTCTTCGGAAAACGGAAGCCTGCGTTTCTCCACTCCACCAGGCGACATGTTGGATGGGGGTCTCTCAGGGCGCAGTGGGACAGCAAGTGGAGGCAGCACCCCTCACATCGGTGGACCTGGTCCTGGTCGACCAGTTCAAGGAGGGCGGAGAGTGACACATGTGAGTACTGTGGAAAAATATTTAAGAACTGCAGCAACCTGACAGTGCATCGCCGGAGCCACACAGGAGAGCGGCCTTACAAATGCGAGCTCTGCAACTATGCATGCGCCCAGAGCAGCAAGCTGACACGCCACATGAAGACACATGGCCAGATTGGGAAGGAGGTCTACCGTTGCGACATATGCCAGATGCCCTTCAGTGTTTACAGTACCCTGGAAAAACACATGAAAAAGTGGCATGGAGAACATTTGTTGACAAATGATGTCAAAATTGAACAGGCAGAAAGAAGCTAGGAACCTCTCCCCTTCCCTACTGGGTTAAATCAGGGGTCTAGGAAACATTTAATTAATTTGTACAGTTTCAGCTATTGCCAACTGAGAAGAAAACAGACCTAACTTGCCTCCGTAAAAATAACTTAGCATAACTTGTGTGGTGCCAGAGCTTGGCACATAAATAAAAACCTATATCTAAACCTGAGGGTTGATTAAGGCAGTAAAAACTTGTGGAGCCTTTTAACTGTGCAATAATAATTTCTGTATTTATTGGGTTTTTGTAATTTTTGGCATGTGCAGGTACTTTTTTTTTTTTTTTTTTTTTAATTCTCGCTGTTTAAATTTCTTTTAAAAATTGTGTTGGGTATCTCTTTAAAAAAAAAAAAAAAAATACCCAGCAGTAGCCTGAGATTGCTTGCATGGGAGGGAACAAAGGGAAACATATCTTTTTAAGGTACTAATTTTGGGGGGCTGCTGCTTTTTTGTTTGTTTTTAAAGGAATTTAAGCTAAGCTTGTGTAATTTCTTGTGAAGAAGCCAACACTGGAGAGTAAACTTTCATTTTATGAATAATAATAATATTATTACTATTTGTGTTTTGGTTCAAAGCATGTAGGTCAGATGACAAAGCGGATAACAATCTTTCAAAATGGTAGCACTTAAACTTATTTTTGTAAATGGAGTCTGATATGTAGCACTGATGATGTCATAATGAGAAGGCGAGGGAGGGCACCTTTTATTTTCTGTGCAGATTTCACCCTGGAGGCCACTGAGCTATATACGATCAGGTATTAATTGAAAGGAGCTACATTTAACAAGCAATATATTTATTGTATATTTTTAGCAGGTAGCATGGCACTGGTAGGTGCCACGTAGACTATAGATGGGAAGACTGCTATAGGGCCAAGGTGCTAAATCACGTTTAATGAGAGCGCAAATGTTTAAACACATTAGCGGGGTAATTCTATAAACCCACCACTTAGAATACTAGCCCATATTTGCACGTAAGTGCTATGTGGTAAAGGGGAAATTCTATAAGTGATGCTCAGAATTCAACACAGGGAAAAAAAATATCGTCACCCAATGTAATTCTATGATCCCCCATACCTAACTTTTGGTGTCGGACCTGCACCTGCCGAAACCTGATGCAAATGTTGGCGCCCAAGTTAGGTGCGCTGAGGCAGTGTTCTGTAACTATGTGCGTAACTTTTCGGATTGCCCCCCCCCCCCAACATGCCCATCCCCTCCCGTGGCCACACCCCCTTTTCATTGACATGTTATTAGAGTTAGATGCCATGCCTTATAAAATTGCGCGCGGCCAGATGCGCGTGCAGATTTTAAGGGGTGCCAATTAGCATCGACAATTGGTTGCTAGCACCTGATTATTGACATTAATTGGCTCGTTAGTCAATTAATTTGCACACACATCTCAGGAGCGTGCCCAAATTCTGGTGCCCAAATATATATATATATAAAATATAGAGTAAGTGCATATCTTCAAAAGCATGTAATTTGTGGGGGCTGGGTAGAGCCTGGGCAGGGAAACTCTTTTACACATATAATTTATAGAATACTGTACGTTATCTGCATATCTCTGGAAACTAGACGCAAGTATTTACACCAGTTCTGTGACCAGCGTAAGAGCTTGCACCTAAGCATAGACCCTTGTATACAGTAGTGAAATGAGGGAAGTTTGTGCCCAGTGTGGAAGCGCTCGATATCGCTATGCCGTGTGCCCCCCCCCCCAATGCACTCTCCTCCTGTACCTCTTCAAATCTTCGCCGGCAGCAAGTAGAATCTCTAACCCACTGTTCATGCCGACTATGCCTTCTCTCAGAAATCATTTCTTGGTCTTGTGAACAGGAAGTGATGTCAGAGAGATGGATGAGGCTGGTGTGAGTAGTAGGGCAAGAGATCCTGCTCACTGCCAGCAAAGATTTGAAGAGGTACATATATGAGACAATTCCCATCGCCGGGGTCAGGGGAGAAGAGAGTGCTGGCGCCCCTGCCAGGACAAGTCCGGGGTGATTTGCCCCTCCTTCCTACACCACTGCTTGTATATAGCTAGGGTTGCCAGATTTTCCTTTCAGAAAATCCTGACCCCCTTAGCCCATCCCCCACCTAGTTACGCCAGGTTTTGAAAAGATGGCCGGACCCCCGGACATGTCCTCAAAAGGAGGATATGTCCTGGGAAATCTGGACATCTAGTAACCCTATATATACCCTATATATTACCATCCTAGCATTTGGTAAAGGAAAGGAGGCACCTACTTTCCTTTATTAGGACATGCATCAATCAGGTGCCCCGTTATAGAATGACTCCCTAATTGCCTGCATAATTAAATGTAAGCGGCTTGCTTGCAACAACATTGCTGTTAACACACATCGACAAGCTTGCATTAGTGGTTATACAAAACCACGTGGATAGGGTGATCAGATACAAAAATGTCCCACTATCCTGTTACACAGTGAAAAACTGAATGCATTGTCATGCAAAAAAAAAAAAAAAAAGTAAGACGCTTTCATGCAAAAGACTGAACTGCACTTCAGGGAGGTAAGCTTAGGTTTTTGCATCATTGCCCGCATTAGCATGCATTCTTCACTGTCTGTGTTAAGGCACGCCTCATTTGCATCTCACTTGCAATAACAAGCCATGCAAATCCAGTTTAGTACACGGTCCCTTTTGTTGCAAGATAAGTTCTTTTAGGTTGTCACTAATGCTATTAATAGAAAGCAAACTGCCATATTTTTTTGAGACTGAAAACTACTTCATAAAGCCACTATTGCTTAGGTAGGTTGGGAATTATAATTGCGACAGCTAGGCAACTAGGCACGCACAATCGGTCGCTTCTCATCCCAGGACAGAACATTCTGGAAGGGAGTATGATGTCAAATTGAAAGTGCAGTTTCTCACATCATAATGCACAATGATGTTATTGTATAGGGCAGGGGGGTAGGGAACTCCGGTCCTCGAGAGCCGTATTCCAGTCGGGTTTTCAGGATTTCTCCCAATGAATAGGCATTGAAAGCAGTGCATGCAAATAGATCTCCTGCATACTCACTGGGGAAATCCTGAAAACCCGACTGGAATACGGCTCTCGAGGACCGGAGTTCCCTACCCCTGGTATAGGGGAAAGGCAAGACGGGAAGCTTCCGTCAGTGGTGTTACCTGTTCTTGAGCTATGCATTATAGTCAAAACTACATAATAAGCTTGCTCTGCTCTCCAATTCCTTTGTATTCTGTGTTAGCATATTAGGAGTGGCAACTAACGGTGAACAATTAAAGATTTAATTATGTTGACCCGCACTTTAAAGCTTTTGTTAGTGTTTCAATGGCTTCTAAACAAGAAATTACACCACTTTTGTTGTACTCAACCCAGATGTGGGTTAAACTATAAGGGAATAACTGAGATTAAGTGTCGGTGTTGCAAAAGCGTGGTATTCACAATACTGGCACTATAAAAATAAAAACGTAATTTATTGGACGGTTTTTCTACTGCCATTCAATTTGATGTGAGTGCCTTGAAAACTGATCTTCCTATTACAGTCTCTTGAGACAAATGCAAAAACATTTTCTTTTCCTTTCGGGGGGGGGGGTAGGGGGAGAACAGAAACGGAGAAAAAAAAGTATGAACAAAACAATAAAATGAAAACTACAGTACTTTTCACAAAGCCACATTTGCTTAACCCCTCCCCCCTACACATACACGCATACATACACACACAATTCCTGGTTGAAGATAGCGGACAGAAGTAAAATCAATAACGACTCAGACTCCATGAAGTTAATCTAGCCAGCACAACTTCAACTATTCCAGGAGCCGAATTCTGTTCAAACTTTCAGGAAACGCTGCTTAGGGAACAGAACGGAAGCGATTTACTGCTGAATTTAAAAATAAAATTAAAAAAAAAAAAAAAAAAACTGAAAATGACACAAGTTACCGAATTGCTATCGTTGAACGGGGGGGAAAAAAAACTAAATATTCAGGAACAACGGCTAATTTTATATTTAAAAAAAAAAAAGAAGATAAATTTAGTGCACTCTGTCTTAAAATACGTTTACAGTATTGCATACGTACAAGGGTAAATAAAATTGTGTACATGTGTTGGAACGACCATCTGTTTTTTTTTTCAGTTTGCTGAATAGGTTATAAAGATAATGCCATAATGGTTATGTGTATATTGTTCTTATGTTTTTTATATATATTATTATTATTTTCAATTTTGGTGATGGGGATTTAGCATATATTATATATATTAAAATTTCTTGATTACTGTAAAAGTGGACCAGTATTGGTAATAATGGAGAATGCTTGGGCATTTTACAAAACCTGAAAAAAATTTCCTTTTTTTTCTCTTTCTTTTCCTTGGAAAATGTTGCAGTAAAATTTTAAATGGTGGGTCAATAAATTTGTTATTGTCACTGTAACTGTAAAAGTCTTGAGTTTTTTAGTACATTTTTTCTGCATTGGGTGTTAAACTATTTTTATCAAAAAAAAAATGTATAGAAATGTGTATTTGGGGGAACTAAAAGGTGATTGCTACACCATGTAGAAAAAAAAAAATATGTAGGGGGAAAAAGTGCTTAATATTGTTATTGCTTTGCAGAAAAAAAGTAATTTCTGACCTGTACGTCTTTAACCCTCTTTCCTGCCCCCCCCCTTCTCTTCCCCCTCCTTCTGGAATGGATATTGATCTCAGCTGGTTCATATGATGTAACTGTAATTTTTTTTTATCTGTATGCTTGTCCTTTTGAAGGGATTTTAATGTACCTTTTTCGTTTGTTAGTGAATTTGGAAGACAAACAGACTGCCGTAATATATTTTTTTAATTTGGCAGGATAAAACATTGCAAAAAAGGAAAAAAAGAAAAAAAAAATCTTTGTATGTTAAGGTCCTACTGTACAGGATAAAAGGTTGTTTGACGACCTAGGAGTAAAACAAAAAATGAAACAGGATAATTAAATGTTTTTGTTCAAAAATGATTTTGAGTTAATGTGTGTATGTGGGTGTAGATTATACATATATGTATGTAAGTGTGTATATATATACATACATATATATATGTATGTGTGTATGTATGTGTCTGAGTGTGTGTGTGTGTCAGAACAGGCCTACAGAAATGTCCTAGGTATGGGCTGTCATTTGAATGAGTGTCATCCTGCTAGTAAGAGCATTCCCTCTTCACCTCTCTCCTAATTGTGTAATCTTGCACGCACAACTTGACGCTTAGCGCAGAGTTGTGCCCAATGCGTAATTTGTTGGAAATTAGATGCTAATTGGCTTTAACAATCAATATTTGTCTATAATCGGTGTCGATTGGCGCAAACTTTGCAGCTTCATGCGTAACAGCCCTCAGTATTCTACAGACTGAGCAGGCAAAATTCATGGCGCACAACTGCAAGGGGGCTGTGATTTTAGGAGGGGCATGGGCGGGCCAGGGCATGCCTAGCGCTTCTGCGCACAGATTCTAGAATACTTGCAGTTAACGCAGCTGGCAGCAGCTGCGCGTGAATATTTATACCAGCCACTGAGCTAACGTAAGCGACCCGCCTAAAATTAAGTGTGTAACTGCTAAAACAACAATTACGTGCCAATAAAGAATTGGCACGTAGCACACGTCATCTTGGCCCCAAACGGTAGCGAATTATCCCCTATATGCACATAGTGGGCCCTTCCCCCCTCCCTCCCGGGCATGTGTGCAAACTGTCGCACATGTATTAACCGTTGCACACATGCACCCTGTCGGAAAAGAGAGCCTACTGTGTGTGTAAAGAGAGCCCATTATGCGCACATATCGCGCACTAATTAAGAGGATGCTGTTTTAACAACATTCACGGTGAGCAAAAAAAATTTCTAAACGAAAATGACACAACAATTTTATGGGTCCCCGTCCCTAAAATTTTCTGTTCCATTAAGGCCGTCTGACCTATAGGCTGCTTGGATCCTGCATCAAGCTCCTCTGGGGTATGATCTAATCAGGTTGGTTGGCACTGCTCTCCATATTACCGTATATACTCGAAAATAAACGGAGATTTTGGGGCCAAAAAAAGAGGTCTTGGTTTATATTTAAGTTCTCTTGTTGCAGGCCTCCCATGGGTCTGCCTGAAAAAGCCCTGGTGGTCCAGTGGTGAGCCAGGACAGGAGCAATATTTTAAAGCCCTGGTGGTCTAGCGGTGAAGTGGGGTAGGACTGATCTTCCTGCGAGACTGCAGCGGGAACTCATGGCAGGCGTTTTTAATTGCGACTGTCACAGGGCAGGAACGTAGGAAGGTCGTACCTGCCCTGCCTCACTGTTAGACCACCAGGGCTTTTAAGATAAGGTTTACAGGGGGGCAGGGGGAGGTTTAGAGTGCGCCGGGACAGGACACAGGAAGGATCGCTCCTGTCCTGGCTCACCGCTGGACCACCAGGGCTTCAGGCAGGCATCGGGGGCTGGGTAGGAAGGAGAGCTGGATGCAAGGCAGGGCACTTGAAATACAAAACCCCCGGTTTATATTTGAGTCAACCTTTTTTTCTCCTTTTTGGGGGAAAAAGGTTACCTTATTTTATATTCGAGTTTATATATACGGTAAATGAAATTCTTTTTTTTTGTTGTTGTTAAAATAATCACAACAAAGATTCCCTACCCCCCCTTCAAAATAAAAACATATGCTGGAGCAACATTCCTCAGGCATTTCATGGCTTAATATTTAACAAACTTTCTACTGAATAGTAAGCATTATAAGCAATCCATATCTCTTGTTTATTCTCTTCCCAGTATCTAGTTTCCTGTTCTGTTCTTTGAAAGAGAGTTGTTGTGTCTGTTTTGGCATGGAAAATGGGGATCTGCTAATTTAAGTAAGTGTGCAGCCCCGTCTCTTTCTTGCCAGACAGGACCTCATCTCCCTAAACCTCTTTGTAGTCCACGGATTACGTACGTGCATTATAGCTCTTCAAGCCAAGTTCTACATTCCAGAAACTTACTAATGTTTGAAGAACCGTAAGGAAATCCTGTGCCTTTGAAATTTCTTCTTTTACAGTATCATGACAATTACTGCCATATCTTTTTGGAGGGGGGGGGGGGTGAGAATTCACAGGAGACAAGGGATATAACCTCAAAACGGAAGCCACTAGTAATATCAGAAAAAATTTTGTAAAGTTGTTCCATTTTTGTAGGACATCTTTTGTGTTTGTCAAATCAAAAGAATGTGAAACAAAGAGAATGAAGAATAACTTCTTTCAAATGTAACAGACTTCTTTATTCAGACACACACACACACAAAAAAAAGCCAAAATAATTGCTACAGGGGCTGATGGGTAAACACCAGATTTATTAAAGAAAACCTCCCTGTTTTCATGGGGCAGATATTGGTTCTAAAAATTCTAGAAATGAGACTTCCTCCCCATGTCTGGTTTCTGTTTAAATGTATATCAGTTGTCAGTGCCACAGGTTTTCAGGTTTAATCAAGAACATGTTCTAGAGAAATCGTGTATTCTGTTTTACATTATGGGGTCTGTTTACTAAAATGTGTGTACGTTTTTGCACTTTTACCATCAGGAGTGTAGCCAGAAACCCAGTTTTGGGCAGGCCTGAGCTCAAAGTGGGTGGACCCGAGAACCCTGCCCAGCATCTCTCCCTCCCCTCCCCTCCCCAAGTAATCTGTGGTTTCTTAATTGCATTCCGGTAAACACCCCTCACCACCACCACCATATCTTTTAAGTCCTTTATTTTTTCGCCGGCAGTGAGCAGCAACTCATATTTCCTGCTTGTACTGGTCCACAAACAGGAAGTTTCCTCAGAGGGAAGGCCAGCGTGAACAGGTATGAGTGCCTTGTTGCTGCCAATGAAAAGATTTTAAAGGTACTGGGGCTTCAGGAAGTTTAGTTAAGAGGCCCCCAATCACCAGGAGGGAGGGAGAGATACCAAGGGCCTTTGGCTTGGGGATCCCTGCCAATTGCATCATAGCTGTGCCTGAGTTCAAAGGGGGTGAGCTTGTGCCCATCCATGGCTATGCCACTGCTTATTATGTGGTAAGTGCAAAGGCCATGCAAGGTGTGCCCAGCACGTCCCCTGCAGTTACTGCGTAGAAATGATCACATTATGCTTATTTATAATCAGCGCAGATGCACTGAAATCCCTCTCTTAAGAAGGCAGTCAATTCAACCATGCTAACTGCAATGTGCAGTCCATTCCCTCTCTTCACCCATAACTCACTCAATTCACGCCCCCTAATACACTACAATAAGCACAGGGTTTTTAGCGCACTAATTTTTTTTTAGCACACGATAGCCGTTATCACGGTCCCATGCTAATGATTAATGCATACCAAACCCAAGCCTACTGTTTAAGTGTTTAGTAAACAGTCCCCTATCGTTGGCCTAGTCTTTTCGTTCATATACGTCATGTAACACCAGCAGCTTTCTGATGATTTGGTTGAACCACTGAAAAGCCAGCAATCGTAAAGGAATGAAGCACAAGGACCTTTTGGTATTTTTTAATGGAGGCGTGGTGGAAATAAAGCATTCTCTGTTTGTATCCTGCATCTGCATGGGCTGAAGAATTGGGTCAGGTGGTCCAGACGGCTCTCATGGCAAGATCTGCGTGCTCTTATTGTTGTTTTAATAATGGTGATCTCATAGTTTGCATAAAGTCCATCCCACCTTCTGGTAAGAAATTTCTTGAATTGGGTCAGAAGTACTGAACCAGGCATGCCTGCCATCTTCACTTTTTAAGGTACATGAACTTTTTCCGCATGAAAAGCAGCGCCCCCACCCCCACCCCACTCCCCCATCCCTGCTAACTCTAGACCAGAAGTGTGAAAGTCCCTCCTCGAGGGCCGCAATCCAGTCGGGTTTTCAGGATTTCTTCAATGAATATGCATGAGATCTAGTAGCATACAATGAAAGCAGTGCATGCAAATAGATCTCATGCGTATTCATTGGGGAAATCCTGAAAACCCGACTGGATTGCGGCCCTCAAGGAGGGCCTTTGACACCCCTGCTCTAGACGGATGATGCCAATTGTTCTCCTTTGCAGGGAAATCATACCAACACAAGGTCCAATTCAGCATTTCATGCTGGTTTCTGAGGAAAAGACAGTCCAAGGTTCTGCCCATCAAAGGCAATCCATTTTTTTTTTTTTTTTTTTTAATGGTGCTGTTTGTAGTTTAAAACTGCAAAGCAAAGTTTTGTTATTCACGTTGATTGAATTTGCTTTGGGAAAGCAAGCCATTTTAATTACTTTTTCTATTGCTTATTGTATGAGTTTTTATTGTTTACTTGGAGGATTTGTCTTTTAATACAACCTGAAAGTATTTATTATTGCTTGATATTTCAGCTCTGTTGGAGAAACGGGAGCACGTTTGTTTATTTTTTTAAAAAAAATTTATTCTTATTATCACTGTTATGCATAAAATGTTGGGGTGGCAGGAGGTCATTTCTGTCTGGCTTAGTGAAATATTTATTGCTTCTTTTGTTTTCTCTATACCAGATTTTGGCCTCTTTTTTCCTCTCCCTTAAAGTCGCAATGTTGAGTTTAGCATGTGTCTTACATTTCATTTGTATGCTTGTTCAAACACAAAAGTTTGTTGCAGTCCTAAGCTACAAAAAAATAAAACTAAATTGAACATTTAACTTGATAACTCCATATCTTGTCTTTCCTGTTTTCTCCTCCAGCCTTTGCTAGAGTCTAATTCGTTAATTGTGGTTCATTTCAGCTACGTAACTATCTAATTAGGTCATTCAAAATGGTGGTACCTGCAAAACCTCCACAGTAACTGTTGGGGGCTGCCCATAATGCAGGGCAAAGGTCACCACTTTCCATTAATGGCATGTTGATACAAAGGGCCATATTTTATATAGGACGCCTAAGTTCGGGATCCGTGCATGGTAATTGACTGTGCAGGTTTTCAGTCAATCAAAAACAAACAAAAAAAAGATTAAACAATTTAAGAGTTCGGCATCAGACTCTTAGGACGCCTAGCGATGCTTAAATGGAGGTACCTTCTCTCATCTAAGGATGCCTATCTGAAAGGTAGGCATGGTTACAGGTGGAGAATAGGCAGGGTTGACTTAAGTGTCGTTAGGCGACCAAGATAGGCACCTCTAAAACACCTAGCAATGCCTAAGTCTCCTTAGGCACCACTAGGCCTGATTCTATAAACTGCGCCTATCGGTTGACTGATGCTAGGCATCGATTATAGAATCTGGCCCAAAATTAGCAATGCCTAAGTCTCCTTAGGCACCACTAGGCCTGATTCTATAAACTGCGCCTATCGGTTGACTGATGCTAGGCATCGATTATAGAATCTGGCCCAAAATGTAGTTAACTGCATGTCTGGAGGAATAGTGAAATGTCCCAAGTTATTAGACACATTAGCAATGTCAGATAATGACCCATGCATTAATTGCAAGACTCAGTCCCCATCCATTCTGAGTTAGGTATTTAATATAGTTCAAAGCTCTTAGGAGCTCGATGTTCTCCAGGGTTTCCACAGCTGGCATTGTGATTGTTGCAGGTTTACGGGTCTCACTGCGTCTTTGTCAGGTAGACTTTTTCCATTGTATGGACTTTCACAACAAAATTCAAATTTCTGACCAACTGACTTTCCCGCCAAAATTCAAATTGGTGGACTACCCTGTTCCCAATCAGGTCAGTGAACCCACTATTTACAAAGTCAAACTGCAGACTTCAGAGCACACCTTGAAGAAAGCCACAGCATGATGGCTGAAACGTCGGTTTCTGTCTGACAAAGACGCAGCGAGACCCGGAAACCTGCAACAAGCACAATGCCAGCTGCGGAAACCCTGAGAGAACATGTAGCCCAGCTCCACGAGGAAAATATCTTTAAACCTACCAGAGACTTTTTCCATTCTATGGACTTTCACAACAAAACTCAAATTTCTGACCAACTGACATTCCCGCCAAAATTCAAATTGGTGGACTGCCCTGTTCCCAATCAGGTCAGTGAACTCACTATTTACAAAGTCACACTTCAGAGCATACCCTGAAAAAAGCCACAGCATGGTGGCTGAAATGTCAGCTTCTACCTGACAAAGACGCAGCGAGACCCGGAAACCTGCAACAAGCTCTTAGGGGCCCTTTTCCTAAAGTCTATGAGGCTGTTAATGCACGATCTGGAGCACATTAACAGCTAACGCACAAATGCATTAACGGCCTATATGATATATTTACAGTTAGTGCACATTAAGGCCATTTTCTTGGAAGCGGTCAAAACTGGGTGGGGCATGGGTTGTAAATGAGCATGGAGTGTGTTTGGCATTTGATGAACTGCACTTGCCGTGCACTAAGGACCAGATTCTTATACATGGCACTAAAAATCTGGTGCCAATAAAATCTGGCACTCAACTTTGGACGTGAAGACTTATGACAGCTGAAAATTGGTGTAAATCCTGGTGCACAAATTGAGCGTGGCTCCCCACTCTTCTGTAACTGCATGGATCTTTTGTGAAGGCCCCTAGCCAGCCCATATCCTTCCCATGGTCACACCCCATTTTGAGTTGGCACGTAATCCAATCTAGGCAACTATTGTTACAGAATACCACGCAACCAGATCAAAAGAGGAACCCGAACTATAGCTATGTGATGCTGGGTTCGGTGTTAGGAGTCACTACCCAGGAAAAAGATCTCGGTGTTATTGTTGAGGATACATTGAAACCTTCAGCTCAATGTGCGGCAGTAGCTAAGACAGCAAATAGGAATTATCAGGAAAGACATGGAAAACAAAGATGAAAATGTTATAATGACCTTGTATCGTTCTATGGTATGGCCGCACCTCGAATACTATGTGCAGTTCTGGTCGCCATATCTCAAAAAAGATCTAGCAGAATTAGAAAAGGCACAAAAAAGGGTGACAAAAATGATAAAAGGGATGAGGAAAGGCTAAAGCGGCTAGGTCTCGAGCTTGGAGAAGAGATGGCTCAAGGGTGATATGATGGAGCAGGGGTGTCAAAATCGCATTAAGGAGCCAAAATCTAAAACAAAGGCTAAGTCGAGGGCCAGACCCCGCCCAATCTCCGCCCCAGACCCCGCCCCCATAATAGTACTAATTGTAACACTATTTTTTTCCATTCATTTTTCATATATACACACAATATAATCTTATTGACAACACATAATGGTTAATCACAAAATTAAACTACACAAAGCACACTGTATGCTTATTAACATTTATTCCTACCAGAACATAGATAGCCCCTATGCAAATACAGGACCACAAACTAAAAGTACTAATATATACAAACCAAACCCTAAGATTCAGGACTCTGCATGCAGTACAATCCCCAGAGAAAAAGAAACAAATGCATTTCTTCCTGAACAGTGCAAAATATAGACAGCAGGTGTAAATTCTCAAAATTGACACAATTCATTCACTACATTGAAAATAAAATCATTTCCCCTACCTTTGTTGCCTGGTGATTTTGGTTTTCAAACCATCTTTCCCAGTCTCTGGCTGCATTTCTTTCTGCCTGTGCTCTTAACTGTGTATCCAGGGCTACGTTATCCATTTGCTGTTTTTTTTCTCCTTCACTTTCTGCCATACATCCATCTTTGATCCAAACAGTTGAGAAACCTGCCCAGTATTGATGAGGGGGGGGGGCTTCTGTGTTTTGTTCTATACTTCCATCTTTAGCATTAACTTTTAACATTCAACTTTCTTCCATTTTTCTGCTTTCTTCTCAAAATCTATCTACTTTTTCATATCTTTCCTTCCCATCAATCCATTCGTACCATCTCCTCCCTCTTTCTTTCCCCTATTCCCATCTATCCATAAGAAGCATTTCTTCTTATCTCTTCCCTGCCACTCCCATTGCTGTGCACCATCTCCTTCCTCTGCCTCCCCTTCTCCATCCCTGTGCACTATCTCATCCCTCTCCCATAGTCAGACAACTCTATCTTCCCCCTTCCCCCCTCATATGGTCTGGCATCTTTCTCCTCTCCTTCCTATAGCCTGGAAACTCTCTCCTCTCCCATGGCATTTCTCTTCCCGAGATCTAACATCTCTCTCCTCACCTTTCTGCAGTCTGGCATCTCTCCTCCCTGCAGTCTGGCATCTCCCTTCCTTCCTATTCCAGTGGTCTGATATCTCTCTCTTCCCCATGCATCTCTACCTCACTCCTCTCCCACCACCATGTCCAATAATTCTCCCTCCCTCTCTCTGCCCAACAATTCTCTTTCTTCATCTCCTCAAGTGCACCATCTCTCCCGCTCTTAGACACACAATTCTCTTTCTATTTCCTCTCTCACCTCAGCATCTCTTTCCCTCACTCTCTCCATTCTTCCATTCTATGGCTCATGCTCCTCTCTCCTTTCCTTCATTCTATGTCCCAAGTTCATGCCCCCTCCCTCCTTCCTTTCTCCCTTCCTCCTTCCATCATTTGTCCAAAGTTTGTGCTCCCTCTTTCTCGAGTTCCAATATGCCCCTCTCCTTCCATTCTGTGCTTCAACTAGGTGCCTCCCTCCTCATTGCCGCATTTGTTTCTGTGCACAAAGCCATGGGCAGCGGCTCCTACTCGCATCCTGTGCCTGAACTGGAAGCCTCTCTGAAGTCGCAACATCAGAGGGAAGTCTTCCGGATGAGGCGCCGGATGCACGAGGAGCCAACACACGGGGCTGTGTGCACAAACGATTGTGGTAGTTAGGAGGAGGGAGCTGACCAGAACATAAAACACCCGGGGGCAGCAATGAGGTAGATGTGAATCGCTTGTTCACTCTTTCCAAAAATACTAGGACTAGGGGGTTTGCGATGAAACTACTAAGTAGTAGATTTAAAACAAATCAGAGAAAATATTTCTTCACACAACATGTAATTAAACTCTGGAATTCGTTGCCAGAGAATGTGGTGAAATCAGTTAGCTTAGCAGGGTTTGAAAAAGGTTTGGATAATTTCCTAAAAGAGAAAACTATAGGCCATTATTGAGATGGTTTGGGAAAATCCACTGCTTATTCCTACAATAAGCAGCATAGAATTTGTTTTGCTACTTGGGATCTAGCTAGGTGCTTGGGGCCTCAGTTGGTTACTGTTGGAAACAGGATACTGGGCATGATGGACCTTGGGTCTGTCCCAGTATGGCAGCTTTTATGTTCTTATGTGGGCCAAGTATAGGACAATCAAGCCATTGTGACATCACTGATGAGGCTGGCTCCTAGGCACTGGTGGAATGAGGCATTATGACATCACAATCTCAGCTCTGGAATGTTGCTACTCTTTGGATTTCTGCCAGGTTCTTAGGACCTGGGTTGGCCACTGTTGGAAACAGGATACTGGGCATGATGGACCTTCGGTCTGTCCCAGTATGGCAACTCTTATGATATTCAAATCATACCTAGTGCTGATTCAGTGCTCTTGTTAGTGCCAATAAATAAATCATTGGAGCCCATTAACTATTTGGGGCACCGATCTGGGACCCACATCCCAGGACCATCCTGAGCCGGAAACGAGCACTGTGCGACACACTCCCCAGAGCTGTTGTCCCTCCCACATCATCACAACCAAGCAGGGAAGGCAATGGCCACACACTGCCCACACATAGCTTGCCACGATCTAGCCACACCCAAACGTGGGAACCTTCGTAGAATCTGGGAGTAACTGACTAATGTGCAGTTAGCAGAGGACCACTTATTGCTTCCTAAATGAGAAGTGCTAAGTGCTTTCACACTAGCTGCAAGCTGAGAACTGAATGCTATTGGTAACTGCAGATCACATGGCAAGCATAGCTTCACTAGGTGCCAGGTCAGTTATGCGCTTATATTTTTAAAATGGAGCGGTTCATGGCCATTCAGCAGGGAAATGATGAGAAATTTATGGATGTTTGGGAACCGTTAACTAAATACTGTAAAGATTGATCTCTCTAGATGTCCCTTTAATATGCACATCTAGGGTGGGTACGTTTTGGAATTTGGAATTTGTTGATTAATAGGTGGAAGGGTGGGGGGGAAATAATTTTCCTTTTTATAAATTTTTGTAAGTTTAATGTGCTTTATTTTAATATTCTATGTAAGTGTATTATTTGTGTGCACTTCTATAGTTCAAAAATTGAATAAAGAATTTTTAAAAAAAGTTATTCACTCCCGTATCAAGGCTGGCTGAGATAAGTGATTTGTGCTAATATTAAAGTATTTTTTATATTAATTAAAAATATTTAAGATTGGGTAATATAACAATAAGAAAAAATGAAAAAATAAAATTATAATATGTTGAGACCTATTATGAGGTGTGCCACGTGATTCTTCCCGCATTAGAACAATTTACAGCGGTGGAGTGGTGGGACTGAGGTCTCTTCATAGAGATTTGTGGTATTTATGAAAATAATTATATCTGGAACTTTGAGTTATTGCTAATATTGTTTAGAGAATTGTGGCAGGGAACCCCGAACCCCATAGCAAGTCACCAGGCAGGAGGGATTCCCATGCCTGTCGCCATCCTTGAACTCTCACACTGTCCGCAGCAGGAGGGATGCCCACTCCCTCCTGCCGGGACCCTGAAACAATTCCCAGCAGGAGGGATACCCTTCCCAGTGCATCCTCTCTGAATAGCTGCTCATGAGTCCCATGAGAACTCGGGGCAGCCATTCAGTGAGCGACTCAGCGCCAGGCAGGAGCGAGGAAAGGTCGCTCATGCCCAGTGGCTATTCAAGGAGGGGCTCGGTGCGGGGCAGTAGCGCGGAAAGCTCATTCCTGCTTGGTATATCACTGGGACTCCAGGGATTCAAAAAGGTACGTGGGGAGAGACGGGAGGGAGGTAAAAAATATTGGCAGAGTCGGCCAGGACAGGAAACGAGAGGGATCCCTCTGTCTCAGCCAACTCCAGCAGGCCATATGCCAGGCCCAACAAGTCCGGGAGGGGGGCGGGTGGGCGATGACTCGAATATGAGCTTAGACCCCCCATTTTTGGGCCATTTTTTTTGGCCCAAAATCTCAGTTTATATACGAGTATATACAGTATATAGCAGTGACTTAGATTTCTTGAGACTTTTTTTTTTGGGGGGGGAGGGAGTTATCAATATGGGCTTCCGTTAAGACATGTCATTTTACTATTAACCAAATAAAATTGAAGAAAATAGAAATATAAACCAGAGAACAAATTCACTGTCAAGTTTATATTGAATTACCAGACTTCAAATACACAAGGCACTACTTAAAGGATCTTTCATGCCCTTACTGGGGTGGTATATTCATCATTGGTCACCATCCAGAGTTTGCATCATCACATCGCTGTCACGTGAGGCGTACAGAAGCCAGGGCAGGTCGTGCTGGATTTGGTGCAGTAATAGAAAGAGGCATAGCCCCTGATGAAACCAAGTGTGAAATGGTTGGGCAGCCGTTGGGCACAAAAGATAAGTGCTTTCCTTCCTCGAGCACCTTATGCACTTTATATTTATTGGAATCAATATTAAAAATATATAAAAATATTTATAGTACAAGTCACTTTACCAAGACCAATGATGAATATACCACCCCAGTAAGGGCATGAAAGATCCTTTAAGTAGTGCCTTGGGTATTTGAGGTCTGGTAATTCAATATAAACTTGACATGAATTTGTTCTCTATTTTACTATTAACAACAACAAAATAGGAACCAAAACTCTAGACAACAAAAAATTATTTCACCTGGTACAACAATTAACACCCCCGAAACAGGATACCACTGGACACCACAGCAAAGCTACTGCCCAAGATCTAGCAGATTTCTTTCTCAATAAAATCAAAACGGTTCAATCAGAAGTGGCCAAAATGACTATCACCCAAGCATTAGCTCCCTATACACTTGAATATCCCTTAAAACCTAGCAATGTAGACCAAGCATGGACCTCCTTTACCATCCTATCAACCTCTGAGACAAAAAGAGTAATATCCAAACTATCCACCCGCTTCAGCCCCTCCTACCTTCTCTATGCCTAAAGAAATCATCGCCTGGGTTACCAATCTCCTAAACAACATGCTTAATGAAGGCCATCTACCAGAAGAAATAGGAAAAACAGCACTCCAATACCAAAATTTTCCAATGCTGATCTCTCCACCCCCCGCAAACTACAGGCCCATCGCAGGCATACCCATACTTACCATAAGAACATAAGAATTGCCGCTGCTGGGTCAGACCAGTAGTCCATCATGCCCAGCAGTCAAAGACCAGTGCCCTAACTGAGACTAGCCCTACCTGAGTATGGTCCGGTTCAGCAAGAACTTGTCTAACTTTGTCTTGAATCCCTGGAGGGTGTTTTCCCCTATGACAGACTCCGGAAGAGCTTTCCAGTTTTCTACCACTCTCTGGGTGAAGAAGAAATTCCTTACATTTGTATGGAATCTATCCCCTTTCAATTTTAGAGAGTGCCCTTTCGTTCTCCCTACCTTGGAGAGGGTGAACAACTTGTCCTTATCTACTAAGTCTATTCCCTTCAGTACCATGAATATTTCGATCATGTCCCCTCTCAGTCTCCTCTTTTCAAGGGAGAAGAGGCCCAGTTTCTCTAATTTCTCGCTGTATGGCAACTCCTCCAGCCCATTAACCATTATAGTTGCTCTTCTCTGGACCCTTTCAAGTAGTACCATGTCCTTCTTCATGTACGGGAACCAGTGCTGGACGCAGTACTCCAGGTAAGGGCGCACCATGGCCCGGTACATCAGCATGATAACCTTCTCCGATCTGTTTGTGATCCCCTTCTTTATCATTCCTAGCATTCTGTTTGACCTTTTCGCCGCCGCAGCCAAACTCCTAGAAACCCATGTAAGCAGGCAACTTACAACATACATTGAACAGCACTCTTGCCTTCATCCCTCCCAATTTGGATTCCGAAAGCAGCACCACACAGAATTCCTCATCCTCACCCTGATCACCAAAATTAAACAGTTACAAAGCACGAGCCGACAGGCAATACTTCTTCAATTTGACATATCCGCCGCCTTCGACTCCGTTGACCACCACCTTCTCCTAACGAAACTGTCTGAGATAAGAGTGGTGGATACCGTTCTAAACTGGTTTACTGACTTTCTTCAGAACAGAGAGTACATTGTCAAAAAGGATGGGGGGTCCTCTCCAACAGCTGGAACCCTTCTGTGGAGTTTCACAAGGCTACCCGCTCTTCCTTATCCTATTTAACCTGTTCATGAGCTCGCTTTGAGACTTCAAATTTGAAGATGAGAGCATTATGTCATATTCAGATGATATTCTTCTCATCCCAATAACCAACATCCAAGCTGACACTGTGTCAAAAATATCAGATAACATAGAAAGAGTTCAAACCTGGGCAACAACCCACAAACTGAAGCTAAATGCATCCAAAACAAAGATTCTTTGCTTTCATACCGCCCAACAGACAGCACCAACTAGCATCACTCTCTAATCTGGTAATACCCTCACAGTAGACAAAACCTCCAAAATCCTGGGCTGTATCCTGGATTCCACGCTAACAATGGAACAACGAATCTCCCACCTCTGGAAGAAAACCCACTTCACCATGAGACAACTAAGACTCATCAGATCTTACTTTCATCAACACCATTTTGCCATAATTGTGCAGTTGATGATCCTGTCCCGGCTAGATTACTGTAATTCTATCTACATGGGAATCAACGCCACCCTTGTCCACAAAATGCAGCTCATTCAAAACACTACCATAAGACTTGTATTCAAACTGAAAAGATACGATTCCGGCTCCGCTTACCGCAAAGAACTTTAGTGGCTATCCATCGCGAATAAAATTCAAAACATCATGCATTATACAGGGCATACTCTACGGAAACTCGGCTGCACCACTTATTCACCTATTCTTCACGGCTTGGTCCACCTCATGCAGAAATCTGAACAAGATACAACTGAACCTTCCCACAACAAAAAATCTCAAGTACAAATGAATATTCCACTCCATGCTCACTTTCTTGGGAATGAAAACTTGGAACGACCTCACAGAAACTGTCAGAACAGAACCTAATTACAGTATACCACATTTCAGAAAAAAACGTAAAACTTCTTTTTGATACATGAACTCTACTCCTTCTCCAACCACGCCACTTCTTGCCAACTAATTAAGATCTCAACATAAATTTGCTCCCATCTCTGCTCAGATAAAAAATCTTTGACCTAAGTAATACTCCCCTTCTTAGTTACGGTTCCCTATTATTAAGAATTCTCAAACTGTAATGTCTAGGTATTGTCCTTTCACAATCTCCCGCTAAATCCCTCTCTCATCCTCCTTGTTCCTCGTGTGTCTTAAAAGTTTTCCTTTTCTCGCTGTAAGTCGCCCTGAACTTATATAGGTATTGCGCGATGCACAAATACCAGATTCGATTAGATTAGGTCTCATTGCATAAAATGGGACCTGTACTAAAACACACATGAGTTAATGGCAAAATAACACATCTTAACAGCATCCCACATTGATAACTTCCCCCCCTTAGTATGATGAGTTTTGGTCTCTTGTAACCAGAGCTGATATTATGATGGCCTAATGCCTCATTCGGATCTTTTCCAGATAAGCCCCGCCACTAATGGAAAAAGTGGATGCGCCGAAAGTTAAGCCCCGCCACCTTTTGCCAGCGCACGCAACCTTAACCGGTGAAGTTCTCAGCACAACGGCCCCACAACGCGGCGCGATGTGTATAAAGTAAAGTGGGGGGTTCCCCCCCCACACACCCCCGTCGGAGCACCCAAAAAAGATTATAAAAAAGAGGATATGAAACTTAACATTATAAAAAAAGAGGATAAACCGTCGACCATTTTTTTAAGGGCTCCGACAGGGGGGCGTGGGGGGGGGAACCCCCCCACTTTACTTTCTACAGATCGCGCCTCTTTTTTATAATTTTTTTGGGTGGCGGGGGTTAACTTTTTGGCGGGCCTTATCTGGAAAAGATCCCCTCATTCTACCCTTGCCCAAGAGCCAGCCTCCTCAGTGATGTCACAAAGGTTTGATTGCCATATACTTGGCTCATTTTTATTACATACTAGCTGATGGCCCGGCGTTGCACGGGTATTTAATTATAGCAATAACACTGTAAATGGATTCAAATAAAGATACTTTATAGTGGTGAATGAAATTATTTTTTTACAGCTTTATAAAAATTACAATATTCAAATTATAATGTGAAATTTTTGACAAAATGAATACAATATAACTAACACAAAACTTGATTATAAACAACATTTTTAGTTTCACCTCCAGGAGCAAGAACATATAAATTCTTGGGTGAACCCACCCTTGAGCAAGCAACATAGAGTTATCCATGGGAAAAACAGGGGGATCTTAAATGCACTCCACAGTATGTAATAGTCTGTCCCTGTGATTTGTTGATTGTGATAGAGAATGCAAGTCTCACTGGAATTTGCAATCTCTTAAACTGAAAAGGAAGATGTAATGTAATGTAATGTAATTTATTTCTTATATACTGCTACATCCGTTAGGTTCTAAGCGGTTTACAGAAAATATACATTAAGATTAGAAATAAGAAAGGTACTTGAAAAATTCCCTTACTGTCCCGAAGGCTCACAATCTAACTAAAGTACCTGGAGGGTAATAGAGAAGTGAAAAGTAGAGTTAAAGGAAAAATAAAAATAAAATAAACATTTTAACAAGACAGCATTGATCTAAATACTTTGGAAGGTAGAAGAGAGGAGAGAAAGGAATAGAAGCAGAAGGGGGAGCCGTTGAACAGTAGAATTCTGGAGAAATTTAAATGATAGAAATAGAACAAAACAAAGACAAAAGGCAAAACAATAGATAAGATTAAAGATAAATCATAAGCTGGAAATGTTTTGGAATGTTTTGGAAGATGTGTTGGATTAAGTGGTATCTGCGGGATAAATACGGTTTCACCTTGTCCCTGTCCCGAACAAAAGTTTCAGTATTGATTTAAACAACTAAATATGTGGAAACTCAGGTTGAAAAGAAACTCCATGCAGTTGTTTCCCGGTTCAGAATGGAACCTGTGTTCCTAGTTCAGCATATGTGAGTACTCATGTAATGTAATAACATTATGAACTGGGGTGCATGAAGGAAACAGTTACAAACACAGTTAGAACATACAAACTCTATGTGTATGGTGTCCGTGGTAGAATAGTAACGATGTCCCTAGTGGTTATAGTGTCATAAAAAGTGTTTTATAGTTGGAATTACTGTGAGAATGGCAGCTTTTTACATTTTTTCCATTGACATGAATGGGTGAAATCTGATTTTCTGTTTGTAGCTCCGCCCACATGTGCAGGTGGGCTGCGAGACCCCCAGAACATATCACCCCAGGTAGTGAGGGATCTGCATACCAAGTTTCGTTCAAATCGGGCAAGCCGTTTTTGCGTTGGCAGCTTTTTACATTTTATCCATTGACATGAATGGGTGAAATCTGATTTTCTGTTTGTAGCTCCGCGCACATGTGCAGGTGGGCCGCGAGACCCCTAGAACATATCACCCCAGGTAGTGAGGGATCTGCATACCAAGTTTCGTTCAAATCAGGCAAGCCGTTTTTGCGTTGGCAGCTTTTTACATTTTTTCCGTTGACATGAAAGGGTGAAATCTGATTTTCTGTTTGTAGCTCCGCCCATGTGTGGAGGTGGGCCGCGAGACCCCCAGAACATATCACCCCAGGTAGTGAGGGATCTGCATACCAAGTTTCGTTCAAATCGGGCAAGCCGTTTTTGCGTTGGCAGCTTTTTACATTTTTTCCATTGACATGAATGGGTGAAATCTGATTTTCTGTTTGTAGCTCCGCCCACGTGTGCAGGTGGGCCGCGAGACCCCAGAACATATCACCCCAGGTAGTGAGGGATCTGCATACCAAGTTTCGTTCTAATCGGGCAAGCCGTTTTTGCGTTGTCAGCTTTTTACATTTTTTCCATTGACATGAAAGGGTGAAATCTGATTTTCTGTTTGTAGCTCCGCCCACGTGTGCAGGTGGGCCGCGAGACCCCCAGAACATATCACCCCAGGTAGTGAGGGATCTGCATACCAAGTTTCGTTCAAATCGGGCAAGCCGTTTTTGCATTGGCAGCTTTATACATTTTTTCCATTGACATGAATGGGTGAAATCTGATTTTCTGTTTGTAGCTCCGCCCACGTGTGCAGGTGGGCCGTGAGACCCCCAGAACATATCACCCCAGGTAGTGAGGGATCTGCATACCAAGTTTCGTTCAAATTGGGGAAGCCGTTTTTGCGTTGGCAGCTTTTTACATTTTTTCCATTGACATGAATGGGTGAAATCTGATTTTCAGTTTGTAGCTCCGCCCACGTGTGCAGGTGGGCCGCGAGACCCCCAGAACATATCACCCCAGGTAGTGAGGGATCTGCATACCAAGTTTCGTTCTAATCGGGCAAGCCGTTTTTGCGTTGGCAGCTTTTTACATTTTTTCCATTGACATGAATGGGTGAAATCTGATTTTCAGTTTGTAGCTCCGCCCACGTGTGCAGGTGGGCCGCGAGACCCCCAGAACATATCACCCCAGGTAGTGAGGGATCTGCATACCAAGTTTCGTTCTAATCGGGCAAGCCGTTTTTGCGTTGGCAGCTTTTTACATTTTTTCCATTGACATGAAAGGGTGAAATCTGATTTTCTGTTTGTAGCTCCGCCCACGTGTGCAGGTGGGCCGCGAAACCCCCAGAACATATCACCCCAGGTAGTGAGGGATCTGCATACCAAGTTTCGTTCAAATCAGGCAAGCCGTTTTTGCGTTGGCAGCTTTTTACATTTTTTCCATTGACATGAATGGGTGAAATCTGATTTTCTGTTTGTAGCTCCGCCCACGTGTGCAGGTGGGCTCCGAGACCCCCAGAACATATCACCCCAGGTAGTGAGGGATCTGCATACCAAGTTTCGTTCAAATCGGGCAAGCCGTTTTTGCGTTGGCAGCTTTTTACATTTTATCCATTGACATGAATGGGTGAAATCTGATTTTCTGTTTGTAGCTCCGCACACGTGTGCAGGTGGGCCGCGAGACCCCCAGAACATACCACCCCAGGTAGTGAGGGATCTGCATACCAAGTTTCGTTCAAATCGGGCAAGCCGTTTTTGCATTGGCAGCTTTATACATTTTTTCCATTGACATGAATGGGTGAAATCTGATTTTCTGTTTGTAGCTCCGCCCACGTGTGCAGGTGGGCCGTGAGACCCCCAGAACATATCACCCCAGGTAGTGATGGATCTGCATACCAAGTTTCGTTCAAATTGGGGAAGCCGTTTTTGCGTTGGCAGCTTTTTACATTTTTTCCATTGACATGAATGGGTGAAATCTGATTTTCTGTTTGTAGCTCCGCCCACGTGTGCAGGTGGGCCGCGAGACCCCCAGAACATATCACCCCAGGTAGTGAGGGATCTGCATACCAAGTTTCATTCTAATCGGGCAAGCCGTTTTTGCGTTGGCAGCTTTTTACATTTTTTCCATTGACATGAAAGGGTGGAATCTGATTTTCTGTTTGTAGCTCCGCCCACGTGTGCAGGTTTGCCGCGAGACCCCCAGAACATATCATCCCAGATAGTGAGGGATCTGCATACCAAGTTTCGTTCAAATCGGTCAAGCCATTTTTGCGTGATCGCGGCACATACATACACACATACATACACACATACCTCCGATTTTATATATATAGATAACAGTGATTTTAATTTCATGAGACATTTTTCTTTAATCAAAGGGGGAAGTTATCAACATGGGTTACCATTAAGGCATGTTATTTTACTGTTAATCCCAGTTATTAGTAACTAGGTCTCATTGCAAAGGATGTGACCTGCGCTAAAACTGCACTGCAGGTATAATAACATGGCTTATTGATAACTACATCCCTTAGGGACTGATTCTGGAAGTGGTGCCTGCTGCGGCAGGCGCCTACAAAAAAAAGTGCCTGCCACGTGCCAATCGCCGACATGCACCGCTTCCAGAATTGCAGCTACCACGGACCCCAGGCACCGGAAATGTAGGCCAGGGTTTTAAAGGCCACTGGGATGGAGATCAGGCAGAACTTAGACCCTACATGTACTCAGAGTTGTAGTAAGGCCCCGAGCAACATGTTGGTGGAGGCATCGGCACCCCTCCGTCTCCCCGCCTCTTCCCACTCCTCCCCTCACCACATGTGCACCCTCCCCACCCCTTCCACCATCCCTCTAGTTGTTCACTGCCACAAGTAACAACTTCAATGTGCTCCTTGCGACTGCTTCATCTCTCCCGCTGACATCACTTCTGGGTTCCGCGCATAGCATGTGACATCGGAGGGAGAGCCGATGGGGTCGCAAGGAGCACGTTGAAGTTCTCGTTTCTCGTGGTGATGAGCAGCTAGAGGTATGGGGGAAGGGAAGGGGGCATGTACAGCAGGGGTGGGGTTGTGGAAGGAGTGGGGGAGGAGACAGTGGTAATTGAACCCAGAGTTGTCCCCTACCCTCCCATTCATTAGACCACTCCATGAGGTTTCTTTGGACACCCTACTGAAGTCACCCCAAGTTACTGCTCTCCGTTTCATTACATACCTCCCACCTGTGTGTCCCCTGATCACACGCTTTGATTTTTTTAGCTTTAAGCACATTACTCCCAACATTTGAACCCTATGCCAGAGAATACATTCACAGAAAGGACTAGATTCAGCAATGGCACACATTGCACCGGCTTTCAAACATCTTCACTGGCTCCCAGTAAGACAGAGAGTACAGCATAAGGCCTTTACGATTGTCCACCAGCCCCAGCCTGCTTTGGGGCATTGTGGGAGATATACAAACCAGGAAGATCTGAGAGAGGGATGAAATTAACAGCAATAAAGGAAGTAGAAGTACGATATGTGACCTCAAAAAAAAGAAACTGTTTTGTATCGCTGCCGTACATCTGTGGAACAGTCTTCCAGGGCATCTTTAAGAAATTATTAAAAACTCAATTATTTGTTGATGCCCATGTGTAAGAGATATAATTGATTCCATGCTGTTCTGGACATGCGCTTGTCAATGGACTATGAACGATGGTCGTGTTTATGTGCTTATTGGAATGTAGGTAATTTGTGATATCATGTCTATTTTATGGAATTTTATGACTGTTTTGATACTGGAAACCACCTAGACTTAAGGCAGTATATAAATGTAGTAAACAAATAAATGGCCCTCAAAAAACAGGCCCCAAAAATCTTTGTGGAGTGCTATTCTATAAATGGCATCATTTATAGAATAGTGTTTCAATCTAATTTCTACACCTAACTTTGGACATGAGGATTTACATCAACTAAAAACTGGTGTAAATTCAGGCGCAGTGGCGTAGCGAGGGAGGGAGGCGCCAGCGTGCGTCCCCCTTGTGCCACTTCAAAATCTTCACTGGCAGCGAGCAATGCCTAGCTGCTGCTCATGCCAGCCTCAGTTTCTCTGACATCAATTCCTGGTCTCGCGATCAGAAAGTGCCATCGGAAGGAAAGCAAAGGCCGGTGAGAGCAGCAGCTTGGCGAAGATTTTGAAGAGGTGGGTGGAAAGGACGAGAGGCGCCCCTGCTGAGACGGCGCCCGGGATGGTCTGCCCCCCTCACTATGTCACTGTCTGGTAGCATAATACTACACGCATCTTTAATGACACCTCTGACCCACCCATGGCCACGCCCCCTTTCAAGTTACACAATATAAGATTTGTGCATGGATCTTTATAGAATAGTGCTTAGCAAGACGCATTTGCAATCCAAATTGTTGCCAAATTTCACTGTCATGTACAGTCTCTTGATGATGTAAACCGCGTCGACCTGCGGGCTAGAAATGTATTTTAATATAATGTAATGACAATAATTGACTGTTAACAGCAATTATTGGTGCTAATCAGTTTCATGCACATCTCGGAATAGCATGCAATTTTGTGCATGGAAATTTGCATGCCATTTCTGGATTCCGGAACAAAGTCTATTCCCATCAAAATCACCTTATTCACCAAGGGTTAAGCTTTAGAGAATGACACGGGGAAAAATTCTGTACCCGTCACTGCCCCGTCCCCGGCCCACCATCCTCTTCACCGCCCCGTCCCCGTCTCTGCTGTCCTCTTCACCACCCCGTCAATGTCCCCGCTATCCCTTTCACCGCCCCGTCCCCGTCTTCAGCGTCTTCTCCTCTCCATCCTCCCACCCCCAGCACCCTTCACGTGGTCCAGCAGCTCCCTCCTGCCAGCCAGCCGTGGATTTCCCTCCCTCCCTCCCTCCCTTTCCCTTCCCTTCTCTTGTTGAAACTGGCAATTTCTATAAGGCTATGCACTGTATTACAGCTGGAGCCTTGAAGTCGCTTCGGGTTGCCTGCTAGAAAAGTCTCCTCCGATGCTACCGGAAACAGGAAGTTGCGTCGGAGGAGACTTTTCCAGCAGGCAACGCGACGCAACTTCAAGGCTCCGGCTGTAATACAGCGCATAGCCTTATAGAAATCGCCAGTTTCAACAAGAGAAGGTAAGGGAAAAGGAGGAAGGGAGAGAGATGCATGGCCGGCCGGCCGGCGGGAGAGAGGGGGCTGCCGGATCGAACGTTCTTCACCGTGCGTTCACGCTCGTTTACCGCGCGTACTAACCATTCACTGCTCCACGGGGCGGTGAATGGCCTTGTCCCCGATCTCGCGGTGACCTTTTTTTTTGGTCACCGTTTTGGTGGGTTACGGGTAACAACCACCGTGCCATTCTCTATTAAGCATCTCAAGATCCCACAATAACAGTGACAGGATGAGTTCACGAAGGACTGTCAAGACTCATGCAAGTCTTGTTTTGACTTTCAGGAAAGAATTTCGTAAATGGCATTCAACGTTAGGCGTGAGGGTGATCCACACTAAGAGAGCATTCAGCAAAGGGCACTCTGCAGAACACCTGTAGAGACTCCATTAACAACCCTTAAAGAACGCTGGCTTAGTGAGGATCTCATGATTGGGCACAAGCAAATGCCTGCGCCCTATTGTAGTTAGGCATGCAAATGACTTTATTCTATTGCATCACACTTAAATTCTGGGAATTCCCCTGACCTGCCCACACCCCGTTTTGATTTAGGTGCGCATGTTATAGATTAGGACATAAGGCAGATTTACGCATAACTCCTAATGATTGTCAGTTAACACCAATTAATGATTGTTGGTGCCCGATTTGCTCGTTAGTTTATGCACAGATCCGCACTTTTCACCCAAATTTGCAAGCCCAACTTTGGATGACACATAGAGAATCTGGCAGTCAGTATCTGTGGTGAAGGCCCAGGCCTAGGCCTCATCCCGCCCTTGGCTTCTCAGGACCCCTGCTCTTTTACCAGGTCATGGAACAGTAAATGTAGCTTTCATTTTGGTTGCTGAAGGTCTAGGTCCAGAAAGTGACTTCCACTTCTGATGAGCATTGTAGGCAGTGATGTAGTGAGAGTGAGAGGTGTCCAGGGTTGTGGCACACCCCCACACACCCTCCTCTCTGCCCCCCACTCCTTCCATACCAACCCCCCACCACCACCATCTCCCCCCCCTACTCCTTCCATGCCCCCATGCCACCCCCGTATCTCTAAATCTTCAGCAGGAGCAGTTTCTCCACCTGCTGCTCATGCCGGCTTTCCCTGTGACATCACTTCCTGGCCCCGTGACCTGGAAGTGATTTCAAAGGGAGCCTGACCTGCGTGAGCAACAGGCTAGAGAAGTTGCTCATGCTGGCGAAGATTTTAAAGAGATAGGGGGCGGGGAAGGGAGGGCACGAGTGTGGCTTAAGGGGTGGAGAGGTGCTAGCGCCTACACCGAGATGGCGCCTGGGACAGTTCGCCTCCCCCACCCAACCCTTACTATGTCACTGATTGCAGGGTCACCAACAGTAGATTTAAACTGAATAGATGGGTAACCTTCAAAGAGCAAGAATTTAAAGCATAATATTTGTAATTGGGTAAAAGATAACACTGGCCAACACTCATTTTGATGTTAGACCTGTTTCTGGGTATATTTGATCTGCTGATTCCAAAAATGGCACCACTGTTCTCCTGTCAGCTCTAGATTTTGAGATACAGAATGTGTACCACATGCCACTCTTCACTCTGATTGCCCATTAGAAAATCAGGATATTTTAATGTAGTGTTTAAATTAATATCTTGTAAGCATGAAGGAAACATTAAAAATTAAAAGAAAAGTATACAACATGAAAATCTACTTATTTCATACCAAAAGCACACATTTATGATACAAACTTTCCAGTCATTCGACGCACAAGAAGCTCCTTTTGTAAGACTTACAAGAGTGGGATCTGCCAGGATAATTCCGCATAAGATTCCAACAATAGTTTGCCATCATGTATGCGTCCCATTTTCCTTGGTATCTGGCTTCCATCGTTTTTATGTCTTGGTTAAATCTTTCACCTTGTTCTTTGCTTAAGCCACCATGGTTTTCTGGAAAGCCATCTAAGTGACTGCAAATAATGGACTTTAACACTCAAATTTATTATTATTATTATTTTTTTTTTTTGTTCAATAAGTTTTTTTTAATTATAGTTTGAATAATACATTAGCCAATAATATAAAGGAAAAAAAGAGAATCTACAAACAAAATACGCAATACATCATGCATAAATCCTTTTTAAGCCCACTAAAAGGGGAGACAGGATACACTATTATTATGATTTGATATACCGCTTACCAATCCTAAGCGGTATACAAAACACCCCCAACATTATCAAAAAATTAGGCTAAGATAGGGTAAAATAAACAACATGAGACACAATACGTGAAATGAAAGGAGAACTTTTGGGATACATATTTTCATAAAGTTAAAAAGGGGGGGGTAGGAGTTGGAAAGAGAAAATTGGGAAGGGAATAAGATAATTCACAACGCCTGATTCATACTTCAAATGCAAATGTTACAGCTAAGCCTGTGGAAATGAAAGAGCATATCCTCTACTAATTGTGTGGAGTTGTCTGCCTTTTTGTTGCCAAGAAAGTTTTTCACAACCAGAACAAATGAAGACCAGGCCCATGATTCGATTTCATTCATTGATGCTATGAAATGTGGGTCATTTATAAGTTGTCTGATCTGTGGACCATCGAAAATTCCTGCCTTCAGTTTTTCTGTTTTAAGTCCAGGTAACTTATGCGTTATGTATCCAGTGCATGGACCGTCTTTATTTAAAGCCTTTACAAATTGTTTCATCAGGCCTAGCTTTATATGTAGTGGTGGCAGTAGGATTCTATCTCGTGCTACCAAAGGTTCATTGATTACATTTTGTCCTCCAACCACCATATATTCCCTCGGAGGCCAATCTTTTTTTACCCAATGTTCATGTTTGGCTCTACTATCCCAAAGGCATAAAAAGAAACCATATCTAAGAAACTAGAGCTGATGCAGTCTATCAAATGCAATTTTCTGACTCGGCGCCCCCCCCCCCCCCCACATAACCCCAGGAACAGGTTAAAAAACCAAAGGCACGAAGAAAATTTTTTATTTGTGTTTTCTGTGTAATTGAAGTCAAGCGCTATGCTGCGGTCAGCAGAGGGAGTCCGTCTTTGCAGTCTTAATTCATACAGTTCACGAGAGAGCAGCGGATCCTGGATCTCATTCTCCCAGGGGAGTCTATTTTTCACGATGCACACGCCGTTCTTTTTCTGCAATTGCTACCCATCTTCAGCATCATGAGAATTATTCTATAAGAAGCCGCCTATATTTAAGCAACAAGAATGTGTGTAAATGCCAGTATTCAGTCATTTACGTGTGGATGCGAATACATAAATATATATACGAGCAAGTTCCAGTTATGCACTATTCTTTCAATATGTTCCAATATGTAATAGCATGTACTTTGCAGGTGGGTGCTCACATGGGCAGGGTGTAAGTGGGGCATACATTTATGCACATAGATTATAATCTATGCACATTTTCACAATCTAGGTTTCAAGTTTCATTTGATCTGATATACCACCTCATAAGAAATACCGACCGAGCGATTTACGTTAGTATTCTATAAAGAAAAGAAAGTACAGTGGTACCTTGGTTTACGAGTGTACCAGTTTGCGAGTGTTTTGCAAGACGAGCAAAACATTCGCAAACTTGGTACCTCGTAAACCGAGCTTGCCTCGCTGTACGAGCGCCCCCCCGGCGATCTGGCATCCCCCCAGCGATCCGGCATCCCCTCCCCGCTCGCATTGCCCACCCTCCACCGCGATCCTACTTCCCCCTTTACCCGACTTGGCACCAGTGCCGGAAGATCCTCCCTCTTCTGGCGCGGCCTGGGTTGGGCGGTGCTTTGGAGGTCCTCCTTCTTCTGGGCTGGGCTGGGCTGGACGGGCTTTGAGCATTTGCGCATGCTCAAAGCCTTCTGGTCTCGCTCTCAATCTCGGAGAGAGCGAGACCAGAAGGCTTTGAGCATGCGCAAATGCTCAAAGCCAGTCCAGCCCAGCCCAGAAGAAGGAGGATCTCCGATGCACCGCCCAGCCACGCCAGAAGAGGGAGGATCTTCGGGCACCGGCACTGGTGCTAAGTCGGGTAAAGGGTGTCATTGACTGTTCGGGAGGGGGGAAAGTAGGATCGCGGTGGAGGGGGGGCAATGCGAGTGGGGGGGGTGCTGGTTCGCAGGGGGGGGAGCTGGATCGCGGGGAGGGGTTTGGACAGCGTCGGATTCCTCAAGGGGGGGGGAAGAATGGAGCAGCGCCAGTAGCCTCGTGGAGGGGGGGGGGGAGGAGATGGAACCAATCAAAGCAGTTTCCCTTACTTCCTATGGGGAAACTTGCTTTGATATACGAGCAATTTGGTTTACGAGCATGCTTCTGGAACAAATTATGCTCGTAAACCAAGGTTTCACTGTACCTACATAGGTGCATATAGTTGTACTGATCATTACCTGTACTAACAACCCTATTGAATGTCTGCGTCAATCTGTCCATTGTAACTTCCTGGGTAACTGACCCAACCTCTTGCAATGTAATCTGGCCTTGAACTGAGTAGGCAAAGGTGGAATAGAAAGCCTGATTAATGTAACATTCTTGGCACCTAAAGATTGGTGTCCCTTTTTAGAATTACCGAACACATTATGTACACCTATAATTTGCAGGCCCTCATCATCAAACAAAAGACACATCAGAAAAGAACATCTTGGTTCACCGTCTGCTCCTTCTAGAATCTTCAGAAGATTCTTTGAGTAATTCTCATTCCTCCTTTTATAATTGTGCTTAATTTTTCCTGCTTTCTTCAAGCAAGCATGTTCGAATTTGCAGCCTCTTTGAAGAGTCCTACATCATTAAGCTTGCTACCCAGCCGCATTCAGAAATGCCCCCTTTTCCATCGACTGTCCTCAATTGCAGTCAAAATTTCTGAGGTGCAGCTATTCTCCTGAAAGAAACTCCATGGAGTGATATAGGAGAGGGATGCTGAAAAGTTCTCAGCCCAACCAACCAGCTTCCTAAATTCTGAGCTTTATTTTGCCACTGCAGCTGAAAAGAGTGTTATCTTATCTTGTTAAGTGCCAATTTGCCGAAATGGAATGCTTTGTGACATTGTTTCAGATCATTGATTGAACCATATGCACATCATTCTCTTCTTGGTTGGGCTGAGAACTTTTCAGCACCCTCTCGTTGTGTAGAGTTCAATCTCTGGTAACTAGAGCTGAGACTGTGATATCATAATGCCTCATTCCACCAATAAGAGCCAACCTCATCAGTGATGTCACTATGGCTTGATACATGGCTCACTTTTATTACATACAAGGGGGTGCTGAAAAGTTTTCAGTCCAACCAACCAACTTCCTATATTTTGAGCGTTATTTTGCCACTGTAGCCAAAAAGAGTGTTATCTTATTTTGTTAAGTGCCGATTTGCAGAAATGAAATTCTATGTTTTTGGCATTGTTTCAGATCATTGATTGAACCATATCCTGGTCATTCTTTTCTCAGCACCCCCTCGTACAATAGCAGCAATAGTTCACACTTGATGTCCAGTACTGGACAAGCAACCAAGGTGGTAACTTCTAGGGATTTTTCCCTATCTTGTCATCATGACCTATGAAGGACCAAGTGGCAACGCCAAGCATGATGTCTAGCACAGTTATGACAGAAATGTAGGCAAAGAGTCTACCAGAGTAGGGATGCACACATCATTTCTTCCAAAGAATTAGACAGTGAGAAAAAGTTGAGAGGCTAATCTTCATCCTTATTCGTTGTTTTTTTTCACAGAACATGCTGATATGTTGATCCCAGAACTCAGCAAAGCAAATGGGAAGACCTTGATACCTTAAAAGATGTCCACGGAGAAAGGGTTGACATGTTGATTTGCAAACATTCCCCACCCCTCACTCAGTATGTAATACATTGGCAAAACCATGTTGACACTTTGTAACTCTCAGTCTGATTCACTTCCCGGCCAATAGATGATGCCACATTGAAGCACATCAAGGACCACAAGCTAAGCTGTTGCACTAAGATTTGATGCACTTCAGCATCAGCATATTAAAAAAAACTGCGGAACTGTATATACGTAGTATGGGAACGAGGCAAGACTTATCGGGTATACATACCACTTCTTGACAGGTGGGTTGTGCTGCTGAATGCTGAATGCAAGTAGCTGGGGCCATGGGGACACTGGGGAAATTAACTGTCATACCTCTACTAGAGGGAAACTGGAATTGGAGGGGGGTATGTAGACTAGCATGACCGCCAGCCAGAAATATAAACTACCGTATTTTCACGCATATAACGCGCGCGCTATACACGATTTTACAAACCGTGCACGTTATACGTGTGAGTGCGTTTTACAACTTTTTTTTTTCAATCCGATCGGCATCCCCCCTGCGAACCGGCATCCTCCCCCTGCTCACATCACCCCCCCCCCGCGATCCTATATCCCCCCCCCCCAGCACCGCAAAACATCTCTTACCCGATTGGGCACTGGCACCAGCACCAATGCACAGGACGTGCCAGTGCCAGTGCCCGAAGATCCTCCCTCGTTGGTTTGGGCTGGGCTGGGCTGGGCTGGGTGGTGTGGAAGAGATCCTCCTTCTTCCTGCGCCGGGCTGGACTAGGCTTTGAGCATTTGCGCGGTATGCGTGTGCGTGCGAGGAGGTTTTAGCATGCGCGGTATGCGTGTGCGTGCTATATTAAATTTTTTTTACATAAATTTGTGTTCCCCGCGCGCTATACCCGTGTGCGCGTTTTACACGGGTGCGCGGTATATGGGTGAAAATACGGTAATCTGAAATGGGAAATTAAGTACTCCATGTCAAGGAGCCTGCAGACTTTTACTTACAGTAGGTCTGACATTTTTGATTCAGCTGGTTACACTGGTTAAGAAGGAAAAGTCCACAGTCTATTGAGACATGGGGGAAGCCACTGATGCCCTGGGATCAGTAGCATGGAATGTTGTTAATAACTGGCTTTTTGCCAGGTACTTGTGACCAAAATAGTAGGCTAGATGGACCATTGGTTTGACCCAGTATGGCTGTTCTTATGTTCTTAGGATGACTAGCTGAAGAGTAGCTATGCATGGTGAGTTCCAACCCAAAGAACTCTGCTGGTAGATATCACATCTTTGTGTCTGATATTCTCAAGGCAGCAGGAAGGTGAGCTTAAATGCTGGCCAGAACTAGAAGGATGCTGGGGTGGACAAGGAGATGTCTCACCAACCAGAAAAAAAAAAAAAAAAAGGTGATAGTGCTTCCATAAAACTGGTTGGAGACATCTCATCGAACATATGGGTCTAAATTCTTTAAAGGGCACCCAACTAAGGGCATAGATTTTTATGGTGATATTCGATAAAGGAGGCCATCTTGATATAAGACAACAGACTCTATAAAACTCAGCAAATGTGAGTCATATAATAAAGCAGACCAACTGGGCCACTAACGCACAAACCAGCTTCCGAACAGAACGACGATGCTCAGCACACAATTGTCCCTCATTGGCCATAGCCAGAAGACAGATCCAACTGTCTGGTTTTAACTAAACACATACTTATTAGGATTGGGCTGTGGTAACAAGGTACAAGGTTTACACACATTCTTTTATTAAAGCATTATATCTGTGCTTGGAGGACTCAGTATTAGCTTTACAGGCAGTACAGAGTTAAGTGAGTGGGTCAACAGTTGCTGAAGTGAGAATAAAATCCAGTCCTCCCTCCCCCCCCCTCCCCTCCATTGGGCAAGGGGCATCTCTTGCTGCTCCCTTTTTCAACTTGCAGAATCCCAGAATCACTCATAAGGGCAGAATGGTGCACCTGCCCTTGGTTTGATGTCTCTGCTTGCCCACTCCCTATGACAAGTTTGTCTCAGAGATATAATTCAGACAGAGGAAGCAAACCTTTTTCAGAGGAAAGAATACTTTAGGTCAGGATATGAGATCACGGTGTGAAATTCCAAAGGAGGGAGACTCAGGAGCAACATTAAAAAAAAATAGGATGGTTGACACATGAAAAAGCCTTATTGGAGAAGGTAAGACCAAAAAGGAAACAGAGTTTTAAAAAGTAAAGAAAGTACAGACAGGCAGGGCCAGATTTTCCTATAGGCTAACTAGGCTTCAGCCTAGGGCCTCAAGATCATTCAAATTGTTAGCAAAATTAAAATTACAGTATTCTAAAAACAGTGAACACTAAAACACTGAACCGAAAATAAGGAGAAATTCTACGCTTCGGGATCGGAACCGGCTCCGTCCGCAACGGGGCGCCGACTCGGCTTCTCCCTTTCTTTTTCTCGCCCTGGGAGGAGGATCGGGGAGGGAAAGACGTCAGTCCAGAAACAGCTGGGCAAAGCCCAGCCCCGTGGGGAGAGAGGCAAAACGTGGATCCGTCAGGAAAGGGCGGCCCAGACTGACATCGGGTGGTGGTGGGGGGTTCAGCGGAAGGGGGATGGGAGGCAGGCGGTAATCGGAAGGGGGGTGAGGTGAGGAAGGGCGCACTGGGGGCACTATGGACATAGGAAAGGGCAATATTGTGTGTTATGCTTGATTAGTTATTGTTACAAGTACTATATATGGTGCTGAGAATAAATGTTCAAATAAGTGTTCTCGACTTTTTTTTATTTATTATCCGTGTCACATTTTTTATAAAGGTTAGTACCAATAACAACATGTTTCATTTAACATATTGATATATATCACAGTAATGATGTATTTTATTATCTCTCATGTAATTTACAAACTTAAAAATGGGAGGTGAAAGGGCCTCATAAGTGGAATAGCCTAGGGCCTCTTTTCATCTAAATCCGGCCCTGCAGACAGGGCACGATTACCCAATAGGCCAAGTAGGCACGTGCCTAGGGCCCGAAATGGTCACGGGGGCCCGATGAAGGAGGGCATCAACATTGTTTTTTCCAAATGGCGATCGCCCCCCCCACCCCCCCCCCATCGATGGAAAGTAAGACAAGCAAGAAATGTGAGAAAGGCAACGGGAACTGTAATTGTGCAAACGGTGCTGCTTGCCCAAAGCTTCCCTCTGACGCAGCTTCCTGTTTCTGCCTAGGAGCAAGGTGGGGTGGGGCAGGGCAGGGACCCAGTGTACTTGTGTGCCTAGGGGCCCTCGACGAATTAATCCTGCCCTGAGTACAGAAGATCCCTGGTTTCCAAGATATAAGGGGGAAATTGGATACCAACTGAGTTGAAGGCATTTCATGAGGAACTGATGTTTTTTTTTCTTCTCCCCTACCTGAGACCACTGCACTCATCTCTGTGACAACATTAGGAAGTATATGTTACACATTTTCAAATTTATATATTAGATTTCCAGTGTTGGCGCATAGTTGTTATGATTTATGAATCAACCCTCGGTATGGTGAGGATTTACATGTATAAATACTGTTTTTTTTAAATTGGGCTTTACGTGTATGTAATATCCACATGAAAATGCAAATATTTATGCGTGAAAATTTTGAATAGGGCTTCAAAAATAAGGGCCAAAGTCTTCTAAATTTAATCTGTTCTTGTACCTTCTTAATACCTCTGATGAGTCCCCAGATTAAAAGGAGCTCTGGTTAGCTGAAGGGAGGAAAATTAGTAGTGAGATCAAAACAAGGGTTCTCTTACTAACTCGGCTCAGAGCAAAGTGTACAAATGCATCTCAAGGGAGGATGGGAGAAGAATGTTCAATTGTTACATCATATAGCAAGAAAAGAAAAGAGTTTTGCAAGAGATTATTGAGCTCATCTCCTGGGAGAAAAGCTGACAAAGGGCATGAATAATACCTAAGGTCAATATATGAGAATTCTAAAAGTAGCTTCTAGATACAAAACAAAGTTAGATGAACAAACATTGACGAAGAAAGCTAAGAAAGAACATGAAGAGAAATTTGCCAAAGGGGCAAAAACTCATCACAATTTTTTTAGGTACATCAGAAGCAGAAAACCAGTGAGAGAATCCGTGGGACTGTTAGATGATCAAGGAAAAGAAGGGGTGCTCAGGGAGGATAAGGCCATAGAGGAGGGACTGAATGAATTCTTTGCTTCGGTCTATATGGAAGAAGATGTAAGAGATCTACCTGCCACCTGGAAATGGTTTTCAAGGGTGATGATGCAGAGGAACTGAATGAAATCTCGGTAAATCTGGAAAATGCACTAAGCCAAATTGACAAGTTAAAAAGTGATAAATCACCTGGACTGGATGGTATACATCCTAGGGTACTAAAAGAGCTCAAACATGAAATTGCTGACTTACTGTTAGTGATCTGTAACCTGTCGCTAAAATTGTCTATAGTACCTGAAGATTGGAGGGTGGCTAATGTTACGCCAATTTTTAAAAAGGGTTCCAAGGGAGATCTGGGAAATTAGAGAGCGGTAAGCCTGGCTTAAGTGCCGGGTAAAATGGTGGAAACAATTCTAAAAAATAAAATCATGGAACATGTATAGACAAACATGATTTAATGAGACAGAGTCAGCATGGGTTCAGCTGAGGGAGATCTTGCCTCACCAATTTGCTTGAATTTGCTTGAATGTGTGAATAAAACATGTGGATAAAGGTGAGCCCGTTGATGTAGTGTATCTAGATTTTCAGAAAGCTTTTGACAAAGTTCCTCATGAAGGGCTCCTGAGAAAATTAAAGAGTCATGGGATAGATGGCAAAGTTCAATTGTGGATTAGGAATTGGTTATCGAATAGAAAACAGAAGGTAGGTTTAAATAGTCATTTTTCTCAATGGAGGAGAGTAAACAGTGGAGTGCCATAGGGTTCTGTACTGGGACCGGTGCTATTTTACTTATTTATAAATGATCTTGAAATTGGAACAATGAGTGAGGTGATTAAATTTGCAGATGACAATAAACTGTTTAAAGATGTTAAAATACAACAGATTGTGAAAAATTACAGGCGGACCTTAGGAAATTAGAGGACTGGGCATCCAAGTGGCAGATGAAATTTAAAGTGGACAAATGCAGAGTGATGCACATTTGGGAAGAATAACTAGATGCTAGGGTTCACCTTGGGGGTTAGCACCCAAGAAAAGGATCTGGGTGTCATTGTAGACAATACAATGAAACCTTCCGCCCAATGTGTGGCAGCAGTGGCCAAAAAAGCAAACAAGATGCTAGGAATTATTAAAAAGTGGATGGTTAACAAGACCAAGAATGTTATAATGCCTCCGTATCTCTCCATGATGCGGCCTCACCTGGAGTATTGTGTTCAATTCTGGACTCCATATCTCAAGAAAGATATAGTGGCACTAGAAAAGATTCAAAGAAGAGTGAGCAAGATGGTAAAGGGGATGGAACTCCTCTCGTATGAGGAAAGACTACAATGTTTAGGGCTCTTCAGCTTGGAAAAGAGAGGGCTGAGGGGAGATAGGATTGAAGTCTACAAAATCCTGAGTGGAGTAGAACGGGTACAAGTGGATCGATTTTTCACTCCGCCAAAAATTACAAAGACTAGGGGACACTCGAAGAAGTTATAGGGAAATACTTTTAAAACCAGTAGGAGGAAATATTTTTTTCACTCAGAGAATAGTTAAGCTCTGGAATTCATTGTCAGAAGCTGTGGTAAGAGTGTAGCTGGTTTTAAGAAAGGTTTGGACAATTTCCTGGAGGAAAAAGTCCATGGTCTGTTATTGAGAAAGACATGGGGGAAGCCACTGCTTGCCCAGGATCGGTAGCATGGTATGTTGCTACTCTTTGGGTTTTGGCCGGGTACTGGTGACCTGGATTGGCCACCGTGAGAATGGGCTACTGGCTTGATGGACCATTGGTCTGACCCAGTAAGGCTATTCTAATGTTCTTATGTAAAGTGATTCAGTAAGGGCCTGATTCTATAAACACCTAGCAATGCCTAATGCCTAGGCACCATTCGGCACAGTTGTCAATCATATAATTCAAATCATAGTTACTAGATGTTAGGGTCTTCCTTGGGGGTCAGCGCTGAAGAAAAAGATCTGGGTGTCATCGTGGACAATACGCTGAAACCTTCTGCCCAATGTGCGGTGGTAGCCTAGAAAGCAAACAAGATGCTAGGAATTATTAGAAAAGGGATGGTAAACAAGACTAAGAATATTATAATGCCTGTGTATCGCTCCATGGTACGACCTCACCTGGAGTATTGCATCAGTTCAAGTTGCCATATCTAACCCCCCCCCCCAAAAAAAAAAAAAAATAATGGAATTAGAAAAGGTTCAATGAAGAGCAACCAAGATGATAAAGGGGATGGACCTCCTTTCTTATGAGGAAAGACTAAAGAGGTTAGAGCTCTTCAGCTTGGAAAAGAGACAGCTAAAGGGAGATATGATTGAAGTCTACAAAATCCTAAGTGGTGTAGGATGATGACAAGTGGATCGATTTATTTTTTTTTTTTTTTGCTGCATCAAGATTTACAAAGAGTAATACTTTTAAAACCAGTAGGAGGAAATATTTTTTCACTCAGAGAATAATTAAGCTCTGGAGCGCGTTGTCAGAGGATATGGTGAGAGCGGTTAATGTAGATGGTTTAAAAAAAGATTTGGACAAGTTTCTAAAGGAAAAGTTCATAGTCTGCTGTTGAAACAGACATGGGGGAAGCCACTGCTTGCCCTGGGTCGGTGGCATGGAATGGGCCTACTATTTGGGTTTTTGCCAGGTATTTGTGACTTGGAAGATGGGATACTGGGCTAGATGGACCATTGGTCTGACCTAGTAAGGTTATTCTTATGTTCTTAACTGCTGGATGTCATTTATAGAATTGCACTTAGCTGTGCCTAGCTCAACTTAGGTGCAGGTAGGCGTCACGATGTTAGGAATTTCCTGATCTAATTTACCAGCACCTAACATAGACACTTACTGATGCCTAAGTCATACCAGATATATTCTCTGCTCCTAACCACACCTACTTTTAAGGTAGGTGCAGTAGGTACCAGTAGGCGCTTTGCCGAGTTCCGTGTGGAACTCAGAATTAATCATTTTTTAATGGTGTGGTCAATTACCATGCCAATTAAGCCAGTTAACCAATTTTGAGTTCCACATGGAACTCATCTAGGCACTGGCGATCCAACCACCTAGCAGCGTCTAGCCTAGGCCTCATTTATAGAATCAGGGACTAAATGTCTAATTGGTCTTTTGATTCTATTGTACAGTTGATGTGCAGGTCGTTGTTATCACTGGATACTTTTAACTCTGTATTTGCCATGTTTCCAGATCACGATCTAATAAACTAAAATAATAAAGAATTAGAGTTTACAGCCCATCTTTTATACCATTGCCTTCCAAGATGCTTCTGAAACACAACTGCATTTGCTTCTGATATGGACTGCTCCAAAGTGCTCAAGTTCCTGCCTCGGTGGGAATTTATTCTTTCTTTCGTGTTTGATATCTGTTTATACCTCCTTATGCGTATTGGATAATAGCAACTCATTATATACCCCCAAATTCTATAAATGGTGCTCAAACTGTTGTGTGCAAGCCCCTGGCCACACCCCCTTTTGAGTTACACGCTAGGGGATCTAGGCACGTGGGGTTATAGAATAGCATGCAGGAAGATGCATGAGCAAAATCTAATTAATGCCAATTAAATACAATTGTTTGCTAAAATCAATTTATTGCTAGTTAATGGCTTATTAGCCAGTTAATTTGTGCGCGCATCTTCAATATGCGTGCAAGTTTTGACACCCAAATTTGGGCATCATATATAGAATGTATATATTGTATACGTTCTTTCTTGATACTACATGCATCATACATGATGGTTTACATTTGCGCATAATATCAGAAACTGTGTACTATGTGCATATAGCGCGCACATTTTAAGAAAATCATGCATGCTTAAGGACATTCCTTTCCATCAGAAACAACAAGAACATAGATACAAAAAAACTCTGGGTGCTCATCTCTGCCCCACACCGCAATTGCCCCCTGTACCTCTTTAAATCTTCACCATCATGAGCAACTTCTGCAGCCTGCTGTTCGTGCTGGCCTAGCTCCCCTCTGAAATCACTTCTGGGTCGCAGGACTAGGAAGTGATGTGTCAGAGGGAAATACACGGTAAAGTTGGGGTGCAATTTTATTCCTCACATCACGGATTTTTATTGCATTTTATGATTGGCTGCATTACGTAAGTAAAAGAATACAGACAACACAGGCTTCTGAGGCAGGCTGTTGAGGCCGAAACACGTGCTTGTCGAGCCATCGCACGTTATACTGTGATTTGAGGAATAAAATTGCACATCAACTTTACCGTGCATCACCACTGTTGTTTGTTGGCTCCTGTTTGGATTGTGGAGGTTGTCTCCTGTTCTTTTTCTGTTGGACCATCTTTGAGGACATCGTGTCAGAGGGAAAGCCAGCAGGCCAGAGAAGCTGCTTGTGCTGGCGATGATTTAAAGAGGTACAGGGGGAAGGGAGGGCATGAATGTCACGGGGCAGGGATGGAGCGGGGAGGGCAGAGAGGAGGACGCCATCGCCCTGGGTGCCTCCTATCCTAACTATGCCACTGTGTGTGTGTGTGTGTGGTGGTGGTAGGGGGGAGGGGACGACATCCAAAACTGTCTTGAATAGGGAGTGATATCTCACATAAGTTCATGCTATCAGGTATGCTCTCAAGTATGTCTAGGTGTGTATCTGTCATTTAAATGTCTTAAATGAATATTTTATATTGTAAATCGCTTAGAAATTTTTTATATAAGCGTTTTATCAAATTTTAAATAAAACTTTCAACTTATATCCTTGGTAGGGTGGAAAGGAAAAACTGGATCAATTGCTTTTTCTCTGCTATTATGGATTATGTTACTGTGTTACTCTGTCATTCGGTGTGCTTATTTAATCCATGATCTCACTGGCGAGACTGCGTGCTATACTGGCAAGCTAGTGTACCAGCTGGTTCTCGTGATTTTACTGATATTGACTCTCGTCCACTGGGTTCTAAACACATTCTGTTTATTTCACTGAGTCACCAATCATTAAAAAGTAATGGTCAGCGCCAGCACACATTGGATATGAACTAGAAAAGAAAGGGTTAACCTTTCTATAGACCTGGATCAGCCCACTGAGTCATCCAGCACCCCCCCCCCCCCCTTGACTGCATTTTCTACATTAAGTGGAAAGACTTATAGACTCAACACCCTGAAAATAAATAAAGCTGATGATCTCACCCACTCCATTATTTTTATCTTCATACATTGATAATTAATTTGTCTGACATGATATTGATTTCCTGTCTTCTATTTTATTGTCAGTGTTTTTGTTTGTAAATGCATAACTGGCAAGGTTTCCATTAACCCCTTTAGCCACATCCAGACATAACCTTCGACTTACAAGAACTGAAGCCCAAGGATCCTGATTTTGAGAATTAGCTCCTTAAGTTAGCCTCTTTCATACTTTACTAGGCTAATAATAATAATAACAGTTTATATACCGCAGGACCGTGAAGTTCTATACGGTTTACAATGATTAAAAGATGTTACAGATTGAGTAGAATTAACAAAGTTAAGGGTTAATGATTAACAGTTTTGGGGATCAGTTGTTGTGGACTAAGATTGTATAGGTCAGTTACCTAAATACTTCAAGAACAGATATGTTTTTATGTGTTTCCCTATAAGTAGTAGGCCTAAGCAGTTGTTCCAGATCTTTACCCCATAATGCTGCTTGATGTGAGAAAAGATGTTGATGATGACTTTTAAATTTACATTCTCTAACCGGTGGGGAAACAAAATTCAGATGTGAGCTTCTCTTATGTTTATTTGTTGTGAAAGAGAAAAGGTCAGTTATATATTTAGAGGCCAAACCGTATAGTACCTTAAAGCAAAAACATCCAAACTTGAACTTCAAACGCGCCTCCATCGGCAGCTAGTGTAGAAGTCGGTAGGAAGGTGTTACATGATCGAACTTTTTCAACCCACAAAGTAGCCTGACCGCCGCATTTTGTACCAGTTGCAATTACCGCATATTCTTCTGGGAAATTGCCAAATAGACGATATTACAGTAATCAAGTTGGCTCAGTAAAAGGGATTGTACCAGAATTCTAAATGATGAAGCATCAAAGTATGCTCTAATGCAGTGGTTCCCAACCCTGTCCTGGAGGAACACCAGGCCAATTGGGTTTTCAGGCTAGCCCTAATGAATATGCATGAAGCAAATTTGCATGCCTATCACTTCCATCATATGCAAATCTCTCTCATGCATATTCATTAGGGCTAGCCTGAAAACCCGATTGGCCTGGTGTTCCTCCAGGACAGGGTTGGGAATCACTGCTCTAATGGACCGAAGCTTCCAGAGGGTGTGAAAACGCTTTCTAACTAAGGAATCCACCTGGTCTTTCATGGTCAGGCTCTGGTCCAATATTACTCCCAGTACCTTCATAGTAGATTGAATAGGATAGCTAAGATTATTGATGCACATTGATGTTTTAGTGTCAAGCGGGTATGGCGAAGCTACAAAAAATTTTGTTTTTTCTGGATTAAGCTTTAGTCTGAATTCAATCATCCATTGTTCCATCAAATTTAGTACTTCTGTTACTTTAGGGGTAGCTTCCGAGAGAGAGGTAGTGAATGGGATAATGATCGTAAAGTCATCTGCGTAGCTAAATAGTTTTATCCCCAGTTGGGACAATTGCGCACCTAATGAAGACATGTACACATTGAAAAGCAATGGGGATAGTGGTGACCCCTGCGGCACACCAGATGGATTGCTCCATGTATCAGAGAGATCTTGATTAAAACGTACTTGATAGGTGTGGGATATAAGGAAACCTCAAAACCAGTTTAACACCTGTCCTTTGATTCCAATTGTGTCTAAGCATTGTAACAGTTTCCCATGGTCCACCAAGTCGAAGGCAGAACTCATGTCAAATTGCATGATCAGGGCATTAAGAAACGCAAATTAAGAAACGCAAGAAACGCAAGTTATCTAAGATAGCCGCCATTACTGTCTCAGTGCTAAACAAAGGCCTAAAACTGGATTGAGTTTCATGCAGAGGAGAGAACTGGTCAAGATATTCCATCAATTGGGTATGTACCAATCCTTCCATGATTTTTACAATAAATGAAATGGATGCTACTGATCTATAATTGGTTACTGATGCTGGTGATTCTTTACGATTTGTTGGAATTGGGGTTATTATAATATGGCCATTATTAGTGAGGAATTTTCCATTTTTTAAGTTATCGGTTAAATAATTCAGCAAAAATAGTTTGAATTTTAATGGAGCTGTTTTCATAATTTCTGGGTGACATGAGACCAGAACACAGTATGATTTAGAGTACTTGTTATATAATTTGATATAATTATTCCATTCTAAGTCTTGAAAGGAACTCCAAATCATGTCCGCTGGTATTTCATTTCCTTGTATGTTAGTTAGTTGATGTTCATAAATGTCAATTGTCGAACAGTTATTTCTTAGGTTTTTAATTTTTGAATCGAAATGCTGTGCTAAATCATTTGCTGAAGGTGGTTTAATATTATAAGAACATAAGAACATAAGAAATGCCTCCGCTGGGTCAGACCCGAGGTCCATCGCGCCCAGCAGTCCGCTCACGCGGCGGCCCAACAGGTTCAGGACCTGTGCAGTAAATTTCTATCTATACCCCTCTATCCCCTTTTCCAGCAGGAATTTGTCCAAACCTTTCTTAAACCCCAGTACTGTACTCTGCCCTATAACTTCCTCTGGAATTGTATTCCAGGTGTCCACCACCCGTTGTGTAAAGAAGAATTTCCTAACATTAGTTTTGAATTTGCCTCCTTTCAACTTTTCCGAATGCCCTCTTGTTTTTTTATTCTCTGAAAGTTTGAAGAATCTGTCCCTCTCTACTCTCTCTATGCCCTTCATGATCTTGTAAGTCTCTATCATATCCCCTCTTAATCTTCTCTTTTCTAGGGAAAAGAGTCCCAGTTTTTCCAATCTCTCAGCATATGAAAGGCTTTCCATCCCCTTAATCAGTCGTGTCGCTCTCCTCTGAACTCTCTCGAGCAATGCCATATCCTTCTTAAGGTACGGTGACCAATACTGGACGCAGTACTCAAGATGTGGGCGCACCATTGCCCGATACAGCGGAAGGATAACTTCTTTCGTTCTGGTTTTAATACCTTTCTTGATTATACCTAGCAATCTATTTGCTCTCTTAGCGGCAGCTGCGCACTGTGCTGTCGGCTTCATTGTCATGTCTACCATCACCCCCAAGTCCCTTTCTTGGGCACTCTCATTCAAAAACTTCCCTCCCATCGCATAATTATACCTCGAGTTTTTGCTTCCCACATGCAATACTTTACACTTCCCAACATTGAATTTCATCTGCCATCTCTCTGCCCATTCTCCTAGTTTGTCCAAGTCTCTTTGCAATTCTTCGCAGTCCTCCTTTGTCCGAGCTCTACTGAATAGTTTGGTGTCGTCCGCAAACTTTATTATCTCACACTTCGTCCCTGTTTCTAGTTGAGTGTAACGTGTGGTGTCAAATAAATTCGTAACCAAGTTAAACAGTTCTTTTGTATTGATTCCTTTGAGCTAGTATTAGATGAGTTAATTTTGCCTGAGCAGTGGTCTATATCTACCCCTCAAAAGGGATTGAGGGGCATAGATAGATATAGATCACTGCTCAGGCAATGGGCTTGATGGGCTGCCGCGGGAGCGGACCGCTGAGCAGGATGGACCTATGGTCTGCCTCAGTGGAGGCAACTTCTTATGTTCTTATGAGTAAAAAGCTTTACATTTTTCTTTTATCGGTTGTTTGTAGAGTTTTATGTTGGATCTCCAGTTGTTCCGATCTGACAGTTTTCCCAGATTCTTTCCAATTGTCTTACCGATTGTTTCATTTTTAGGAGTTCGGTGTCGAACCATTTGTTGTATTTATTTGAGCAGCTTTTACTCTTTCATTTAGGGGCAATTTTATCTAAAATGGATGTGCTAGTTTTCATCCAGTGATCACATAAATCAACCCCTTCTCCTGTCTCCACTTGTAATTCATATTGTGACCAATATTCCTCTGGATTGATATGACCCCTTGTGAGATGTTCTCTTTTTATCCTTGGATGTGTTTTAGATTTTAAGTGAGTTCAGATTAAATTGAAATAATAAGTAAAATGATCAGACCAGATATCGTGGCACCAAGTACCATCAGATAGAGAGATGGAGGGGTCTAAAATCTCATTTGTGGACATAGCTACCACATCTAAATGATGGCCTTTTTCATGTGATTGTGTGGGTAAAGGGAGATTATAATTAAGCAAGGATAGAAAGTTTTTGAAGTCTTTCGTATCTGGCTAAGGGGTTCGTTTTCAAAAAAAGACAGACATAAATGGCATAAACCTGCATAAAAGTCTTATCTTAATCTGGTAACCCATGGCCAGTTATGGACCCCTTTTACTGTGTGCAATTTTAGTCGCCGTATCTAAAAAAAGATATAGCAGAATTAGAAAAGATGCAGAGAAGGGCAACGAAAATAATAAAAGGGAAGGGACGACTTCCTTATGAGGAGAGACTAAAGCGGCTAGGGCTCTTCAGCTTGGAGAAGAGACACCTCAGGGGTGATATGATAGAGGTCTATAAAATAATGAGTGGAGTGGAAAGGATAGATGTGAATCGCTTGTTCACTCTTTCCAAAAATGTTAGGACTAGGGGGCAAGCGATGAAGCTACGGTAGTAGATTTAAAACAAATTAGATAAAATAGTTCCACGGCGTGTAATTAATCTCCGGAATTTGTTGCCAGAGAATGTGGTGAAATCAGTTAGCTTAGCAGGGTTGAAAAAAAGGTTTGGATAAATTCCTAAAAGGGAAGTCCATAGGCCACCATTGAGATGGCTTGGGGAAATCCACTGCTTATTCCTAGGATAAGCAGCATAAAATCTGTTTTATTACTTGGGATCTTGCCAGGTACTTGTGACCTGAGTTGGTCACTGTTGGAAACGTGATCCTGGGCTTGATGGACCTTCGGTCTGTTCCAGTATGGCAGCTCATATGTTCTTATGTGAGCCAAGTATAGGACAATCAAGCCATTGTGACATCACTGATGAGGTTGGCTCTTAGGCATTGATGGAATGAGGATTATGACATCACAATCTGAGCTCTGGAATGTTGCTACTATTTGGGTTTCAGCCAGGTACTTGTGATCTGGGTTGGTCACTGTTGGAAACAGGATACTGGACTTGATGGCCCTTCAGTCTGTCCCAGTATGGCAACTCTTATATTCTTAGGAAATGAATGGGCTTTGATGCATTTGCTGCAAGGGAATCGCTACCGTGGCTTTGCAAAAGGAGCCCTAAGTGCTGAATACTGCTCGTAACCAGGTATGGTGTAACCAGCTCTGGAAACCCAGAAATTCAATGCCAAAGCCCAGATATGGTGTGGCATTGAATTTCTAGGCATAATGCCAGTGGCGGTCAGCAAAACATTGAGCACCACTTCCTGACTATCGACCTCATAACTTTTAAGCTTTCTTTCCCCTTCCATGTCCAGCATTTGTTCCCTGTCCCTCCATCCAGCATCTGTCTTCCCTCTCTCCCCTTACATCAAGTATCTGTCCCCTTTCTTCCCCCTCCCTTATCCAGCATCTGTCCCCTCACCCCCCTCATCCAGCTTCTGTCTTCCCTCTTTTCCCTTACATCCAGCAACTGTCTCCCTTTCTCTCCCTATATCGAGAATATGTCCCTTTTCCCCTCCTACATCCAGTATCTGTTCCCTTTCTTTCCACTCCCATGTCTAGCATCTGTCCCCCCTCTCCCTCCTTATCCAGGGTTTGTCTTCCCTCTCTCCCTTTACATCCAGTATCTGTCCCCTTTCTTCCCCCTCCTACATCCAGCAACTGTCCCCTTTCTTCCCCATCCCAATTCCAGCATCTGTCCCCTTTCCCTCGTCATCCAGTCTATCTTCCCTCTCTCCCTTTACATTCAGCCTTTGTCCCCTTTCTTCCCCCTCCCATGTCCAGCATCTGCCCCCTCTCCCCCTCCTATATCTAGCATCTGTCCCCTTTCCTCCCCCCTCCCACATTCAGCATCTGTCCCCTCTGTCCCCCTACATCCAGTGTCTGTTCCTTTTCTTCCCCATCTCACATCCAGCATCTACCCCTATCTTTCCCTCATCTAGCATCTGTCCCCACATCCAGCATCCACCCCTTCTTCCCCCTCTCACTGCTTCTGCTGTTCTAAGAAGAAAAAAAAAAGGGGGGCCACCCTGCTCCTCCTCATGGCTGCCGGTCCTGCCCACATCTGATGTGTCTTCTTATTCCAAGGCACAGCTGGCAGCCGTGAGGAGGAACAATGTGGCCCTTCAATTTTTTTACTTTTGTTCAGCAGTGGCAGCATTAGTGGGGAGATCCTTTTGATTTTTGAAGGTCCCATTGCACCCCATGTTCTGACGCCTATGATCGTAAGGGAATAAAAGAGTAATACATGAACCAAGGACATATCATTTGCTTTCCTCAGGATTAATAATATGACAGCTTAGTTCAGTCCTTATTTCACTCAAGGAAGAAGAATTGCTTGTTTATTCATGCTACTGATAAAAGATGAGATATTATACTCAGACCCAGAAATTTTTCCTAAAGGCATTGATTCACCACAAATCGTGACTTAGAAAAAGATATAAATTAAATTTATTTAGTATTGTGCAAAAAAAAAAAAAAAATCACATTCTGTGTTAAAAAATAATGAGTCCCAGAGGACTTGCATATCTTATTAAAAAGAAACTCATGTTACATTAGTTTTTTAAGCTAGACTCCACTCAAAGTCTCATAATATGCCACCAGTTTCATTACAGTGTGTGTGAACCCCAAATTATTCCAGGTAGGATACACCGAGTCGATCACCTGACATCATCAGCATCTGGAACTGAAAAGCAAGGCTGGCTCAAAGGACCTGAGCCAACATTTACAATGGGTTACCCTCCTCCCCCCAATCCAGTATTACTGTCCCCCAGCCCGCGATCTCGTATCTTCTTTCTCTCTCATGTCTTCCTCATCCCTCCTGCCCCTTCTCCTTTCTACCTTCAAACTCCTAGAGCAGTATATCGCAAACTGGGGTGGGGGGGGAGGCCTCCTGAAATTTCAGGTGAGCCGCAGCACACTGGGGAGGAGGAGAGGCATCGGCGATGGCTGACTGCCTACAGGACGTGCTTCTCGCCAGCGCCTCTCATTTTCTCCGGCACTCTTCCCTGCTGGCTTCCCCCGCTGGCGTCTCGGGGCTCGTTTGAAGGACCTTTGCACATGTGCAGACGTCGCACACTTTCGGGTGTCTCGAGCCACTACCTTTAGTGTGCTGCAGCTCAGAAAGTTTGCAGGACACTGTTCTAGAGGATATCATTAGCAACAGTGATTCATATACACTTCCCTCTCCGTATTCGTGGTTTCCGTATCTACGGATTTCATTATTCACGGTTTTAAAACAAAAAATACTTTTTCATTATTTTAGGCTATTGTAAGCCCTGTAAGCCCCCCCTTAAGCCTTACCTAGTGGTCTAGCGGGTTTTCAAGGCAGGAGCGATCTTCCCACGCTCGTGCCCTGTGCAGATCGCTCACAGGAAATGGCTTGAGAGACTACGGGAGCTCAAGGCAGCCATTTCCTGTGAGCAATCTGCCCGGGGCAAGAGCTTGGGAAGATCGCTCCTGCCTGAAAACCTGCTAGACCACCAGGTAAGACTTAAGGGGGGGGGGGGCTTTCAGGGCTTAAAATAGCCGGGGGAAGTGGTAGTTAGGGGCAGAACCGGCCCGAATATTATTCGCAGTTTTTTAATATTCGTGGGCCGGCTCTGCCCCTAACCACCACGATTACGGAAGGGGAAGTGTATGCTGTTTGTGTTGGGCCTGAAGCCTTCCTTTTACCATGTACCACCCTACTGGAAACAGGAAGTTAGAACAGAGAGGGTGAGATGCAGCAGAGGGAAGGCATGGGGCTGTCTGCATAGGGTTACCATATGGCTCCAGAAAAAGGAGGACAGATTGAGACATCCGGGTTTTACTTCCATTGACAGCAATGGAAGCAAAACCCGGATGTCTCAATCCGTCCTCCTTTTCTTGGAGCCATATGGTAACCCTATACAGCAGGGGTGTCAAAGTCCCTCCTCGAGGGCCGCAATCCAGTCGGGTTTTCAGGATTTCCCCAATGAATATGCATGAGATTTATTTGCATGCACTGCTTTATCATTGTATGCTAATAGATATCATGCATATTCATTGGGGAAATCCTGAAAACCCAACTGGATTGTGGCCCTCGAGGAGGGACTTTGACACCCCTGATTTAAAGGAATTTTAGTCCACTTTAGGATGTTTGAATTAAATAGAAATCAGGCAGCTCAGAAGAAGGCATCCTTAAAGAGCCAGCTTTTCAAGAGACCTTTGAACTTACTAAATGATTTTTCTTCCCTAATATAAATTGGAAGCGAGTTCCAGGTTTGAGGTGCCGTAACAGAGAAGATCACGTCCCTCCTCGAGTAAATGAATCTTAGTGAGCGGACTGAGAGGAGAGATTTCTCCTCATATCTTAAAAATCTTGTTGGAACGTGAGGGATTAGAAGTTTTTCTAAGAATGAAGGAGCTTTATTCATTAATGTTTTGTGTGTAAGTAATGCTATTTTGTACGTAATTCTGTAGTTTACGGGTAACCAATGTGCTTCTCTCAATAGTGGAGTCACATGCCCTCTAGGAGTTTGAAGGTAGATCGGGAGGGAGGGGGGAGTGGTTGAGAGAGAATGAGACGCCAGACCACCCAACAGCCATCTTTCATTTGGTTCCAGGGAAAGTGCTTTTTGGCACTTTTTCATTTTGTTCAAATTTTGAATTGTTTTCATTTCATCGCATTTCATTTTCAGTGCAAGGTACAGTAAAACCTTGGTTTGAGAGCATAATTCGTTCCGGAAGCATGCTTGTAATCCAAAGCACTCGTATATCAAAGCGAATTTCCCCTAGAAAATAATGGAAACTCAGACGATTCGTTCCATAACCCAAAAACTTTAATACAAAATACTATTCGTACTTGTATTGCAAGACCTCGCTCATTTAGAACAGTCACTACACTCTTGCAGCGTCAGAGAGAGAACAATCGGCTCAGTTGTGATGATGTGACACATGTATACTGCATGTACTCATATTGCAAGACTTTGCATGTTTAGAAAAGTCACTACACTCTTGCAGCGACAGAGAGAGAAGAACCATCGGCTCAGTTGTGATGTGTGTATACCAGGGGTGCCCACACTTTTTGGGCTTGCGAGCTACTTTTAAAATGACCAAGTCAAAATGATCTACCAACAATAAAATTTAAAAAAAACACAACGCACACTGTACGCATAGAAAATGTTAATTATCATTCCTATTCCGGGGTTTTTCAAAGAGGTCAAAGCAGATGACTATGTACTATCACCTCAGTAACAACCATACAAAAATAGACAAATATACCCCCCTCCCTTTTTACTAAACCACGATAGCAGTTTTTAGAGCGCAGGGAGCTGCGCTGAATGCCCAGCGCTGCTCTCGACGCTCATAGGCTCCCTGCGCTAAAAAACTCTATTGCGGTTTAGTAAAAGGGGACCTTAGTGTAAAATATAGACAGCAGATATAAATTGAGACACATTTCGATCACTAAATTTAAAATAAAATCATTTTTCCTACCTTGTCTGGTGATTTCATGAGTCTCTGGTTGCACTTTCTTCTTCTGACTGTGCATCCAGTCTTTCTTCCCTTCTTTCAGCCTGTATGCTTCCTCTCCTCCACACCTCATTCCCTCCCCCAACTTTTCCTTCCTCTCCCCTGCCCTTTCTTTCTCTCTGCCTCCCTTTCCTTTTTTTCTGTTTCTCTTCTTTCCTTTGTCTCCCTGCCTGCCCTTTTTCTTTCTTTCTTTCTCCCTGCCCTCCCCCAAGACACTGCCACTGCCATCGGGGACCCAAACTGCCATCGGGGACCAGGACCCAAACCGCCACCAATAACAGGCCCGAAAGCCGACGCCAATAACACGCCCAAAAGCCGACGCCGCCCCAACCTCTCCCTGCTTCGGCCGACCAGCATCGCGAGGAACTGTTGGGGGAAATGCTGCCGGGTCCTGCCTTCGCGGAAACAGAAAGTAGGCAGGACCCGGCAGCAAGAAGAGGAAATGCTTTCACTAACATGTCTCCCGTCTTAGCCCGTAGCGAACGCTTGCTTCAGGGCTCTCAACATGTGCGTGCAGGCTTCCCTTCTCCCCCCCCCTCCCCCTCCCCGGGCATAACTTCCGGTTTCGGAGGGAAGAGAAGAGAAGCCTGCACGCACACGTTAGAGCCCGGAGCATAAGTTCGCTAGGGGCTGAAATCTCCAAGCCGGTTTTTTTTAATGTTCAGCAGTGGCAGATGACAGCTGGGCGGACCGCCCAGCTAAAAGGCCCTAGGGAGAACACTGGAGAGGAAGGCTGATCGGCCCGTAGATCAGGACGGCAACACGAGTGCGATCGACTCGAGTTGCCTTCCTGAGCTACTGGTCGATCGCGATCGACGCGTTGGGCACCCCTGGTGTATACTGTATGTACTTGTATTGCAAGACCTTGCTTGTATATCGAGTTAAAATTTAATAAAATGTTTTGCTTGTCTTGGAAAACACTTCCAAACCAAATTACTTGCAATCCAAGGTTTTACTGTATTTGCAATTGGCATGTGTTATATGCAAGTAAAGTAAGCTGTTTACAAATTTGCATGCTAAAAATGAACTGAAACAACAAAAAAGGTCAAAATGTATTACATTTTTCCATTTCTTTTAAAGAAACCTGGCTTTTCTGGATTTGCTACTAGCTCATACCTCAGTTAGTCTATTGAATAATTTCTCTCTAGGACAGGGGTAAGGAACTACGGTCCTCGAGAGCCGTATTCTAGTCGGGTTTTCAGGATTTCCCCAATGAATATGCATTGAAAGCAGTGCTTGCAAATAGATCTCATGCATATTCATTGGGGAAATCCTGAAAACCCGACTGGAATACGGCTCTCGAGGACCGGAGTTCCCTACCCCTGGTCTAGGGTTACCAGACGTCCAGGAAAACCCGGACATGCCCTCTTTTTGAGGACTGTCCGGGCTCCCAGATGGGCTTTTCAAAACCCGGCATTTGTCCGGGGTTTTGGAAAGCCCCGACGAACATCAGCCACATAGGGAGGGCCTCTGAGCATGCGCGGATGACGTCACACACATCCGCGCATGCTCCAGGCCCTCCAGCCGCGACCGGAGCTCATTGCAGAAGAGAGGAGGCTTGCTGGAGGCGGGGCTGGGCAAGGCTGGAGACAATTGGTTGAGGCTGAGGTGGAACAGGGCGGGGCTGGAAGCAGAACAGAATGGGGTTTTGTATCCAGGATTTTCCTTTGTACCTATGTCCCTACCTTTGTCCCTCAGTCTTCAAGATTCAATGTAGCAGGACTGGATGCCTCGGACATGCCATATTGTGGGGAAAGAGGAGATGATGAAGGGAGTCACCAATCTGATTTTAACCCTAATAAAGACAGCTAAAAAGTGCAATAGAGGAGAAGAAGGAGGCAACTGTAGCATGAAGGTCATGCAATGAATTTCAGATTGTGAGAGAAACCCTTTTGGATTAGAAGGACCTGTTTAGAAGTAGTGCCCTGAGCTGAAAAACACATCCTGTGCACCACACCCCCTGGTGTTTCTGCCTTGCCCACTGTGTCATGGCCAAGCGCAGCCTCTACAACCCCGCTAGACAGTCCTCTGGTACAAATACCATGAGACTTTTGTTAGGGGTCATGTCATAGGGTTACCAGATGTCCAGGAAAACCCAGACATGTCGTCTTGTTAAAGGACTGTCTGGATGTTCAGATGGATTTCCAAAACCCAGCAGTTTGGGTTTTGGAAGGCCCCAAAAGTTGGGGCCGCATCTGGAGGGCCTCCGAGGATGAACCTAAGAATAGCCTTACTGGGTCAGACCAAAGTTCCATCAAGGCCAGTAGCCCGTTCTCACAGTGGCCAATCCAGGTCACTAGTACCTGGCCAAAACCCAAGGAGTAGCAACATTCCGTTATCTCAGAGTAAGCAAGATTCCGGAACTCCAAATAGTAGCAGCATTCCATGCAGAATCCCCAAAGAGTAGCAAGATTCTAGAATCCCAAAGAGTATCAACATTCCATGCTACCGATCCAGGGCATGCATGTGACATCGTCACGTCGCATCGGCGCATGCTTGGAGTCCCTTCAGATGTGGTCCAGACTCAGGGAAGAAGAGGCGAGGTTTGTGTGGGGGCAGGGCTGGGGCGGAACAGGGCAGGGCTGGAGGTGGAATAGGGTGAGGCCACGGGGGCCTCTTTTTTTCAGTAGGAAATCTGGTAACCCTATCATGGCAACAATTTTGAGACTGGACCTGCAATGAGCAGGAACAGGGAGATTTGACGTAGAACCTATGGGGTTTCTTTCAACCTTTTGGCCCTGCACTACATTAACTGGCTCACCTCTATCCATGTATTTATTCACATTTTCAAAGAAGTCAAGCAAATTGGTGAGGCAAGACCTCCCTCGGCTGAGCCCAGGCTGACTCTGTCTCATTAAATCATGTTTGTCTACATATTCCATTTTTATAATTGTTTCCACTATTTTGCCCGGCACTGAGGTCAGGCTTACCAGTTTATAATTCCCCGGATCTCCCCGGGACCCTTTTTAAAAATCGGCTAACATTGGCCACACGCCAATGTTCAGGTACTACAGATGATTTTAGCGACAGGTTACAGATCACTAACAACAGATCAGCAATTTCGTGTATGACATTCCTTGCCCTCCATTACCTCAAACCCTCTGGTGCAGGAAAATACCTACTCTACCGGAATTGTAACTCATCCTGAACTTAGGTTTGGAAAAGGTGAATAATTAAGTCCTAATCCAGGAAAGCTCCGTGCAATCATGTAAAAAGAACTTTAGCTGAATCATTATTGGATAATGTCCTAGAGTAGCAGGTTTAGTAAGTACTCTGTGGGTGTAATAACCAGTATTACAATCCACTTGTGTGATTATCTTATTATTGGCCTTCCAGCAGTCTGTGCTGCAGCCGTAGCTAGAGATGTACCATAAAGACAGTGGTGCAGACAAGAAGAATTATATTTTATTGTACTGTGCACGTTCCATCGGATAGGAGAAAAGCCACAGATATGCATATACTGCAAATGCACAAAAGTTTCCTGCAGTTAATGCATGTAATGATGAAGAGGATAATTACAAACTTTGCTTTCAACCAAGAGATGGAAGGTGCTAAGCATTTTTCCTACAACCAGAAAAATGCCACCAAACCCTTAGTGCTTTTGACATCAGATCTTTTATGTAGAAGCCTTCAAGTTCCACTTGATATGTCTCTGCAGCCTGGTTTATCACATGTATGAGCGTGCAAAGATAGCTGAGGTTCTAGTTGTGACTTTTCACTAACTCCTGCAACTTCCAGAACGAAGGGGGTGGGGTGGGTGGGTTGTGGATTCCCTACCTGCCTGACAACCATCGGAGGGAAAGTCGGGCTTCAAGGAGAGGGTCTTTGCCTTTGATTCCAGCCCCCAGCCATTGTACCAGGATGCCTTTAGGGAACTGGGCTTGGCTCTTACCTCATTGAGGTCCATCTGGTTAAGAGAGGATCCCTGGAGACGGGAACAAAGGGAAAACAAGCCCCGGAGCCTGCAAAGCTGTTGCACTAGTTGAAGGAGGAAGTCGGAATATGAAATCAGCTTTTCCGCTCCCCAGTTCTACAAGGAGAGAGTGGAGGAAGAGAAAGCCATATTAAGTCTTAACCAACTGGATCAGCCCTCCCACGAAACCTAGAAATTGTGCTAACGGAGAAAAAGGAGCTGATCACAAGGCCTATGTGAGCAGAGGCTCAGAAAGCCTGGGTTAAAAAAAAAAAAATACAGAAAGAAAGAGAGATACTGACAGGAGAAGTGAAGGCATAACATTTGCACATTGGAAGCTACATTCAATGTGCTGTATCCAGTTATTCCGATGCATTGTCCTGTTTTTGCCTGAATTTGTAAACCCAGTTCTTTGGGACATCACGCTGCTCTGAAATGTTCCATTTATGGGTCAATCCTCGATGGCAGGAGTAACTACCGTAGTACAACTACAAAGTGAATCCAACGCTCCGATATTTAAAGGCAGGGACCTTGGAAACGACTCGTTTCACATGGGACAATTTTTCCCATGATTTTGCTGGCATCATTATTGGTCCCAAAATCGCCTTCCCTTGAAACACTTATTTTTATTTTTCAATTTGCGGACGATACAAAGTTATTCAGAGTAGTGAAGACTCAGGGGGATTGCGAAGATCTGCAATGTGACATAATCAAGCTTGAGAAATGGGCATCGACATGGCACATGAGGTACAACGTGGATAAGTGTAAAGTGATGCATGTTGGGTAACAAAAATCTCATGCAAGAATACAGGATGTCCGGGGCGGTACTTGGAGAGACCTCCCTAGAAAGAGACTTGGGAGTTCTGATCGACAAGTCGATGAAGCCGTCCGCGCAATACACGGCGGCGGCAGAAAAGGGCGAACAGAATGCTAGGAATGATAAAGAAGGGGATCACGAACAGATCGGAGAAAGTTATCATGCCGCTGTACCTACTTATTCATTACTGCCGCTACTGAGTGTTAACAGCACACTGTATTTCCCCGCCTTGAAAAAGAGTAGCGAAACGCGTCGACAGTGGGGATGAAGAGATACTGGTTACATGAAAATAGAAGTCGAGAAGTCGTTGCAAATCAAGTATATATGAATATGCGATCATTGTTATAATTGCACTATCACTGATCCCTTTGGCATTTGAACCGCCAAGATTTTTTTTCGGGTTCCTTGAAACAGAACTGCGAAACATGGTCCATGTCGGGACCTGTTAAGAACTTTTAAGAGATAAGTGGAAGAGTTCTTTTGTTGCCATTGCAAGACTATTTTTATTATTGAATTAGCACACATTAGCACTTTACTTAATACTTCCATACACAGTGATGGGGCGGTGGGTTTGGCTATAGGAGTTCCGGCTTCTGGCTGAATCACACATTTCTGAGTGTATGTGACAAAAAGTGTAGAAATTTCTTACACTATTTATTTAAATTCCTTTCTTTCCTTTAGGAGTTCTTTATAGCATTAATATATTATGACAGGGGGTTGTCATACAACAGATTATGAATAATTGGAAAAATTGGGATAGGCTGAATTATAGCTTTTGGTGAAACTCTTTGTGTCACATTTTCAAAATGCAAAGGATTATTGCCGTGCAGAAGGGATATTTTAAGATATTTCAGGTTATTTGGCAGCCATTAACAAGATACTGTAAAGACTAAAATTAATGCATAGAATAAATATTAATTCCCTTTTGTTCATATACGTCCAAGGTGGGGTGGGGGGGCTGGTGGGAATATTTTATGATTTCTTTTGCTTATGATTAATTGTTGGGTATAAGGGAGGGAGGATATTTGATGAGTGATAATTTGATGATATAATAAGTAATGTTAAAGTATACAATGATTGTATTTTGTGTTATACTTATTGTGAGTTTTAAAAAATGAATAACGTTTTTTTGGGTTTTTTTAAAGACTGTGATTATAAGTAAGTAACAATTCACATTGTGCATTTATACCTCTCAATGCTTTATGCACTTCTTTAACTGGATAACCTCTCTGTACAAATTGTTTATGAAGATCTTTAGCTTGTGAGTCATATTCCTCCATCGAGGAATATACACATATATGCCGTAATCCTAGAAATTGACTTCTAGGGAGGCTGGCATGTAATTTATAAGGGTGGAAAGACTTAAAATGCTAAAAAATATTTTTAGCCTTTGGTTTATGAAACACAGTGGTGGAAATTTGTTGCCCCCCCACCCCCCCAAATCCAAGAGAAAAATACCGGATAGTTGGGTTCATTTTGTAGCTGAAATGTTTCATGGACAAGGAGGAGTGTAGAAAGAGTGGATTAAAGCAGTGGTTTCCAACCCTGTCCTGGAGGACCACCAGCCAGTCAGGCTTTCAGGATAGCCCTAAAAAATATGCATGGGGCAGATTTGCATGCCTGCCACCTCCATGATATGCAAATCTCTCATGCATATTCATTAGGGCTATCCCAAAAACCTGACTGGCTGGTGGTCCTCCAGGACAGGGTTGGGAACCACTGGATTAAAGCACCAGCCAGCTTCCTAGCTTTACCAGTTCCGGTCCTGACCTTCAACCTGTCCATAAAAAAATACATCTGTGTTGTTCATTTGATGATCAAGGCATAACCAACCTAGGGTTACATGCAGCAAAATGGAATTGAGGGTAAGTTGGTGGGAAGCAAAGTAAAAATGTGATATCACTTTTCTCTCCTGCACGCACCTCCTTCTGTTAATGATAGATTATGTAATTCTTCTTTTACCCCGAAACATGAATTATTCCAAATGGTTTAGGCTCTAGCGCTTTTCTCTTGAGCAGGAAAAGAGACAAGACCATTTTAAAAACCACATGCTATTAACATCTGAAATGTTGAGACCTGGAATATTTTGTGGAATCTCTGGCCATGATTTACGTTTCTGCTCTATCCCTCAGGGCTGCAAATATTTTAATAGTGAATCGTATCAAGCCCTTTATTTTCTTCTGACAGTTCTCAAAGCAAGTTTTAGAATCCTGGTAAATTTTGGAGATCTATCTGGGATCAAGTGAACAATATATTGGAAAATCCAGTGGCATTGACGTATGATACCATCCTATTTGGTACGTTAATGAGAGCTACAAGACAAATATCTGCTCGGAACAACAAACTTCTCTTCATAATGACAGGGGTTGCCATGCAACTTATTTTGAAGAATTGGAAGAACTGGGATAGGTTAAATTACACATTCTGGTGGGAATCCCTTTGTTATACTTTTAAAATGGAACGCTTGATGGCCATACAGCAGGGACGTTACAGGAAATTTATGGATATTTGGGAGCCATTGGGTAAATTTTGTAAGGAATGATAACTGATTTTATTTTATTGACCTTTAAACATACACATCCATGGTGGGAGGGAGTTGTAATGGAATTTGATTCAGGGAATTTATGGATAGTTCTTGCAGGTTTTTATTTTTTTGAATATTAGGTGGGAGGGTGGGGGAAAATAATTGTACATTAATGTCTGAAAGTTTAATGTGCTTTTCTTTTAATATTATACATATATGAATTACTTGTTTGCACAATTGTAGTTTGGAAATTCATTAAAGATTATATATATATATATATATATAAATATAAGAATCCAAGCCATTCAGGGTGTAAAAATGCATCAGCTACCATTGTACCTAAAATATCTGATCAGCAGTGCACCACTAGAAGCTCTGAAGCATTTTTTGTATGAACATAATGACAATGTTCAATTAATCTTGTTTTTAATGCTCTACGTATGCCCAATATAATACAATTTACAAGGGCATATGATTAAATAAATCACATTCCATGAGACACACTTGGTATGATGTTGTAATGGATACTCTTGATTTGTTCGACAATCAATAAAGGCATTTGTTTCCAACATCACATCCCAGACAGAACACTGTCCACATTTAAACCTTCAGGTTCTACTGTATTGAGGTTGGAAATCATTTAATTTATAACATTTTATTGAAGGAATATAGAAGTATACAAAAATATAATAGAAAATTAAACTCATAACAATTATATTCATAAAAATATTTGTCAAACATAGTTCTATTATTCCTCCAACATATATTTCCATATTATCTACAATAAACTTTAATAAATTCTCAAATTCAAACCCATTTTTTAAATTCAATTCCCTCCTCCTTTTAATTATATGTAAATCTTTAATTAAAGAAATAAAATAACTCAAAAACTAAACCCCCCATACCAAATCATTTAAAACGTGGACAATGTTGATTGGTTATGCTTTGCACATGACATTTGTGATGTATTTGGTTTCATTTTTAACACGGTGGCGTATTGAGTTGAACATTAATCATGTGAGGAACCGGAGATACATTTTTTCCCTTTTTTTCAATGTGGATAAGTGTAAGGTGATGCATGTCGGTAATAAAAATCTTATACACAAATACAGGATGTCTAATGTGGTACTTGGAGAGACCCCCCAGGAAAGAGACTTGGGAATACTGGTCGATAAGTCGATGAAGCCATCTGCGCAATATGTGACGGCGGCGGTGGCAAAAAGGGCAAACAGAATGCTGGGAATGATTAAGAAGGAGATCACGAACAGATCGGAGAAAGATATCATGCCGCTGTACCGGGCCATGGTACGCCCTCACCTGGAATACTGCATCCAGCACTGGTCGCCATACATGAAGAAGGACATGGTACTACTCGATAGGGTCCAGAGAAGAGCGACTAAAATGGTTAAGGGGCTGGAGGAGTTGCCGTACAATGAGAGATTGGAGAAACTGGGTCTATTCTCTCTTGAAAAGAGGAGACTGAGAGGGGACATGATTGAAACATTCAAGATAATGAAGGGAATAGACTTAGCAGATAAAGACAGATTGTTCACTCTCTCCAAGGTAGGGAGAACGAGAGGGCTCTTTAAAGTTGAAAGGGGATAGATTCCGTACAAACGTAAGGAAGCTCTTCTTCATCCAGAGAGTGGTAGAAAACTGGAACGCTCTTCCGGAGTCTGTTATAGGGGAAAACACCCTCCAGGGATTCAAGACAAAGTTGGACTCATTTAGAGCATTGGTCTTTGACCTGGGGGCCGCCGCGTGAGTGGACTGCTTGGCACGATGGACCACTGGTCTGACCCAGCAGCGGCAATTCTTATGTTCTTATGGTGCTATGCCCGCCCCGTTATGGCGCCTATATTTTGGCATGACTTTATAGAATTGCCACCTATAGGTTCTCATTGCATTAAATATTATAAACTCTTTATGGGACAGGAGCTTTGTGAAAGGGTTTTTAAAAGGCGAGTCGTCAAATCCAATGATATATTCCCTCATAACTTAGTTAGCTCATCAGGGCAGTAGCAGTCCTGAAGTGGAGGTCATGCAGCAACTTTCCATATGTGACCCTGCATCATAGGCCCTAAATCTACTGCATAGGGAGCATTTTATAGCTGCATTTCTCTGTCTGTGAACATAGCAACAATAAGCAAAAGTCATGAGTTCCTCTGTTAATTATACATCTGCCTCTCCTCACATGCCCTGGGCAAGAACACAACAAATCACCTCTTCTGGTTTCATTTTACACTTTTTCTAAAATGCAAATTTCAGACAAGGCTTATCTGGTAATCGAAGATGGGACTGTAGACTCAGAAGTTTTCCTTTCATATATAATCACACTACTATTTATTTATTCATTCATTCATTCAATTTTCTCCCAGAAGAGCTCAGAACAGTTTACATGAATTTATTCAGGTAAGCATTTTCCCCTGTCTGCCCTGGTGGACTCACAATCTATCTAATATACCTGGGGCAATGGCGGGGGGGGGGGGGAGGGGGGGGATTAAGTGACTTGCCCAGGGTCACAAGGAGCAGTGTGGGTTTGAACCCACAACCTCAGGGTACTGGGACTCAAGCTTTAACCACTGTGCCACTCTATAAATCAAAACGTAGTAAAAGTGAACCAAGTATAGGACAATCAGGCCACTGTGACATCACTGATGAGGTTGGCTCTTCGTCATTGGTGGAATGAGGCATTATGATGTCACAATCCCAGCTCTGGTTATCAGAGGCTGACACATTTCACACTATTTATTTATTCCATTTTCTATACTGTTCTCCCAGGGGAGCTCAGAACGGTTTACATGAATGTATTCAAGAATTTTCCCTGGTCTGTCTTGGTGGACTTGTAATCTATCTAATGTATCTGGTGCAATGGGGGAATTAAGTGACTTGTCCAGGGTGACAAGGAGCAGTGTGGGTTGCAATATACAACCCGCAGTTCTAATCACCGTGCCACATTTACAAACATAGTATGGTAAAAGATAGCATTGCAAATATTGCCTGACAAAGACGGCAAACCAAACTACTACTACTACTACTCTTAATTATTTCTAGAGTGCTATCAGACATCAGCAGCGCTGTACAGAGTCACGAAGGAGGCAGTCCCTGCTCAAAAGAGCTTACAATCTAAACAGACAAGACAGATACATAGGATGCCAAGGTAGGTGTCTGCAAAACGGGCACCTACCACATGTCAATCACCAGTAAGCGCTACATCCAGAATCACATCTAATTTTTATACAGAAGTCTTAAATGGAGGCCAACGTTTTACAGGCTTACATTTAAGGCGTCTGACTCACGCCTAAGGAAGCGCCTAGGTACACCTATAGATGCTTAAGGCCACTTCCAGTGTAAGCCACTCCTACACCAGACTTAGGTGTTCGTAGGTGTGCCTAGGCACTTCCATAGGTGTGAGTCAGATGCCTACATTATAGGCGTTCACCGTATAAATTTTTTTTTTACCGTGCATCCCGGGGTCACGTGACGGTTGCAACCTAGGTGGACGCCCAGAGCCATCTCTCCCTAGCACTCAATTATACATCAGCTATTATATCCTACCTATTCAAGTTTCAAGTTTCAAGTTTTTTATTTATTCTTGATTAATCGCTTTCTCTAATTCAAAGCGATGTACAAATCCAAATTTAGTTAAAAGAGAGTAAACAGACAGACAAACCAGACTACAGGGATTTACAATTCTTACATAGGTTAAAACTTATTAAACAACATTAGGTAAAAATAGGGTTAAGAAATACATTCGTTATATAAAAGATTAAACATAGGAAAACACATTAGGAAAAATAAAAACTAAAAAGTCAGGAATTAAAAACATCATTAAATCAGGAATTAAAAGCATCATTAAAAAGAAATGTTTTTAATAATGATTTAAATTTTACTAAATCTTGTTCATTCCGTATAAAAATTGGAAGAGCATTCCAGGTTTGAGGGGCTGTTATGGAAAATATAAATTGTCGCCTTGTACTGATCAATTTCAATGAGGGTATTGTTAGTAAATTTTGATCAGTAGATCTTAATGTTCTAGTAGGATGGTAAGGTATTAGAAGTTTATGAATAAAAGAAGGAGTGTTATATAATAGTGTTTTAAATGTAAGTAAACAGATTTTATAAGTTATTCTATGGATGACAGGAAGCCAATGTGCCTTTTCAAGTAGGGGAGTAACATGGTCAAACTTTTTAGATTTTGTAATGAGTTTTATAGATACATTCTGTATAATTTGTAAACGTTTGATTTCATTCAAAGCAATACCTCTAAAAAGAGAATTACAATAATCTATTTTTGATATGATTAATGAGTGAATAAGAATGTTTAAAGATTGTGCATTTAGAAATTTTGAAATGGATCTAATTTGTCGTAATCTGTAAAAAGAAGTTTTAACAATATAACTTATATGGTCATGAAAGTTTAATTTGGAATCAATAATTACTCCTAATATTTTCGTTTTATTGACTATCTGTAATGGAATATTTCTTATGGTAATAGGAGTGACAAGTGTGGGGTTATCCTTCCAAGGAAAAATCATCAGATTTGTTTTTTTTATATTAAGGGCCAGTTTATTAGTATTCAGCCAATCCTGAACTTGATCAAGTTTCTTATTAATCTCATGTATATCTGAAAAATTGTCCGTATCTACAGGGTGTAACAGCTGAATATCGTCAGCGTATCCGAAAACTTGAAAACCTATAGATTGGCACAATGTAAGCAGTGGTGCTAGAAAAATATTAAATAGTAGAGGAGAAAGAATAGACCCCTGAGGAACACCGAAAGTGGATGAAATAGGATTAGATATAGATTCTTTAAAGAAAACTGATGAAGAACGATCTGTGAAATAAGAATTAAACCAATAAAGAATTTGATCCGTAATCCCAATAGATTGAAGTCGGTTTATGAGAAGTTTATGATCAATTGTATCAAATGCTGCGGAAAGATCTAGTGAAATTAATAAAGTAGTTTTGTGATGATCGAGAAAATAATGAATGGATGTAGTTAAACCAACTAGTGATAATTCTGTGCTGTGATGTTCTCTAAAACCTGTTTGATTAGGGTGGAGAACATTTGTTTTTTCCGCAAAATCTAATATTTGAGTATAAACTATCTTTTCTGTTAATTTGGCTAGAAAAGGGAGATTAGATATGGGCCTATAGTTTGTTGGATCTGTTCCTAGCGAATCGCAGGATGGACGATTGGCTGTGTGTGAGTGTTCTGCTGCTTTTCAATTTGCCCCGGGAACGGTGTTATGCCAGCCAAGACCTTGTGGCCCGTCAAGCCTCGCAGCAGCACGTTAGTTTCCAAGATGGCGTCCCCCAGCCCGTCTGTCTTAATGGACTCATCTCTGCCGGTGGTTCAACTGCAAGACACGCAATCAAAGAAATTACCCGCACACTCGCTGACATCCTTGATGACAAGCTTTCCAAAGTGCATGCCATGCTGGACGAACTAAAGGAGGGTATGGCGGGGCATGCTGTCAAGTTACAGCAGGCAGAGGAGCAGGTTTCCCACTAGGAGGAGCTAACTGGGGCTCTGCAGTCGCAGGTCACATCGCTAGAAAAGCAGGTTGCGGCTATGAAGGAGCAGATCGAAGATCAAGAGAACTGGGGGTGGAGGAACAACATTCAGCTCATTGGTCTGCCAGAGGCGCTAAAGGACCGGGAGCTCTGGGATCTGGTTGGAAAATGGTTGCTGACTGAGCTGGGCCTGGAGATCGAGGGCACGCACTTGAAAGCGGAGAGAGACCATCGTGTAGGGGTGCTGAGAGAATCTAACACCTGGCCTCAACCTGTGATCGCCCACATTTTTAATTATGTGGAGAAGGCGCAGCTTATGGCGAGATATTGGCAGCATCGGGTGCCCCCACCACGATGGTGCCTGGGGCGGTCCATCTCCCCCGCCACCCCTTAATACACCACTGGTTGGGCCCCTAGCCTGCAGCCCCCCAAGATTTTGATAATTAAACTCAACAATCATAACCATCACACAAACATCTTCAAAAAATGCAGTTTAAAGTACAGTATGTGCTAATGGTTCTTTGAAGTGTGTGTGTGGTTGTCAGGACCTATGGTATTTCTTAGACCAGCGGTTCTTAAGCCTGTCCTGGGGTACCCCCAGTCAGTCGGGTTTTCAAGACATCCCTAATGAATAGGCATGAGGCAGATGTGCATATAATAGAGGTGACAGACATGTAAATCTGCCTCATGCCTATTCATTAGGGATGACTTTAAAACCTGAGTGACTGGCGGTCTCCCAGGACATGTTTAAGAATCACTGGCTAAAAATGAATCTGCTTTTGCTGACCCCAAGAAGCTGCCACCCTAGGCAACTATCTAGTCTTGCCTAATGGTTGATCTATCCCTGGTACTGGGACATGTCTCAGCCATTAAGAACAAAGTTCAAAGAAACCTCCAACAAAGAGCAACAGTGAAGCTGGAAGTCTTAAGAGCATAACTAAAAGGAAGACAAAATACCAGGGACAGAGAGAATATCTTCGTTGTAACAAAGAGCTTTTTCATTTCTAATTCCGGGCAAGGCAAGAAGGCTGACTTCATAATTTTCCCATCCTTTCAAAGTCATGGAGCTTGGAAGGGCTATGTTATGATGGTTTGGCAATCACTGCAAAAGTTAATTACAGAACAAGTTTGTTTAGGTCAGAGCAAATGAGACCCCATCTTGCTTATGTTAGGAGAGTATTAGCTGGGGGAGGGAAGGTTGAATGGCAGAGAAGAACCCTCTGACATAATGAATACATATACGACACACATATAAATAATTATGATTTTCTCTTAGCTTTAGCTTTGATATATAAAATTTGGGAATTTTGCTTCATGTGGGAATCTTGAATGATAGCCTGGGGAGGGGTTGGCAGGACAAGGTCTTCGTGTGTTCAGAGAACGGGGTGGAGGATGAGTTTCCTTGGATAGCTGCTAATTGGAGGGATGGCAAAAATTAAGAACAAGCTCTGACACTGTATATACAGCATATATACATATATAACTAACTATATCTATATCTTCTTTTAGTTCAGTGGGTTCATTTGGTGGGGCGGACTGTACAGGCAAAGAAAATGAAGCACATTGTTAAAACTTTCTGGGTTTTTTTTTCCAAGTTTTTATTATGAAAATGAAAATACAAAGAAATTCTTATATAATAAAACGCTAGCCAAGCATGCGCACTCCTACTTGCGTGCTTCCGTTTTCCCTGATCTTTGAGATGTAGGTCTGTGGCCGCAGGAGTGCGCATGCGCGCCTAGGGTTCTTTTCAGTTCGTCTTCATCGTTGTCTTCGCCCTCCCCACCCGAATCCCCGTTGAGCCTCCCACCATGGTCTGACCCTCCCATCCGACTTTCCCTTCTCGCGGTCTGGCCGGCTCCCCTAGTCCCTTGCCGCCGCCGCCACCCCCTTCCCTTCCCGCGGTCGACAAACCTCCTGGCTGCAGCAGCGGCCGCAGCACTGCAAACACGCTGCTTCGCGGCCTCTACTGCCCCGATTTGCTCTGCCACTTTCAAGGCGGCCACCAACTTGGGCATCAGTTACAGAATCCAGGCCTAAATTCTTACCTTCTGGCTGAATAAATCACCACAAAATCCCCAAACCAAGTTTGCCAAAATAGAATTGCAGTGCTGGGGCATTATGGGAAAACAATGACTATTATAGCTCAAGCCTCAGAGACTCGCCTGCAGGCTTCACATCTACTGGTAGTATCACCGGAGCCCAAATTTTATCATTGGTTTGCTACACTGTGTTGGGAAAAACAGAACAGTAAAAAAAACCCAAACAAACCCAAAACCTAGGGGAAAAAGACTGTTCTACAAAAACCCAACTAATAACAAACTCCAAATCAGGATACACCCCCATAGAGCAGTTTACCATCTGTCACACATCTAATATTCACTCCCGCATGTGCACCCTTATCTGAATATCCTGGATTCCACCTCTGATTAAATGTCCTCATTCAAAAAATCTTTATTAAATCCATTCTGAAGCAGGAGAGAATTGAAAACCTTATGACCTCGACCTTGTTTCACAGATTCCTGCTGCCTCAGGAGAAGCTGATCCAGTTTCACTGATGCGCGGCTTCAAAATGGCGGATGATTTTTAGGGGATGCTCAACGAGCTGAACCAATCAAAAAGGCTTTCAACACTTGCAACCAATCACCTTCTTCCCAATGTATTACAATTGCACAGCTGAATGCTAATACTCATTCTCCTCCCTCTGTCTCCCCTTCCCCTCCATCCCTATGCACCATCTCATTCCTCTCCCATGGTCAAACATCTCTGTCTTCCCCCTTTCCCCCTCATATGGCATCTTTCTCCTCCCCTTCCCATAGCCTGGAATCCCTCTCTTCTCCCATGGTCTGGCATCTCTCTGTCCCCTCCTTCCCTTCCATTCTGTGGTCTGGCACCTGTCTCTCTCTCCTTCCTATTCCAGTGGTCTGATATCTCTCCCTTCTTTGGGTCATTTTTCCTCTCTCCAAGTGTAACATTTCTCCCTTCCTCCTCTCTACCACTATCATATCCAACAATTCTTCCTTTCCCCATATACATCATCTCTCTTTCCCTCTCATGCCACACACCTATGTCCAACAATTCTCCAGTCCTTTTCCCTCCCCCACCAGCAGCATTTATTTTTCTCTCTTCCCACTACTCTACCTGTGCAGCATCCTCTCTTCCTCTTTCCTCTATTCCTACCCCCCCAGCCCGTGCATTTGTTCTTCCCCTCTCCCAGTACGTGCAGTACCAACCCCCTGAGCGTCTCTCCTCCCTGCCTTCCCAACTCCTTACCCCCTGCACCCAGCCTCTCCCTGCCAGGCTCTTCACCCAGCTCCCCTCCCTCCACTATCAGGTATTGCACCCAGCCCTCTTCCCTCCATCCCCTCTTCACCCAGCCCCCTTCCTTCCTTCTTCCCTTCCTTCCCTCCCCTGTCAGATTCTGCACCCAGCTCCCTTCCCTCCCAACCCCTGTCAGGCTCTGGAGCCAGTCAAAGAAGCCACTGAGCACCGAGCAGGCAGCGCCAAAGCGGGTTCCTGCTGGTTGCCGCTCAGCGGCAGAAGAAATCAGTTGCCACCGACTGGGTTAGCAGCGGGCAGGAGCACGGAAAGCTCGCTCCTGCCCACTGCTCCCCTGGACCACCAGGGATCAAATTTTGGGGGATGCCACGGCCCTATGGCAGTAACTAGTATCTCTTTCTCTCTCCGAGAGATCCCACGTGCCTATCCCAGGCCCTATTGAATTCAGACACAGTCTCTGTCTCCACCAGCTCTGCCGGGAGACAGTTCCATGCATCTACCACCCTTTCAGTAAAAAAGTATTTCCTTAGATTACTCTGGAGCCCATCACCTCTTATAGAAACATGATGGCAGATAAGGCCAAATGGCCCATCAAAGCGGTCAAAGCAGACTATGGTTTAGATTTCTGAGATCCTTTTTTCCTTCAAGTAAAATACCGTCAAGTAAATTTGATGTTATAATGACATGCATTTTCACTGAGTATAGTATTTTTGTGTTATTTGTTTGAACCCTCAACCTCAGGGTGCTGAGGCTATAGCTCTACACTATTCCACACTCTCCTCCCCATGTTAGCTCTATAGTCTAAGGCTGTGTGTCTCAGTCTTCTCCTGCAGCATACCTAACCAGCCAGGCTTTCAGGATTATCAATTTGCCTACAACGGACCTCCAATGTATGCAAATTTATCTCAGACTTATTCATTAGGTAATCCTGCAACCTGACTGGCTAGGAGAGGGTGGAGAAACGGTGGACTAAGGCCTAGATTCATTAAACTCACAGTTGTTGAGTGATCCGTAGCTGGCTCTTGCCGGGCGATCGATGCACTACAGAGTCCTCATGCAAATTATGCGATCGGACGCACACCGCACAGCGACCCCCCACGGATCTCTGCAGAGCGATCCAGACGCAAGCGCAGACCCTCCTCTTTGACTGTAGATGCGATCCACGCACGCGCTTGCTCTTCACGCAAGCTTGAGGTCAAAACAAAAAGGGGAGTGGTGGCTGCACTCGCTGGCCCCACGAGTGGACATTCAGGAATCATTTCAATTTTTTTTTGTGCGGCCAGAATGGAACAGAACATGCTTACGGAACAACATGGAACAGAACACGCCTTGTGCAGCCTCGCTTTAAGCCCGCAGGTTTAAAAAAAAAAAACGGACTCACACTGCGCTTTTTGCACAAGGGAGATGTGTTTTAAGACATTCCAAAAATGTTTTATTTTGATGGCTTTATTTTTTTTTTCAGTTCAATAAATTTTATTGATTTTGAAGAAATACAAATGAGAGAACCAACAATACTGGGATTTCAGGGCGGCAGAGAGCAGGACAGTCAGCAAGGACGTGAGCGACTGGTCCTCAGCAGTTGCTTCATTTTGAATCGGCAAGCCCAATTGGTGCTCCTTCTTCTGTTTAGTGAATCGAGGGCTTCCTACTTACGCATGCCATTTCCCCTCATGTGCATGGGCGGTTTGGATTGTGTGGGAGATTGATTGGCCAGAAGGTTAGTGAATTGGGTTGGAGAACGCTCGCAAACTGGCCGGGACACGATTGGAGAGCTTAGTGAATCTAGCCCTAAGGACACTCCCGGGAGGACTGTGTCTTTGCTAGATCACTCAGCTCTGAAGTCAGTGGAAATGTATGAATATTCAATTTTTCATTTCATACATTTGATTTTCCACATTAAAACCAAATAATCTGGACCTATATAAATTCACAAATAACACAAACATATGAAACCCCCCAATAAACTCCACCAGGGCTATTATTCCAAATTTTTATCTCGCTTACAAATTTGAAGGCCTGATTAGCTGGTGAAACACCAGGACGAGGTTGGAAAACATTGTCGGAGCGGCCAAGAAGAACACATGAATTACAATGGAAGAAAGTCAGCGCTGCCATACGGTTTGTGCCTCACATTTCCATTGTTTGCTCAAGGCATGTTTTTCAAATGTTTTATGGGATATAGTAAAACGTATTTGACTGTACGGGGTGTATAACTGCTTGTGAAAGTCCGGCCTACCTTCTGCAGTGCACACAGAAAGCAATAATCCCCCATTCAAAGTGCAAAAATTCCAAACAATCTCTCTGCTATGATAAACTCTGATTACTCTAAAAAGGGGATCAGATGTCCAGAGTCAATTCAAACACTGAGCTCTTAAATGACTCTACTTTCTCTTTTCATCAGGGAAATACTTTTAGAACCAATAAGAGGAACTATTTTTTCACTCAGAGAATAGTTAAAGCTCTGGAACGCACTGCCAGAGGTTGTGGTAAGAGCGGAAAGCGTGGCTGGTTTTAAGAAAGGTTTGGACAATTTCCTGGAGGAAAAGTCCATAGTCTATTATTGAGGAAGACATGAGGGGAGCCACTGCTTGCCCTGGATTGGTAGCATGGAATATTGCTACACCTTGGGTTTTGGCCAGATACTAGTGACCTGGATTGGCCACCGTGAGAACAGGCTACTGGGCTAGATGGACCATTGGTCTGACACAGTAAGGCTGTTCTTAGGCTCTTACATGTGCCAAGAGTAGGACAATCAAGCTATTGTAACATCACTGATGAAGTTGGCTCTGAGGTACTGTGCAATAAAGTATTATGACATCACAATCTCAGCTCTGGAATGTTGCTCTTATTGGGGTTCCAGAATCTTGTTATTCTTTGAGATGCTGGAATGTTGCTACTTTTTTGGTTTTGGCCAGGTACTAGTGACCTGGATTGGCTACCATGAGCATGAGCTACTGGGCTATTCTTATGTTCTTAAAATCCACCCAAATCTTTGGGGCCCTTTTACACAGCTACTGTAAATACTAAATCTGGTAATCCTATCTTAAGGAGGTGTGTGTTTGTCCAAATACATTATTTTCTTATATTGAAAAATGCCTTGTCCTCCAAGCATATGGCTCTTTCCCCCATCCACCTCCTCCTTTCTGTCATGAACTTGGGTAGAGTGACAGAGAGTAGTGAAAAAAAACCTCATAATGGGTGATTGGGGCCACCCCAGAGGTCTTCAAGAGCCGCCATTGATTCCAGGCCTTGCATTGAAGAATATTGCTGTGGAGGCTTCTGCCACTGCATTTTTAGTTTTGATCTAAAACAATGAAGAGGCTGCTGGCACCTTATAGACTGCTGCAGTTACTGCTCTGGAGTTTGTCTGAGTCCAGTCATTGAATAGCACAAGTCATAGAAATAACACAAGTTTCGGTTCCAAGTTTATGTAAAATTTTGCATTTCAAGAAGGAATGGGACAATCAAGAAGAGTCTTGACAGATTCACCAACCTTTCCAGGTATTTTCTGAGGTGTGGTCTCCAGAATTGTACCTCCTTTTTCCTACTGGCCATACCTCTCCTGAATGCTCTAATTGCATTTACGGGCACCACCATTTACATCAATTATAGACATGGCATAAGAGGTTGCACCAAAAATTTGGCACTTAACTGTGAACTTATAGTATTCTATAACAGATATCATCCCCATCGTGGATGGCATGGTGATGACTTTAGAAGCAGCATTTAAGCATGGATGACCCAGGTCTACGTGGAGTGGTAGGTGAGGCTCTAACCACCTTGTTGGGCAAATTGGATGGACTAGGAAGGTCTTTGTCTGCCATCATTTATTCATTCAATTTTCTATACACTTCTCCCTCCGTATTCACGGTTTCAGCAATCGCGACTTCGATTATTTGTGATTTTTAGCCTGCTGGCTCCTCCCCCCCCCAAAAAAAATTACAGTACGCCATCCATGAGTACGGCACCTTTTAGAATATTAGGCATTTTGCGAGCTCAATCTGTCCTCTGGCAGCTTCAGACCATCAACATTTCTGGTCTCCCACCCAACTTTTTTAACTTTCTCATATATTAGTCATGGTTTTATCATATTCTCGATGGTTTTCAAGAGAAAACTGCGAATAACATATGAGAAAGTTATTTGTGGTTTTTCCGTATTCACGGGTCTGATCATCCCAAATCACTGTGAATACGGAGGGAGAAGTGTACCATTTTACCAGGGGACCTCAGAATGGTTTACATGAATTTATTCAGGTACTTGACCATTTTTTGTTCTTATTAGCGTAGCTGGTTTTAAGAAAGGTTTGGACAATTTCCTGCAAGGAAAAGTCCATGGTCTGCTATTGAGAAAGACATGGGGGAAGCCACTGCTTGCCCTGGATCGGTAGCATGGAATGTTGCTACTCTTTGGGGTTACGGAATCTTGTTATTCTTTGAGATTCTGCAGGGAACCTTGATACTCTTTGGGGGTTCTAGAATCTTTTGTTGCTGTTAGGGATTCTGGAATGTTGCTACTCTGGGTTTTGGCCAGGTACTAATGACCTGGATTGACCACCATCAGAACGGGCTATTGGGCTTGATGGGCCATTGGTCTGACCCAGTAAGGCTATTCTTATGTTCTTATTTTTCCCTGTCTGTCTTGGTGGGCTCACAATCTATCTAATGTACCTGGGGCAATGGGGGGATTAAGTGACTTGCCAAGGGTCACAAGAAGCAGCAGGGGTTTGAACCCACAACCTCAAGGTACTTTAACCACTGCACCACACTGTGCATATGGCGTGCAACATTGCCTTTCCAGAAACTAGCTTAGCATCCAGTTCAACTTTTAGGAACCTACATAGCGTAATTTACCACATTGTTTAGTTTTTAGTTTCAGTCAGACAGAAAAGGAAAGAGGATAGGATTTCATATACCACCTTTCTGAGGTTACAATCCAAGTGGTTTACATATTATATATACAGGTACTTATTTTGTAACTGGGGCAATGGAGAGTAAAATGCCTTGTCTGAAATCGTAAGAAGCTACTGGGAATTGGACCCTTCCCCCCTCCTCCCCCCCCTGGTTCTCAGGGCATTTCAGTAACCACTGAGCTATTTCTCCATACTTTGGCACTGCAGCAAAAGGAGAATGCAAAAAAAAAAAAAAAAAAGTCTCAAAGATCTAGCTGAGAAATGTAGAGAAGTTTTTTTACAGCAGCGCAATTCAAAGCTTGAAACTTGGGAATCACAAAGTGGAAGATTTCCTACTTCTGATCTTTCCACAATGTGGTCACAATATGTCATCCGCTGGAATTCCGAGGGCTCCTCCTTCATTTCCACAGAGATCTATCAAAAGGTCCCAGATGGTATTTGTAAGTGACCACTAGGATTTCTGCTCTTTGGGAGGATGGCTTGCTTTCAGCCCCTCTGCTTCTGATTATTACTTGTGAGAGGATGTGGATTTTTTTTTTTTTTTCCCCCTGGTGTTTCTACTACACATAGGAAAGCTTTATTTCAGCATGGTAAATAAACTGAAAGCACTCTTAAGAGTGGAACTTGGTACTGATACCAGAACCTGGAGCAGATGTTTTGTCTCTAATATAGGAAATGCAATAACACACAGAGAAGACACCGCTTCGGCTAGCAGGTATGATTTTAGCAAAGAGGTCCCAGATGGCAAGTCTATAGACGCATGAACGGTTAAGGGCCAATTATGCATGTGTTTCATTAAAATAATGGCATACATGCCTGTATGTGTGCACATATGTGAATAATTGCCAAAATTTTGCCTCAGTACTGTTCTTTACATACCTGCCGAACGTTTGCATCAAAAGCATTTCTTTGGAACATTCTGTTTACCATATGCTGTAAACTACACGGGACTCGTATCATACTCAGCATGTGTATTTTACTGGTAGACCTAGAAATAGGCGGAGCCTGGGCAGGACATAGGCAGGGCTCACACTTATGCGCATAACTTAGAGTGTGCTATAGGTTGCGTGTCTATAGTTCAAGTTTAATTTATTTAATATAACGCAAATATAAAGGCAAATCTAAGCGGTTTTACAATAAAAAAATGTAAAAACAACCTCCCCCCCTAAAAAAAAATTAAATAGGGTAAGAACAGAAAGAAGACAAAACGTAAAGGAAAACAATTGAGAACGTGGGAAAAGAGGGAATCAGGGATTACAATAAAAATAAAAAGGTTGGGGAAAGGCATTAACAATGTGGTACAGGAGAGAACAAATCTGCCCACACAGAAGAAAGGAGGAAGTACACTTTCCCCTCTGATTTCACGGTGGTTAGGGGCAGAGCCGGTCTGCGAATAGGGAAAAATCGCGAATAACTTTTGGCCGGCTCTGACCGCCCCCTGGCCCTTACCTGGTGTCTAGCGGTGACGCGGGACAGGAGCGATCTTCCTACACTCCTGCCCCATGCAGAGCCGTGCTGTTGAGTTCCCGTGGTCTCATGAGACTACAACAGGAACTCCCTGCTGTAGTCTCGTGAGACCACGGGAACTCAGCAGAACGGCTCTGCATGGGGCAGGAGTGTAGGAAGATCGCTCCTGTCCCGCGTCACCGCTAAACCACCAGGTAAGGTCCATGCTCCAATCGCCCCCATGCCACCTCCGATCGCCCCCCTCCACCTCTGATCGCCCCCCTCTGCTCCAATCGCCCCCCTCCTGCCGCCTCTGATCGCCTCCCTCCGAGTCCCAGGGCCATTTTTTTTGCAATGACAACAAGCGATTCTCAGGGGGGTGGGGGCCTGGGGAAAAAAACGCAGATAATCGAAACCGCGAATATCGAAACCGTGAATAGGGAGGAGGAAGTGTATGTTAAGAGCTAAAGGCCAAAGAGAAGGGGATAGATTCCGTATGAGGGGATAGATTCCGTACGAACGTAAGGAAGTTCTTCTTCACCCAGAGAGTGATAGAAAACTGGAACGCTCTTCTGGAGTCTGTTATAGGGGGAAACACCCTCCAGGGAGTCTAGACGAAGTTAGACAAGTTCCTGCTGAACCAGAACGTACACAGGTAGGGCTCTAGACTAAAATAGGGCACTGGTTTTTGACCAGAGGGCTGCCGCGTGAGCGGGCTGCTGGGCACGATGGACCATGGGTTTGACCCGGCAGCGGCAATTCTTATGCTCTTATGTTCTAAGTAGTATGTCTTTAATTATGCCTTGAAGTTTTTATGTGCACACATGCCAGCTCTATGGCTGGGGTAAATGTTTGTGCCAAACTTTTAGGCACAGATTTTCATGATTATGGTTAAGCTACTTAGATAGAATACTGTATGTCTATTGGCACTGCTAAAGAATTACATCCTTAGTGGGTAATTGTCTACAGGTCGCCTAAAATTAGGATCTGGGATCATGCACACTAAGGCCCAGATTTTGTAAACAGTACCATTATCAGCAGCCACCTAAAAAATGGCTGCTGGTCATGTATCAGTCATGCCATGGCGAAATTTGCTGAACTGCGGCTATGTGAAAGAACCGGAAATGTGGACCAGGGTTATAAAAGCTTACATTTCTGGCAGCTACCTTTCATGAGAATCGCGCCTATGGAGGCGCCTTATGATGCCTAACCCCGCTTCTGGTGTTAACCACGCCTAAAGTGGCATTAAGCGTTGTACGTCGCCTCTGTAGGTGGGATAACGGTGGCCTTTTTCCATTTTTAAAAAAATTGAGTTTAAATTGGTTTTTAATTGGCACCACCAATTAGTGCACCAATTAAATTAGGCACATAACTACTAGTATTCTATAACTCATGCGTATACATCAGGGGTGCTCCTATGAGCGTCGGGAGCAGCGCGGGCCATTCAGCGCGACTCTCTGCGCTAGAAACTGCTATCGCAGTTTCGTAAAAGAAGGGGATAGTGGCACTAGAAAAGGTTCAAAGAAGAGCAACCAAGATGGTCAAGGGGACGGAACTCCTCTCGTATGAGGAAAGACTAAAATGGTTAGGGCTCTTCAGCATCAAGGGTCATTCAATGTAATCTGGGTTTGGAAAAACTTCTAATAAATCACCGTCGGGCAGGAGGGCATCCGTACATGCGCAGATGCCCTCCTGTCCGATGAGAGCAGGCAGCGAGGGGGGGGGGATTGGAGGCGGGACTGGGGCAGAACACCTTCAACTTTTCAATGAGGGTATCCTTAAGGAGGTGGGTGTTTCCAAATGCATTCTTTTCTTTTATTAAAAAAATTCCTTGTTCTTCGAGCTTAAGGCTCTTCCCCTCATTCATTCCCCCTTTCTGACATGAGCTTGGGTAGAGTAAGGAGTAATGAAAATAAAATAACAGAATGTCAATGGGGGTCATCCCAGAGGTCTCCAGGAGCCACCATTGGTCCCTAGACCTTGCTTTGAAAAACATTGCATGTTAAGGGGGGGGGGGAGGTATGTAAAATCTTTAACCAGATGACACTGACATTTAGTTAAGTCTGATTGAAACATCTTTGTCTTAAAGTTAACTATCTAAGTTATCCAGCAAACACAATTTTCAGTGGGCTGACTTAACCAGTGATATTAATTAGATAACCTATCTTTAACCGTATATTTGCTGTGAAATACCATTCACTCAATTTATATTCTTCCAAAATCCTGTCAGAACTTTCACCTTTCCCCAGGGCAGGATTAACCAATAGGCCAAGTAGGCACGTGCCTAGGGCCCAAAATGGTCATGGGGCCCGATGAAGAAGGGCATCAACATTGTTTTTTCCAAATGGCGATGGGCCCCTCCAGCATTGATCGGCAACGCGGGCCCCCCCGATCGGCAAACGGACCCCACCCCGATCGGCAACGCGGCTCCCCCCCCATTGATGGAAAGTAAGACAAGCAAGCAACGTGGATTAGAAAGGCAACGGGAACTGTAATTGTGCAAGTGGTGCTGCTTGCCCAAAGCTTCCCTCTGACGCAGCTTCCTGTTTCTGCCTGGGCGCAAGGTGGGGTGGGGCGGGACAGGGGGCCCAGGGTACTTGTGTGCCTAGGGGCCCTTGACGAATTAATCCTGCCCTGCCTTTCCCACCTGCTTATCACCAGGGAAATATTATATTTCAAACTTTTGATTAGTGAAGTAAATGTCACGTTCCTTGTGCCACATAAGAAAGATGTTCTTGAGGGACTCCAATTTCATAAGCCAAATCTAGCATGACATGATTTGGGGAAATTCCTTCAACAAACAGATTCTTTGCTTGAGAAAATACTTAGGGCTCCTTTTACTAAGCTGCGGTAGCGTTTTTAGCGCGCGCAGCAGATTAGCGCACGCTAACCCCGTGCTGCGCGCCAAAAACTAACGCCAGCTCAATGGTGGCGCTAGCGTCTAGCGCGCGCGTGCTAAAACCGCTAGCGCAGCTTAGTAAAAGGAGCCCTTAACTTTTGCCCACCAAGTACCCAGAATGCACAGAGCTTCTCCCATCTCTTCCCACAGTGCTGATTTTGGTAAATATTGTGGACGATTTTCTTACGTATGTTGTTGACTTAACTCTCATTTGCAACCTCCTGCTGTCTGCTCCATTAAAAAGTTAGTCAAGTTCCTGCCTTATACTGATGAGTTCCAACAGGATGAAACGTGTCCCATAGTTTCATGCCTGGCCAGGCTACTTCCAAATTGAAGTTTCAAAAGCTGTTTGCAAAAGAGAATGATGAGCTAAGCAGGTAGAGTTATTCATGTTTCATTGCCTGGAGGGCTTTAGGCTATCACACCTGTAGTGGGCTGTGCTTAACCAGAGTCCTGGGAAGAAGCTCAGAGGCTTCTATATGGCCAATATGCAAATCGGAACGACTGTACCTTTTGTTCTACAGGAGATGCTAGGCTCTTAGCAAAAACATCCCTAAGATGATCCTTATAAGGTGAGCTGTGAATTAAGAAAGCAGGGCTAGTTATATGTTAAAGAGCAATTTGCAAGGTAGCTCAACAGAAGCAAAATTATTGACTAGATTAGCGGCCAAGAAAACGATCTGGATGTCATCGTTGACAATACGATGAAATCTTTCACCCAATGTGTGGCGGCGGCCAAAAAAGCAAATAGGATGCTAGGAATTATTAAAAAAGGGATGGTTAACAAGACTAAGAATGTTATAATGACCCTGTATTGCTCCATGGTGCAACCTCATCTGGAGTATTGCGTTCAATTCTAGTCTTCTTATTTCAAGAAAGATATAATGGCGCTAGAAAAAGTTCAACGGTTAGGGCTCTTCAGCTTGGAAAAGAGACAGCTGAGGGAGATAGGATTGAAGTCTACAAAATCCTGAGTGGAGTAGAACGGGTACAAGTGGATCGATTTTTCACTAGGGGACACTCGATGAAGTTACAGGGAAATACTTTTAAAACCAATTGGAGGAAAAAAAATTTTCACTCAGAGAATAGTTAAGCTCTGGAGCGCCAGAGGATGTGGTAAGAGCGGATAGCGTAGCTGGTTTTAAGAAAGGTTTGGACAAGTTCCTGGAGGAAAAGTCCATAGTCTGTTATTGAGAAAGACACGGGGGAAGCCACTGCTTGCCCTGGATCGGTAGCACAAAAATAAAGTCACCACACTCATCAATATGCTTAGTAAGCTTGTTTTTTGCTTAGAACTCTGCTCAGAGACATGAAGGCTGATTACTCGGCCTCACCTACCAATCATTGCAGTGTTCAAAAAAGCTTTTAAATTTTAAATTTTCTTTAATGCGCTAGCTTGTCCGCTATGCTAAAGATATTAATATTTTCATGAGTTTTTATGAACTATATAAAAAGACTTAACCCCTGTATATTTTGTTTACTTTGCCCTGGATCGGTAGCATGGAATATTGCTACACCTTGGGTTTTTGCCAGGTACTAGTGACCTGGATTGGCTATCGTGAGAACGGGCTACTGGGCTTGATGGACCATTGTTCTGACCCAGTATGGCTATTCTTATAAGAAAAGAAGAAGGAATAAAGATCAACACAGAGCAACCATGGGCAAGGCAGCTATCGGAGGAACCCATGAAGAGCAATTTAATAAACTGAAGTAGCACTGGGCGTACTTTGATATTGCCCAAGGCAGAAGGAATGTCTCTTACAAGATAACCCCTTAGCATCTCTCCTTCATGGCTGCAAAGGAGCAGCTGCCTTTCCCCCCCATCCTTTCCAAGACTGAGCACTTCAAGTTTCAAGTTTTATTTAAAATTAGATTCAATCGCTTATCAGGATTTCTAAGCGAGTTACATGTAAGAAAAAAGGGTAAAATGCAAAATGATGATAATGTAAGCATTTTAAAACTGTATTTAAAACAAATGGCTTAATTAACATGACATGACAGAAGGTAAGTGGGAAGGAAATACAATTGATATAGTAAAAGAGAACAATTAAGGAAAGCAGAAAAGGTACGGGGATGCTGAAAGCCGTTTCTTATGAAAGTTAAAGAAAGATGTGAAAAAAGTACCGGAATCAAGTTTTGAATGATTCTCTCAATAAAATGGGTTGTGTGTTCCAGAGCCGAGGTGCAACCACAGAGAAAATGTCCTGGCGTTTGGGACCGATTATTCTCAATGAGGGAGTAGTTAATAATAATAATAATTTATTCTTGTATACCACCAAACCATCAGTTCAAGGCGGTTCACAGCAAGAAAAGACTGGACAGACAGTGAATTACAGTCGTAGAATATCAAATGTTTCTCAAAAAATACAAATTACAATTAGGTCAAATATTTCTCAAAAGCGGTTCACAATAGGAGAAGGCTGGGCAAACAGAGTTAAATTACAATCATAAATATCAAATGTTTCTCAAAAAAAATACAAAATTGCACTTAGGTCAAATAATCCGCGCTCTATAATCTTCAATTTCAGCCAGTTGAATGAAGCCCAAATGTGCTGTGTCGTAGCGTTGTAGACTTTGTCATGTGACCGGTGGACGTCAAGTCATTTTTATTCATAATAGAACCTAATAGAACATTGAGATAAATAATATATAAAGGGTTGAGAATGTCTGCTGGGGGAGTGGGGGGGGGAGCAGCAAAATAATTTCTGAAAATTTAAATAGAACAATATCAAATATGCTGTGGGCAAAAAAAACAAAAGAAAACCAAAACATTGCCCCCTCCCCCAACAAAAAAACCCGTGACAAGACACAAAGAATTTTTTTAAAATAAAAAATGGCTCTGTTTATCTGTTTCATGACCCGTGGGTGTTGGATTAGTCATTAGGGGAATGTGTTCTCCCTACTGACACGTACACTTTTTTGATTATTTTGCGACTAACTACAGGCCAAAGTTTAAGTCTAGGCGTTCTTATTTTCGGCCTCTTTTACAAAGCCGCGCTAGTGTCTGATACTTTCCTGTGAGGTTAAGAATAAGAAAGAATCTTTTCCGAGCCCGATATCTGTTTCAAAAAGCACACACAAAAAAAAAAGAAGCACAAGAGGCCTTCAAGTTCTGAGCAGTCAAACTTCCATTTATTGAAGGACCTGACACAGTCCATGTTTCGGCTTATCCGCCAGCGTCAGGGGTCATTCAATGTAATCCATACAAAGAACAATGGAAGGATAGGCCAAACAGATAACACCAAATATTGACTCTCTCAACAATCAGTAGTATCCAAGGTCTATCAAGAGTTAAGTTACACCTGCGTATTAACAGCTAATGCACGGACTGTGGGCTAGATTCACTAACCCTCCAATCCGTGTGCAATCCGTGTGCCAATTGGAGGCAGGCCGACCGATTCGCCAACTGTCTGCATGCAAATGGGGGCGATCGGAGGCACGCCCCCAACTGACTGCACGGATCGCTAAAGCCCTGACAGTAGTAACAAGAGAAACAGCCTCCTGTGACTACTGTCAGGGCTTCTGCCGGCTTTAAAAAAAAAAAATTTTAATTGGGCAGATATTTTGCGTGTTTTAAACATAGGGACGGGAGGGGGCATCCAGGGGGGGGGGGGTGGCATCAGGGAGTTGGCATCCCTCCTGCTGTTACATTAGTTTTTGGGTGAGACCGATGGCAGGAGGGAGTAGGAACTCTCCTCCATAATTATTTTCAGCACGTTTGTGGGGCAAATTTTTGGGGGGTTCAGGGAGGGAGGTGGCTTAGGGGTACTTGTTGGGAGGTGGGTTAGTAGTTGTAGATATGGCAGGAGAGTGTGGGAACCCTCCTGCCATAATTTTAAAGAACCCGAGGCATCCCTCCTGCCATATTTGCGGTGACCGAGTGGGCAGTATCAGGCCCGATGGCAGTTGCGGCGGTGGATTTAAAACCATGGGCTTGCTCTGCTAAAAAGCATTGCGAGCCCATGGTTTTAAAGGGCAGGAGACTCGGCCAGGATAGAAGCGACTGATCTTCAGCAGTCGCTTCTTTTCTGATCGGCAAACCCAATCGGTGTTAGCTAAAGTGTTTAGTGAATCGCTGCCCTCCCAAATCTGCATGCCATTTCCCTCATTTGCATGCATGGATCGGGAGGGGAATCGCTGAACACTTCAGTGAATCGGGCTGGAGGGAAATCTGCTCGCTAAGGGCTCGCAAACCGATCGCAATGGGTCACGAGCGGAGCTCCACAGGGGTCGGTGCTGGGACCGCTCCTGTTCAATATATTTATTAACGACCTGGAGGCAGGAACAAAATGTGAGGTTATTAAATTTGCGGATGACACTAAACTATACGGCAGGGTCAAAAACATGGAGGACTGCGAAGATCTCCAAAAAGATCTGACAACGCTGGAAGAGTGGGCCAAAAAGTGGCAAATGAGCTTCAACATAAGGAAATGCAAGGTCATGCATGTGGGGAAAAAGAATCCGATGTTCACTTACAAAATGGGGGGGATCACCGCTAAGGGTGAGCAACCTTGAAAGAGACCTGGGAGTGATGGTAGACACAACATTAAAGGCGTCGGCGCAGTGCGCCACAGCCTCAAGGAAAGCAAACAAAATGTTGGGTATAATTAAGAAGGGTATCACGACCAGGACGAAGGAAGTCATCCTGCCACTATATCGTGCAATGGTGCGCGCGCACCTGGAGTACTGTGTCCAGTACTGGTCGCTGTACCTCAAGAAGGACATGGTGGTACTTGAGATAGTCCAGAGAAGAGCAACTAAGCTAATAAAGGGTATGGAGGACCTCTCATATACTGACAGACTGAAAAAGCTGGGGCTTTTCTCCCTGGAAAAGCGGAGACTTAGAGGAGACATGATAGAAACCTTCAAGATCATGAAGAGTGTAGAAAAAATAGACAGGGACAGATTTTTCAAATTATGGGGGACCACAAGTACAAGGGGGCACTCAGAGAAATTGAAAGGGGAAAGGTTTAGAACAAACGCCAGGAAGTTCTTTTTCACCCAAAGGGTGGTGGAAACATGGAACGCGCTACCGGAGGATGTGATAAGCAGGAGCACGCTACAGGGCTTCAAAGAAGGTTTGGATAGGTACCTGGAGGACAAAGGGATTGAGGGGTACAGATAGGAGTAGAGGTAGGTTATAGGGATAGGATTAGAGGTAAGTTATAAAATTAGTCAAGGACCACTGTTCAGGCAAGTAGGCCTGATGGGCCGCCACGGGAGCGGACCACTGGGCAAGATGGACCTCTGGTCTGCCTCAGCGGAGGCAACTTCTTATGTTCTTTGTGAATCTAGCCCTGTGTTGAGTAGGGTTAGCAGATGTCCGGATTTTCCTGGACATGTCCTCCTTTTGAGGACATTGTCCGGAGGTCCAGACGGCTTTACAAAACCTGGCACTTTGTCCGGGTTTTGAAAAGCTTCTAATAAATCACCGTCGGGCAGGAGGGCATCCGTGCATGCGCGGATGCCCTCCTGCCCGAGGACAGCAGGCAGCAGGGGAGGGGGGATTGGGGCAGAACAGGGGGGAGATGGGTGGAACTGTGTAGGCCTGGGGGGGATCCAGATTTTCCATTTAGAAAATCTAGTAACCCTAGCCAAGAGAGCGGGGACAAAGGTTTTGGATGTGCGTTATAGAAAAGAAGTCTCCAAATTCCAGCGCTAGTCTCTGGCTCTGACAGACCTCGAAGAGATTTTAGCGCTGACGGATCCTAACACTTTTCCCTCCCTATGCTGAGACGGATCTGTCAGCGCTAAAATCTCATCAAGGTCTGTCAGCGACAGAAACTACAAGCGGCACGGACACCGGACCGACACGGACCTCATATTTTTAAGGCCGTACGGGTTTACATCCGCGAGGTCCATCAGGTCCGTCAGGTTCGCGTTTTACCCCTTCCCACAGAGGGATTCACAGTACAAAACAACCAAGAAGCACTAAAAAAGAAGCACAAGGGGCCTTCAAGTTGTGAGCAGTCAAACTTCCATTTATTGAAGGACCCAATGCTAGGGTTACTAGATTTTCTAAACGGAAAATCTGGACCCCCCAGTTCCACCCATCTCCCCCCCCTGTTCTGCCCCAGTCCTGCCTCAATCCCCCCTCCCTCGCTGCCTGCTGTCCTCGGGCAGGAGGGCATCCTCGCATGCACGGATGCCCTCCTGCCCGAAGGTGATTTATTAGAAGCTTTTCAAAACCCGGACAAAGATTTTTAAGGCCGTACGGGATTAGATCCGTGAGGTCCGTGAGGTCCGCGTTTTACCCCTTCCCTCCCTCTGTATTTTGACTATCTGTCCATGTTTATCTGTTTACCTTTGCCAGGTCTTATCTCTGCATCCTGGTGTCACACAAAGGTGTCACACAAAGGCTTACATATTCTAAAGTTAAAACATGCAGAAAGCTAAGCCGGACTTGTTTTCTTTTTTCTGTGAGCTGTGTAAGTTTACAGTCTACAGTGCGATTTGAGCGCCTGGGGCTGGAATGAAAGGACGGCAGGGAGATTGCCTGACAAAAAGCCTATGAACCTTGATACTGCATTGCTGAGCTCGAGAACTCATCTCCGTGGGTGAATTTAAGAACGGGCTGGATGGCTCCAGTTGGCTGCCTATCGAGCTCTTGCCAGAAAGATCTAGGGGGTGGGGTGGAACTGTAGACTAGCATTAATGGTCAGTGCAAGAGCAGAAAGAGGGGGAGGGGAGGGAGGGTTACTAGATTTTCCATTTGGAAAATTAGGACCCCTAGACCCGGCCCCAGGTCCATCCAATTCCACCCCCCACCCCCACCCAATCATGTCCCAGTCCAGCCCACCCCCTCCTCCCCCCCGCTGCCTGCTCTTGTCAGGAAGGACATCTGCGCCTGCGCGGATGCCCTCATGCCCAATGTGATGTGGAGGAAAGCTTTTCAAAACTTGGGCAAAGTGCCGGGTTTTGAAAAGCTGTCCAGACCCCCGGACATGTCCTCAAAAGGAGGACGTGTCCAGGGATATAAGAACATAAGAATTGCCGCTGCTGGGTCAGACCAGTGGTCCATCCTGCCCAGCAGTCCGCTCATGCGGCGGCCCTCAGACCAGTGCTCTAAATGAGTCCAGCCTCACCTGTGTACGTTCCAGTTTAGCAGGAACTTGTCCAACTTTGTCTTGAAACCCTGGAAGGTGTTTTCCCCTATAACAGACTCCAGGCGTCTGTTAACCCTAGGGGTGGGTAGAGCAGGAAGGGGAGGGGAGAAGCAGTAGGGAAATATTCCTTCCTGCCCGGAAGCTTAAATTTGATTGGGCAGAAGCTGGAGAGTAAAGGGTTATGGGAGGGAGTATAAAGCTGGCGACCTCCGAGGCTCAGGACCCTTCCCTGCGCCTCAAAGGCAGCTCTCCCTCCCTCCCACCCAGTCACCTGAGGATGGATGGGTGTGGTCCTCAGGGCCTGGGTTGTCGCCACAGCGGTAATCCCGAGCTACCAGGTATTGGGCTCATCAGGCGATGAGTGGCTAATTAGTGAGTAGTTGGTTATTTGGGTCAGGGAACCAGGAAAGGGGCATAGAAGTCCATGCCACCCCCCAGGCCCTAGCTGACATAACGGGATCAGGGGTCTATAAGTTGAGTTATTCTGTTACACTTGTTGATGGCTTGGGAGGGGTTATTCTTTTAAGTGTTTGCACAATTGCGTTTCCAATAAACAGAGCTGCGGCCTGGTTTTCTTTCCATTGAAAGTGTTTGTTGTCTGATTTACTATACTCTCTAGGGCAGTGTGCCGTGGCAGATTCCAGGTGTGCCACGAGATGCCGGCGAGGAGGGGAGATGCTGGTGCCGGCTGACCGCTTTCAGGATATGCCTCTTGCGGCGAGAGGCACATCCTGTAGGCAGTCAGCCAGCACCTCTCCCCCTCCCTCCCCAGTGGTAACAGGAGGATCAGGGCCGCGGCTGAAGGACATCCAAGCAATGCGTGGACGTCGATGTGATGACATCACACATGCGTGTGACATCATCGCGTTGATGCCCTCCAGCCGCGGATCCACATTTAGTGTGCCGTGGCTTCAAAAAGTTTGCGGCACACTGCTCTAGGGGAGGGGTAAGCAATTCCAGTCCTCGAGAGCCGGAGCCAGGTCAGGTTTTCAGGATAGCCACAATAAACATGCATGAGATAGATTTGCATCTCAAGGAGGCAGTGCATGCAAATCCATCTCATACATATTCATGGTGGAGATCCTGAAAACCTGACCTGGCTCCAGCTCTCACGGACCGGAATTGCCTACCCCTGTTCTAGGGTAAAGGTATGCAAATGGTTCTATGACAGGGGTAGGAACTCCGGTCCTCGAGAGCCGTATTCCAGTCGGGTTTTCAGGATTTCCCCAAAGACTATGCATTGAAAGCAGTGCATGCATATAGATGTCATGCATATTCATTGGGGAAATCCTGAAAACCTGACTGGAATACGGCTCTCGAGGACCGGAGTTCCCTATCCCTGTTCTATGATTTTAGGGGCAGATGAGAGTGAGGTAATGGTGCAGTAAAAGAAAGAGGGAGGGGGTGGTCTGAATCCAACCGGGCCATTCCAGGACCAGTGTTATGCCTTTGTTTTCTACCCAAGCCTGTGGCCGCTGACATTACTCCGTTACACCACGGTTGCTTAATAAGCCCTCTTCTCAGGAACAGAAAAGCTCTTATACATGTTAATGTGACCTTAGACAGCGCTTTTCAGAAATCCCAGCCACATCTGACTACACTTGAGTTTGAATTGAGCTAATGGCTTTCACCTCATCTTTAGATGCAAAATTGAAGGATAAAAAAGAACATGATGTGAAAAGAAAAAAAGAAGGCGGGTGGGGAAAAAGAGTTGTTGCTTAAAAATCTTACGATTGCAACTTGATAAGGAAATGTCCCCCCTTCACTTTCTAACAGAACGTCCTTGTAGGCCTGGAATCGATCCCGATGCTTTTGTTTAAAATGATGTCATCTTTTATTCCCTTGCCTAGGAATGCTGCTGGTTATGTGCCCAAGAGATACCCTGACCTTATCGTCACTGTGTGGCTCAATGCGACCAAAGGGAGGCCTTCGATGAAACTGCAGGGAAATACTTTTAAAACCAACAGGAGGAGATATTTTTGTCACTCAGAGTATAGTTAAGCTGTGGAACGCGTTGCCAGAGGTTGTGGTAAGAGCGGATAGAGTAGTTGGTTTTAAGAAAGGTTTGGACAAGTTCCTGGAGGAAAAGTCCATAGTCTCTTATTAAGACATTGAGGAAGCCTCTGCTTGCCCCGGATCTGTAGCATGGAAAATTGCTACTCCTTGGGTTTGGGCCAGATACTAGTGACCTGGATTGGCCACCGTGAGGACGGGCTACTGGGCTTGATGGACCATTGGTCTGATCCAGTAAGGCTATTCTTATGTTCTTACGTGAGCCAAGTAAGGGCAATCAAGCCATTGTAACATCACTGATGAGGTTGGCTCTGAGGCACTGTGCAATGAGGCATTATGACATCACAATCTCAGCTCTGGAATGTTGATCTCATTGAGTTTCCAGAATCTTGATATTTTTTGAGATGCTGGAATGTTGCTACTCTTTGGGTTTTGGCCAGGTACTAGTGACCTGGATTGGCCACAGTGAGAACGGGCTTGATGGACCCTTGGTCTGACCCAGTATGGCTATTCTTATGTTCGTATTAAGAGAACACTGGATGCCTTCAAGCAACACTTGCAGTTTTTACTGAATCAGGTGGGACTCATAAAGGACGTGTCCTCCTGACTATTAGCTCCTGTGCAGATATTCTAAAATGTATAAAATGATGCACCCTTGTCACAAAATATGGTGATACTTATTAAGAATGAGGCTCCTCAGTACAGCCTCAGGTAGACATCAGACTGAGACATATGAAACAGTGGCGTAGTAAAGGGGGAGAGGTCCGCCCTGGGCATCATCTTGCTAGAGGCTCTGGCACCCTCCTCATCTACGCCCCCCCCCCCATTCCTACCCCTGCCGTGTTCATGCCCCTTGCCTTCCCCCATACCTTTTATTCATCTCTGGCGCAGCCAACATTGCTGCCCTTGTTGGCATCGGTGCTCTCTCTGATGTCACTTCTGGGTCCTGCACCTAGGAAGTGGCATCAAAGGGCGTGCTGACACCGACGCGGGCATACTGCTAGCGTCGGAGAAGTTAAAAAGGTATGGCAAACGAGAAGGGGGGGACGCGCGCTGCAGGGGGGAATGGGAAAGAGGGTTGGGGGCAACTCTCACCCTCGCTACGCCACTGATCTGAAAACATCAGCGCAGGCACAGGAACAACTGGGAGTGCCTTCAGAATGGCAGGGTTTCCAAAATAAGCTATGGCCACTATAAAAAATGCACACCCAGTGGCATAGCTCTGTGTGGAAGCGCCCCTCCCTCACTCTTGTCTCCATCCCCCTGCTCCTTCCCTGATCCCTCTTGCTGTGCGCATCCCTCCTTCCCTTCCCCATACCTCTAATTGTTCACCACCTCGAGTAACAATTCTTTGTCACCCCGGTGGCTCTCCCTCTGATATCACTTCCTTTGTGCGGCACCTGGAAATGACATCAGTGCTCATGGACCCCCCTCATACCTACAAAGAACAGAATACAAACGTACATACCTGTCTCCAGAACATCAGCACCTGGTATAGGAAAGCCAAGTAGAGCTGCACACATGTGTCTTAAGTAGCCTGGTGGGTGGGCCAGTGAACCATAGAGAGGAGTAACAAGTCCCATAACGACTACATTCATGGTGGAAAATGTGAGCCCCCCCAAAACCCTACTCTGCTAACATATAGGTGCCACCTGCAGCCATAAGGGCTATTGGGGTTGTAGACAGGTGGGTATAGTGGGGTTTTTTTTGGGGGGGGCTCACCATAACCTATACAGGAGTTCTGTTGAGATCTTTATCTGGCACCCTTTATGTGAAGTTCACAGCAGTGTCTTCTAAGGTGCCCCACTGCTCTGTTGTGATGTCAGGATGGCCAGTCCATTATAGGACTGGCTCCTCCCATGTCCAAATGGTCTTGTATTGGGTGTTTGGGACTAGGACAAAATTTTGGTCAAAAATGTGGCATAAAGATAGACGTCCTGGCAGTCTGGGCATTCTAATGGTAAAACCAAATTGCAAGTACTAAGGAAGTATCAATTGAATTCTACAGTACACAATTACTTCCAGAATAATTTCTAAGTAGACTTAGCCGTGCCTCAGAGACTGAATCATCTAGCAGGTATTTTAGTATTGCATCTCATCAGTCAAGCTCTCATTCATTGGCAGCTGGCAGAAGTTTACCTTTATCAATAACTTATTTCAAAATTCTTTTTTAAATTTTTCAAAATTTTTTAAGAAATAAATATGGCAATTTTTAATAAGATAGTGCAAAACTTTAAAGCACTTATCTTTGAGTAGTCAGCACTATCTTATTAAAAATTGCCATATTTATTTCTTAAAAAATTTTGAAAAATTTAAAAAAGAATTTTGAAATAAGTTATTGATAAAGGTAAACTTCTGCCAGCTGCCAATGAATGAGAGCTTGACTGATGAGATGCAATACTAAAATACCTGCTAGATGATTCAGTCTCTGAGGCACGGCTAAGTCTACTTAGAAATTATTCTGGAAGTAATTGTGTACTGTAGAATTCTAATGGTAACCCTAGAATTAGTAGCAGGTAGGAATTGCTACTTGCTGCTGAAGATTTGAAGAGGTTGGTGGGCAGAGAGGAAGAGAGTTGCTTATACCGAGGGTTACCAGACGTCCGGATTTTCCCCAGATAAGTCCTCCTTTTGAGGACATATCCAGGGGTCCCGGCACTTTGTCCGGGTTTAGAAAAGCCTCCTCAAATCGCGTTGGGCAGGAAGGAAATCCACGCATGGGCGGATGCCACGTGATGACGTCACGTGCATGTGCCATCATCGCGTGGCATCCGTGGATTTCCTCCCTGCCTGACAAGAGTTTCAAGTTTCTTAGGTTTTTATATACCGCCTATCAAGGTTATCTAAATGGTTTTACAATCAGGCAGCGGTGGGGTGGGGGGGGGGGGGGGAGGGGAGGGGGGAGGGGACTGGGGTGGGTCTGGGGGCAAAATTAGGGTATTACAGGGCGGGGATGAGTGGAACTGAGTGGGCCTGGGGGGCGGGTCTAGGGCGTCCAGATTTTCCGAATGGAAAATCTGGCAACCCTACTTATACTCCCACCAAGATGGTACTGGGTCAGTCCACCCCCCCCCCCCGCCCCTGCCCTCACTATGCCACTGGCAGGAGTTAGCTTTGACAGCAGCTCCAGCAGCAAGGCGGTGTAGCTGATGCCGGATGGGCTGGAATTAGCTTTGATGGCCCCCTTGGGCTCTTAAGTCTGGCTGAAAACAGGGCCCAAATTTAGGGAAGCAATTTAAGAGCTGAGCTTTTTTTTGAATATTGGACTCAATGAATTTTACGTTGGTAGCAAAAGTAATGTCTGGAGTTACAGCGTAAGAGATGCCTGGAGCAAAACTGGCAAACTGACTTTGTTTGGTAGAAACCTTTTGTGAAACTCTTCTAATGGACAGATGAAGAGATTAGGTGTAAGATCAGGTCTTTTCATGTTAAGAGAAGACATTATATTAATTGACTGTATATCAAAAGATGTGCTTTCGGATATTTCTAAGAAAGTTTCTGGTTGTAGGCCTTCCTGGAAATAAGCACCAGCTATCAATCAATCAACCTTATCACCTGCCTTTCCAAAATAAAAGCTCAAGGTGAGATTAAACAAGGTAGAAAAAAATCACATAGGCAGGAACATAAGACCTTTTGAAGCTGAGACGATCAGATACTTTGAAACGGACAAGAACGGGCTGAAAAAAGAGCTTGGCTTTCAAACACATTTTAAGCCATAAAATTATATTGCCTGACACCTTCTGATCACTTTATCCGTCTCCATTTCCCACCAGACTATTACTGGAATGCTTTTATGATTCACTTATATATTCTAGTATTGTCATCTTTAACTCATTCTGATTTGATCTGATGAGGGAGGTTAAGCTCTGAAAACTAGTCATAAATGCATTGTTAATTCAATAAAAAGGGATCACCATTTATATATATTTTAAATTTTATGTCTTAACCCTTACTTCGATACATAGGCAAGCCAATAGCATAGACAAATGAGAAATAAAAATGAATCCTAAGCACAACTAGATTAAACAGTAATGACAAATTAAAAACGGGGCATGAGAGACAAAAATTAATACAGCTACAACAATCCTATATAATAAAACGCTAGCCGCACATGCGCACTCAGACCTGCGTGATCTGTAATCCCTGATCCGTGATCTGTAGGTCCATGGCCAGAGTGCGTATGCGGCGGCTAGACAAAGCGGGAGAAACAGACTCGAGCGCTGTGGCCGACTCAAGATGGGAGGATGCGCCGCAGCAAAGTGCTGCACAGGTACTGGAAGGGGGAGAGACATATCGCTTCTGCACATACCGGCACAAACCTCCCTCCAGCGTTGGCAGCCACAGCACGCTAAACAGGCTGCTTCGGGCTTTCTCCTGCAGTTGAGCCCCTCTGCCGCGTCACTGATGACGTCATCAATGACGCGACAGAGAGACTCAATGGCAGAAGAAAGCCGAAGCAGCCTGTTTAGCGTGCTGCGGCTGCCAATACTGGAGGGAGGTTTGATATTAAAGTCATCTTGCTGGGAGGGTCGCAGAGTCAGCGGGGGTTGGGCTGGGGAGAGGAGGGGAGAGAAGCGTCTGCCTCGGGTGCTTCAGGCAGCAGCAGCGTTTACAATTCGCTGCTGTTGCGGCTTCAGGCCTTCCTCTCTGGCCGGTCCTGCCTACTTCCTGTTTTCATGAACACAGGACCCGCCAGAGAGGAATACTTGAAGCCAGCAACAGCAATGAATTGTGAATGCTGCTGTTGCCCGATGAAGTAGTTGAAGGAGGAAAGTGAGCAGAGGGGGAGAGAATGGCTTGGAGGGAAGAACAGATGGCAGGGCATGGAGGGAAGGAGGAAGGTATGCCAGACCAAGGGAAAAGGAAAGAGGAGATGGAGAGAGGCCATATGGGACAGAGAGAGAGGGGGCGGACACTGGATGGAAAGAGAAGAGAGGGAAGTGAATGGAAGGGGCAACATAGAGGGTGAACAGTATTTTAGCACCCGTTAATGTAACGGGCTTAATGACTAGTAACAAATAAAAGTACAAATTAGAATTAATCTAAAAAAATGAACATAAGCATCGCGCAAACTTTGCTAAGCAGCGGTACATTAAATGCGGCGGCCGTGGCTCGAAGCATCCAGAAGTGTGCTGATGTCAGGCACATATGTGATGTCATCATATTGTCGTCCACACATGCGCGAAGGGGGGAGGGGTGTGTGCAGGAAGTAGGGCTACTAGACGTCCGGATTTCCCCGTTGTACGGCAACTCCTCCAGTCCCTTAACCATTTTTGTTGCTCTTCTCTGGACCCTTTCGAGTAGTACTATGTCCTTTTTCATGTACGACGACCAGTGTTCGACGCAGTATTCCAGGTGGGGGGCGTACCATGGCCCGGTACTCATCTAGGAGGAACTAGCTAGCCTATTCAGTAAACCATTAAGATATTGGTGTCAGGTCAAAAGCGCGCCAGACAATTGAGCGCAGCGCGGAGGTGTGCGCCGCTCAAAATGACTGTTTTTAGGGCTCCGACGGGGGGGGGACGAACCCCCCCACTTTACTTAATAGACATCGCGCCGCGTTGTGGAGGCGTTGTGGGGTTGTAACCCCCCACATTTTACTGAAAATTTCACTTTTTCCCTGTTTTTAGGGAAAAAGTTAAGTTTACAGTAAAATGTGGAGGGTTACAACCCCCCAAACCCCCTACAACGTGGCGCGATGTCTATTAAGTAAAGTGGGGGGGGTTCCCCCCTACGCCCCCCCCGTCGGAGCCCTAAAAACAGTCATTTTGAGCGGCGTGCACCTCCGCGCTGCGCTCAATTGTCCGGGCGCGCCTTTGTCTTTCGCGCCGTTGTCTATGAACCAAGATATTGGGTGTGATATTGGATCAGGGCCTGACTATGAGGAATCAGGTGGACTCTTTGGTTAGGAAGGGATTTTTTACCCTCTGGAAGCTTCGATCCCTTAGGGCTTATTTTGATGTTTCATCGTTTAGACTTTTGGTGAAACCCCTTATACTTAGTCAACTTGATTACTGCAATATTGCTTATTTGGCAGTAATCTCAGAGAAATATGCGGCGACTATGCATAATTCAAAACGCCGCAGTTAGATTGATTTTTGGATTGAAGAAATATGATCATATAACACCTTTTTTCGGGAATTGCATTGGTTGCTGGTGGAGGGGCGGGTGAAGTTTAAGTTTAGTAGTTTTTGTTACAGGGTTTTGTTTGGTCTTACCCCTAAATATTTAACCGATCTCTTTTCTTTTGCAACTGATAAACACAGGAGAAGTTTGCATTTCAATTTTGTCTCTCCGTCTGTAAAAGGTTGTAAACTAAAAAAATGACCAACATCTTTTGTCTTACCAGGTGGCATTATGGGGTAAGGATTTGGATCATTTGATCATGTCCTCCATAACATAACATAATAACAAATTTCTAGACCGCATAACCCTAAGTTCAATGCGGTTAACAAAAGATTATGCTATGAGAAAATACAAAAAAGATGTAATTAAGATTAGTTAACCAAAAATTTGGAAAAAAGAAAAGTCTTCAGAAGTTTTTTATAATGTGTATAAGATGTAGATCTAATCAATAATGGGTGAAAATCTTTATCGTACTGAGCTGCTTGATAAGAAAGACAGTGACCATGATGTTTCTTATTTTTACATCCCTTAGCTCAGGAGTGTCAAAGTCTCTCCTCGAGGGCCGCACTCCAGTCGGGTTTTCAGGATTTCCCCCCAATGAATATGCATGAGATCTATTTGCATGCATTGTTTTCATTGCATGCTAATAGATCTCATGCATATTCATTAGGGAAATCCTGAAAACCCGACTGGATTCTGGCCCTCGAGGAGGGACTTTGACACCCCTGCCTTAACTGAAGGACATGAGATTTTCTGCTCTTCTCATGTGTCATAAAACCAAATCTATCAACAAGATAGAGTGGAGCCACACCAGAAGCAACTTTATAGTAGACAACCTAACTTAAAATTCACCCATGCCTCCACTGGGAGCCAATGCAACCTACAGTAGTGCTGCCCGATTTACGATTCGAATCGGTTCACCGATTCACTTCGGGTGAATCGATTCGAATCGGTTCAAAACAAAAAAAAATCGTCTTCCCGATTCGCCTGACCCTCCCCCCTCCCTCCCTAAAGCAGGAGCGGCAGCGCTGCCCTTTCTGGCCAGCCGCTGCCGCACCTGCTTTAGAGGGCAAGGGGGGAGGGTCAGTAGGGAAGTGCTGCTGTCGGCTTCCCCGCGCCGGCGTCCGGCTTCCACCCCCCTAGCATCTGGCTTCCACCCCCCTGGCCTCCCACTTCCCCCCCTGGCCTCCCCCGCACTGTTTACCTTCGAGGAACAGCCTACAAACAAGATTGCGGTGCTAGCGATCTTTTGTACTGCTTCGGAGCTGTTTCCTCCGTCGCGGTCCCGCCCCTCCTCTGACATCAGGGGGGTGGAAGCCGGATGCCAAGGGGGGAAAGCTGACAGCAGGGTAGTGGAAGCCGGACGCCAGGAGGGGGGGGAAGCTGACAGCAGCACTTCCCGACTGACCCTCCTCCCTCGCCCTCTAAAGCAGGTGCGGCAGCGGCTGGCCAGCAAGAGTAGCACTGCCACTCCTGCTTTAGGGGATGAGGGGGGAGGGTCAGGCGAATTGGGAAGCTGATTTTTTTTTGTTTTGAACTGATTCGAATCGATTCACCTGAAGTGAATCGGTGAACCGATTCGAATCATGAATCGGGCAGCACTAGTCTATGGGACCAAGAAGTTACCTTCCAGCAAACAACCTTAGAAGTCCATGCTAAATAACGAGGGACCAAACCCTGGTGCAGCCTAATGAAACAGTGAGGAGGTATTGAAAGATCTTATGATCTTTCTAGCTTTTGGGAATTCTGTATTTTACCTTTGTGCCTTTCCCTTATGGCAGGGGTAGGCAATTCCGGTCCTCGAGAGCCGGAGCCAGGTCAGGTTTTCAGGATATCCATACATGAATATGTATGAGATGGATTGCATGCACTGCCTCCTTGAGATGCAAATCTATCTCATGCATATTTATTGTGGATATCCTGAAAACCTGACCTGGCGCCGGCTCTCGAGAATCAGAATTGCCTACCCCTGCCCTATGGCACCTATTTTGAGGAGAATCATTTTTGTTGATTTTTTAGAGAAAAACCAGAGCACAGGCAGAAAAAAAATACTTATTCTACTACAACATACTTATTTCTATAGTGCTGCTAGACGTACGCAGCACTGTACATTAGAACAGCCAAGAAAGTCCCTGCTCAGAAGAGCTTAGAATCTAATTGTAGTTACATAGTAAATGACAGCAGATAAAGACCTGAATGGTCCATCTAGTCTGCCCAACTGTACACGCATTAAAATTCATGATATAAATTAAATTGTCTATTTTCTTAGATATTTCCAGGCCAGAAACCCAGGGGTCTGCCCAGTTCTGTGCTTAGGTTCCAACGACTGGCCTATCTGAACCATCCCAGTTGTTGAAACCCTACCCAGCCCATCCTCAACTGAATGGCCATATATGGGACACAGGCTGTGCAAGTCAGTCCAGTACTAGGCTTAGATCTTCAATAAATGCCCATTATTTTCTTATTAGAGATCTATTATTATTAGACATTAGATCATCTGTTATATTTTTGTCCAATGATACTTAATTTCTGGAGGTCAATATGGGGACAAATCAATCTTATACTAGAATCATCTATTCCTTTATCGTATGAAGTCATAATTTGTGGCACATTGTTACAGGTAAAGCCTGTGTTAGACAAATATAAAAGTCATCTTTTATTGATTTTGACAGCAATAGCCATTCAAATGATCACAAGAAATTGGAAATGTTGTGACAGACTTAATTACACATTCTGGTGGGCGAGCGTGTGCAATACATATAAATATGAAAGAATGAATGCGGAATCCTTAGGTATGAGTAATGCATTTAACAAAATATGGAGCCCATTGACTGCATTTGTTAACAAACAATAAGGATAATGTAATTTTTGTTTTTCTTTCTCAGGTTTCTTTACACATCCAGGGTGGGGGGGGGGGGGGGGAGGGATACTTTGAGGGGTTAAAATATATGAGTATATTATTGTAATAAAAATGATTTAATGTATTAATAATTGGATGATAGGGGGGAAAATAGTTGTTTAATATATATTTTGTGTATTAAGGTGCATTTTATGCAAGCTTGTAATGTTATATTATCTGTAATGCACTGCCAATGTCTGAAAATTCAATAAAGTTTTTAAAAAAAGAAATCCTCTGTGATCATTCTACACTTTTTGAACTCTATCACCGTTTTCCTCTCCACTACCTCCCTCAGGAGGGCATTCCAGGCGTCAACTGCCCTCTCCATAAAGAAGATAAGATAAGAATCATTTCTATTTGAAGTGGTTTACATTCAGGTATCTATCTTGGTAGACTCAAAACCTAACTACGGTGGTGACGGGTCAAAAGCGCGCGAGGACAAAAGAGCGCCGACAACCGAGTGCGGACAATTGAGCGTAGGGCTTAATCGCGCTGAAGAAAACCCGTCAGAGCCCTTTAAAATACGTGTTTTCTTCGGCGCGATTAAGCCCTGCGCTCAATTGTCCACACTCGGTTGTCGGCACGCCTTTGTCCTCGCGCGCTTTTGACCGACTCTACTTAATAGGGATCGCGCTGAGGCAAAGGAGTGACTCTGGGTAGGCCACGCCTCAACCTCAACTTATGCCCTCGAGTTTTACCATTTTCCCTTTTCTGAAAAAGATTTGGTACTATATTAATTCATGATATACATTAAATTGTCTATTTTCTTAGATATTTGTGGGCCAGAGACCTAGGGCTCCTTTTATAAAGCCGCGTTAGGGCCTTAATGCGCGGAATAATGCATGCTAAATTGCCGCGTGCGCTAGCCGCTACTGCCTCCTTTTGAGCAGGCGGTAGATTTTCAGCTAGCACGCGCTAATCCGGTGCGGCTTCGTAAAAGGAGCCCCTAGAGGTCTGCCCAGTTCTGTGCTTAGTCTCCATTGAAGCTTACTCTAGCCTATCTAAACCATCGAAGCCCTATCAAGCCCATCCTCAACTGAATGGCCATATATGGGATACAGACAATGCAAGTCCACCAGTACCGGCCTTAGTTCTGCAATAAATACCCATTATTATCTTTTTTTTTATTAGAGATCCTCTGTGTTCATCCCATGCTTTTTTGAACTCTGTCACCGTTTTTTCTCTCCATTACCTTCCTCGGGAGCGCTTTCCATGCTTCAACCGCTCTCTCCGTGAAGAAGAATTTCCTAACGTTACTCATAAGCCTACCACCCCTCAACCTCAAATTATGCCCTCTGGCTTTACCATTTTCCCTTCTCTGGAAAAGATTTTGTTCTATGGGAATACCTTTCAAGTATTTGAAGATCTGAATCGTATCTCCCCTGTCCCTCCTGTCCTCTATACATATTCAGGGCTTCAAGTCTCTCCTCATTTATCTTTTGCTGCAAACCCCCTACCATTTTCGTCACCTTTCTCTGGACCACTTCAAGTCTTTTTATATATATAATCAACAGACAAGTAGGGGGTTAAAGAATTCCTCAGGCATGGGTGCTTGCAAACGAATAGGGGTTATACTTGTTCCAAGTGCCGCAGAGAGATTTTGAGACTGTGTAGAATTGGTCTCGTATTTTTGAGAATGTTTCAGAGAAATAGGATGGGCTAGGGCAGTGATTCCCAACCCTGTCCTGGAGGAACACCAGGCCAATCGGGTTTTCAGGCTAGCCCTAATGAATATGCATGAGAGAGATTTGCATATGATGGAAGTGATAGGCATGCAAATTTGCTTCATGCATATTCATTAGGGCTAGCCTGAAAACCCAATTGGCCTGGTGTTCCTCCAGGACAGGGTTGGGAACCACTGGACTAGGGGACACTCAATGAAGTTACACGGAAATACGTTTAAAACCAATAGGAGGAAAGTTTTTTTTCACTCAGAGACTAGTTAAGCTCTGGAACGCGTTGCCAGAGGATGTGGTAGGAGCGGATAGCGTAGCTGGTTTTAAGAAAGGTTTGGACAAGTTCCTGGAGGAAAAGTCCATAGTCTGTTATTGAGAAAGACATGGGGGAAGCCACTGCTTGCCCTGGATGGGTAGCATGGAATGTTGCTAGTATTTGGGGTTCCGGAATCTTGCTTACTCTAAGATAATGGAATGTTGCTACTCCTTGGGTTTTGGCCAGGTACTAGTGACCTGGATTGGCCACCGTGAGAACGGGCTACTGGGCTTGATGGACCATGGTCTCATCCAGTGAGGCTATTCTTATGTTCTGACATACCCACCCTAGGATCCCCACAAATAGGAAAAAAAAAACCAGTGAGGGAGGGGGCTGGCTAGGGTCCAGAGCAGTCAGGATGGGTACTAAAGCAGAGGAAGAGTGGAACTTTGGTTTTTAATTTAAAGGATGTCACGAAAATCAAGGCTGTTTATATTACAGAGCACTTGTGGCTTATGGACACTGTTATATTTTCTGAGTGAAGGAGATTTTAATAAAAACCAAGATTACCAAAACTAGTGAACATGTTGGGGCAGCTGCCTCTCCACCCACCAAGACCTACCTTCAACTGGAGGTAGCTCACCCTCCAATGGAGTAAAAAAAAAATGTATCACCCTTGGGAGCAGGGTTCAGTTTTTTTTTAAGTTCAATCTGTTTTTATTGAATTTTGTAAAGTTCAAGTTCAAGTTCAAGTTCAGGTTTATTTTGATTAATCGCCTATATAAAACTTTCTAGGCGATGTACAATAAAATACAAGTTATAAAAAACATAATATCATATTAGTATTACAAAACATCCAAAACACAATCACAAGTAATTATTAATTAATTAAATAAAATAGAGAAGATTTCTCTTTACCTAAAAATTAACAAAACATAACAGGGAGGAAAGGAGGGAAAGGGTTACAATATTTCTCTTAATAAACAGTACAAAACATAAAACTGAAAACAACAGATCATGTATTGCAGAATAAAACCTTCAATTCAACTTAGTGCAGTTCGTGCAGGTATAAATAAATAAATGATCTCTAAATATCACAAGACATATCAATTATAGCGAAAATAATCTTACTATATCATTAAGAAAATAGTCTAATACAGGCTGAAAGACATTGATGTTAAGAATTGTTTGTGGCTATTTATCTTCCTGCTTCAGGGGATTGTAACAGAATTTGCTGGCCTTGGGGGCAGCTTATAGAGAGTAGCTGAAGATTGTCCGTGGAACTGGTCTCATTAGAGATCTGATCCCTGCAGAAATTCTCTCCGAATAACGAAACTCTGCGCGACAGTCTCAGAAGCTCGTGGTCTCTCTCTTTAGGCTATTATTAAGCTGTTCAAACACAAGCAATCACAAGCTATTACTGCTCCACTCTCAAGCCGGATCAATCAATATTGCTGGAATATTTCTCACGAGACTCCATTAAAACGAAAACATTAAATGGCTCTTTGGGGGGGGGGAGGGGGGGACAAATCAAGCCTGCATCTCAATTCAAAGAAATCTCATTTGGTAATACAGAAAAGAGCTTGGACTCTTGTGGGGGGAGCCTGTCTGCAGGGTGGAGCATTCTGCCCCAGGGAGATGGAAACCTGGAACGAGAACTTGTTTTTCAAACAACCGTGCTTGTGTTTGTCTCTCATCCTTTCCGACTCTAGATCTAAGCCTTGAGTGGGTCTGTTTTTATTACTGACGCCCCGTTGGAAATATTTTATTTTTCAATCTGTGCTCTCAGGACTTTGAGATCAAACATAACTTGTTTACAGATTAGTGGGGACTTGATCTTGGGTATTCAGTCCTGCGCCTCTAGGTTTATTGGCCGGTGGTTGCTGTTTTCCTTTCAGACGTCAGAAAACAGAGAGCCCGATATCTCCACTTATATTTGAAATCAACCTACCTTCCTCCTGGGTCAAACTTTTCCTGATATTTATACCACTCCCTAAACTACTGTAAAAGAACATTAATAAAACTCGTAGGGCCTGATATTTAGCCCGTGGCAATCAGAGATTTGCTGAATACCACTGGCGTTAAGCCTGAAAATTCAATGCCAGGCCATGTCAGGGCACCAGCATTGAATTTCCGGGTTTCTGGAGTTGGCTAACACATAAACACATTGCCAGTTAAGTCTGATATTCGGCACTTAATCAGCTATGGAGTGCCACTTAAATATAGGACTGACTTTTATGTAGTCCTATTTATGTGGTTGACCTGGCTGGTTAAGTGTTGACTATCGGTACTTAACCAATCAAGTGCCATCTCCATCCCAGAATGTCCCCAAACAGTGGTGTAGTAAGGGTAGGGGGGAAGGGGGGCAGACTGCCCCAGGCACCATCTTCCCGGGGGCACCAACGCCTTTCTTCCTCTCTGCCCCCTCCCGCACATCTCTTGAAATGTTCGTCAGTGCAGTGGTTAGAGGTACAGCCTTGGCACCCTGAGATTGTGGGTTCAAATCCCACACTGCTCCTTGTGACCCCGGGCAAGTCACTTAATCCCCATTGCCCCAGGTACATTAGATAGAGTGGGAGCCCACTGGGATAGTTAGGGAATAATGCTTGAGTACCTGAATAATTTGTAGTTTGCATAGAATTATAGAATATGCGGAATATAAATTAATTAGATGTACGTCATTGGTATTTAGGCCCTGCCCAGTGCATCACAGGATACAGCGTGTAGGGTGGGAGGCCACCATTTTCAAGATGGCGGATGAAGAATTGGAGCAAGTGGGGGCTGGGCTTGGCTTCCACTAAAGAAACAGGTATTGTCCTAGGTTCCAATTGCTGAAGTTGCCACCTAATCAAGCCATTGTGACATCACTGCTGAGGCTGGCTCTTAGGCAATTGTGGAATGAGGCATTATGACATCACAATCTAAGCTCTGGAATGTTGCTACTCTTTGGGTTTCTGCCAGGTAACATAGTAACATAGTAAATGACGGTAGATAAAGACCTGAACGGTCTATCCAGTCTGCCTATTAGTTATACCCATTAAAAATACATGATTAAATTAACTTGTCTCTTCTTTGATACGCCTGGAAATATCAAAGAAGAGACCCAGAAATATCAAAGAAGAGCCAAGTTACTTTAATCATGAATTTTTGATGGGTATAGTTGGACCGTTCAGGTCTTTATCTGCCGTCATTTACTATGTTACTATTGCCTTTACTAGTAGCCTACCAAGGGATTCAATGGGCTGACAATGGGTCAATGGGTCATGGGCTAAATGGGTGAAAATATTGGATGGGTCATGTGGGTCACAGGTCAGTGTCTGTGAGCCATTATAAAATATATCTGTAGCAATTTAAAATGTTAATATACCCCTCTCTTTTACGAACTCATAGCACGGGTTTTAGCGCCAGCAGCGGTGGTAACTGCTCAGATGCTTACTATGAGATTCGGAGCAGTTACTGCCACTGCCGGAGCTACAACCCACGCTACACATTTGTAAAAGAGGGGGATACTGCTAATAATAATCATTGTTTCTTACGATTTCAGTGTACTGTAATGTTATAAAATGAAAAAAAGATGCAGAATTATTTAGGCCTACTTACTTATCTCTAGGACGATTGACCGATCAATTGAGTTTAATTCCGTGTTTGCATGTTTCTGCCGTTTATGAATGAATGGAAATTGCATTAAAGCTTCTAAAGTGTGTAACGAACCAACAGCATTTTACGGACAAGAGAATGTCATTGCAGTTATTCATTAAAATACTGAGGGTTAAGTTCGACAAAGTGGGATGCAGAATCACAGAAAGCATACAAAGCCAATGTACAGGCGTGCAAGAATTTAAGAGCAAATGGGATGCCCATATGGGATCCCTTAGAACAGGGGTGCCCAACACGTCGATCGCGATCGACCAGTAGCTCAGGAAGGCAACGCGAGTCGATCGCGGAGCCCATCCCGGGCTCCGTGATAGACTCGTGTTGCCGTCCTGATCTACGGGCCGATCAGCCTTCCTCTCCAGTGTTCTCTCTAGGGCCTTTTAGCTGGGCGGTCTGCCCAGCTGTCATCTACTGCTGCCGCCGCTGCTGAACATTAAAAAAAAACAAAAAAAAACCGGCTTGGATATTTCAGCCCGTAGCGAACTTATGCTCTGTGGCTCTAACGTGTGCGTGCCGGCTTCCCTTCTCTTCCCTCCGAAACCGGAAGTTATGTCCGGAGGGGGGGGGGGGGAGAAGGGAAGCCGGCACGCACATGTTGAGAGCCCTGAAGCAAGCGTTCGGTATCTGCTAACTCGGGAGACAGGTTAGTGAAGCATTTGCTCTTCTTGCTGCCGGGTCCTGCCTACTTTCTGTTTCCGCGAAGGCAGGAACCGGCAGCATTTCCCCAATAGGTCGATCGCGATCTTGGGCCAATCAGCCTTCCTCTCCCCGACGGAAGAATTGACGTCGGGGAGAGGAATGCTGGTCGGCCGAAGCAGGGAGAGCTTGGGGCGGCATCGGCTTTCGGGCCTGTTATTGGTGGCGGTTTGGGTCCTGGTCCCCGATGGCAGTGGCTTGGGGGAGGGCAGGGAGAAAGAAAGAAAAAGGGCAGGCAGGGAGACAGAAGGAAAGAAGAGAAACAGAAAAGAAAGAAAGGGAGGCAGAGAGAAAGAAAGGGCAGGGAGAGAGGAAGGAAAAGTTGGGGGAGGGAACGAGGTCTGGAGGAGAGGAAGCATACAGGCTAAAAGAAGGGAAGAAAGATTGGATGCACAGTCAGAAGAAGAAAGTGCAACCAGAGACTCATGAAATCACCAGACAAGGTAGGAAAAATGATTTTATTTTAAATTTAGTGATCAAAATGTGTCTGAATTTATATCTGCTGTCTATATTTTACACTAAGGTCCCCTTTTACTAAACCGCAATAGAATGTTTTAGCACAGGGAGCCTATGAGCGTCGAGAGCAGCGCTGGGCATTCAGCGCAGCTCCCTGCCCTAAAAACTGCTATCGTGGTTTAGTAAAAAGGGAGGGGGGTATATTTGTCTATTTTTGTATGGTTGTTACTGAGGTGATAGTGCATAGAGTCATCTGCTTTGACCTCTTTGAAAAACCCTGGAATAGGAATGATAATTAACATTTTCTATGCGTACAGTGTGCGTTGTGTTTTTTTTAAATTTTATTGTTGGTAGATCATTTTGACTTGGTCATTTTAAAAGTAGCTCGCAAGCCCAAAAAGTGTGGGCACCCCTGCCTTAGAGGGGTAAGCCAAGGGTACCTGTCACCGGGAGTGGGATCCCTAGGATAGTAGACTTGGGGGTGGGTCACTAGAGTGGGCAGACCTGATGGGCTATGGCCCTTATCTGCCATCATCTTCTATACACAGTAATCATAAAAAAAAATAAATAATAGCAAAAATAAAACGACAGGAGAACGTGCGCCATGGCTGTCGCAATTAGAACTAGTTTGGCAGTTAACAATGCAGCACCAGTTAGCAAGAAGCTTATATTCATCGATTGTAGTCTCGTCTGCTGCCGCTGTGTCCGGAGCTGGGAAAATGTGCTGCAGAAGGAAGAAAGTGGGGAGGGAACGGCACACGTCAACCTATGGACAGTACTGAGTTTCAAATTATTGATTCAATACAACACATACCGTGTTTCCCCGATAATAAGACAGTGTCTTTTATTAATTTTGGGGCCAAAAAACACACCTGGGCTTATTTTCAGAGGATGCCTTTTTTTTTTTTCATGTACAATGATCATCTCTCCCTTCCTCTCCTTCACCCCAATTCTTCCTCTTTCCTTTCTCTCCCCCACATGTGCAGCATCTTTCCTTCCTTCTCATCTCTCCCCTTGTGCCTTCCCTCTGCAGCATCTATCCCTCCCTTCCCCTCCCTCCCATCCCCCATGCAGCAGAACCCTTGAGCAGCATCTTTCTATCCCTCCTGCCCATCCCCCCAATGCAGCAGAACCACGAAGACCCTCCCACCGTGAGACCAACATACCTCCCTACAAACAGCAGCATCGGCAGCACTCTAAACAGGCTGCTTTGTGGCCTTCTCCTGCCGAGGCCTTCCCTGTGCCGCATCGCTGATGACATCTAACTAGGGCTTATTTTGGGGGAAACACGGTATATAAATAAGTATCAGTCTATATAACATATTCTTTAAGACTCTCTTGTACCTGACACAGTTCATATTTTGGCTATAACACTGAAGATTGCACCAGGGGTGTGGGGAAACAATTTCTGCTGATCTGCTGCTTCCCACCAGAGAGGATCCCTGGGGTATCAATGGTGCTGATGCTCATAAATCTATGGCGCCCCCCCCCCACCTTACCCGTGCTCTTCTCATTCCACCCCACCATGTTTTCAATGTGCTGCAGGTCATGGATCAAAGGAGTGATGGGTCACATGTGTCAGGGGTCACCAAAAATGACCCACTGTCAGCTCTGGTTCAGAAACAACGCTGGGATGGGGGACAGCTTTTTTGTACTCCAAACAAGTACTGACCTCTTTGAAAGACGGTAGACCCAAGATGGGGAAGTGACAACGAGCTTTTCTGTGGCTCAGGCTATGAGCGTCTCCTGGTCGCATGAATGTGGCAAAACTTACCCTCAGATATGCAAACCCACAGTACCATGGGCTAGTAAAACCCCCAATAAAATGGATTTGCTATAAAATCATGTTATATTAGCATACTTCAGTCCACGGAATTTGAAGCTTAGGTCCTGTTTTACTAAGGTGCGCTAACCGATTCGCGCACGCAAAACGCTAACGCGTGCATGTTAGTTTAAGGACGCGTTAGCGTTTTAGCGCTCGCTAATCGGTTAGCGCACCTTAGTAAACGAGAGGGTTAGTTTATTTGCGCCATCTCGACTCTCCACACCTCTTTCTAGCTCAATTCCTGTTACACCTACGTACGCAGTTACGGAAAAGTTGCAAACTGCAAAATATATTATTAGATATAGGTACATTGGATCGTTTACTATTTTATTGTCCTAGGATACTGATTTTTTGGAAGTCGATTTGGGGACATATTAATAATATCTTAGAATCTAAAATCCCTTTATCTTATAAAGTAGTTATTTGTGGAACTGTGTTGCATATCAGGGATCCGTTAGATAAATATAAAGGTCGACTGTTCCTAATTATGACAGGTACTGCTGTACAGTTGATCATGCGTAACTGGAAAAATTGGGACCGTCTTAACTTTACATTCTGGTGGGCAAATTTATGCTTGATATACAGATATGAAAAAATGATTGCAGAATCGTTAGGGAATATATAAATTTTCAAGCTAATATGGGGTCCATTGACGTCTTTTGTTGATCTATTGTAGATTTGATTTTTATTGATATATTACGTGCACATCTAGGGTGAGGGAGGGAGGGTGGATTTATTTTTAAATGATTCTCTGAATTCTTGTAAAATTAATGTATTGGATTATTTATTAGTGCTTATTATCTCTTATGGATATGAAATGTATATCATAATGAGCTTTTTGAAGATTTGATTATTAAATTAAAAATTTATAATAGTTATGGGCTAGGGTGGGGGGAGGGATATAGATTGATTTGTTTCTTGAAAGAGCATTAAGTGATGTCTTAAATATAAAATGTATTTAATTTGTATTGCACTTATTGAAAATATTGAAAATGAATAAAGAATTTTAAAAAAAACACACAAAAAAAAAAGAAGAAGAGAGGGAGCAGACATAGTCCCAACTCTGCTGGATAAACGTATTTATCTGGTCAGTGCTTTTAGGTATTTGGGAGTCAATGGACATCTAACCTTTAATGAACAAGATTGGTAAAACAAAGGCCCTCTTTTACTAAGGTGCACTAACTGATCTTCCGATTCTAGCAGGGTCATTAATATTAAAATGAGCCATTCAATCGATGGCATATCATTCCATTCCATAATCAGACTACTAAGACCGACCCCAAAAAACCTGTTTGTTTTTTTTCTAAGGGCAAAGATGCTGTGTGTGTGTAACACACGCAATATTACATTACATTAGTGATTTCTATTCCGCCTTTATCTTGCAGTTCAAGGCAGATTACATAAGAATTGTTATGATATTAAGAATTACATATTGTTAAGATAATAAGAAATACTTAAGGAATAGTTTGAACATTTTCTAATTTGCTAAGAAGTAGATAATATTGCAGGAGGAGTTTGGGGCATGTCTGGTTGTGTTATATTGGTTTTATGTATCTTTTGAAGAGTAGGGTTTTTGTTTCTTTTTTGAAGGTTTTGTAGCCTGTGGTCAAAATCAGCAGATTGGTGAGTTGTCTGTCCAGTTTCGCTGCTCTGGTGGCCGGTAGGTTGTCATACAGTTTTCTTCGTTTGACGTTTTTGGTTTGCGGGTGTGTGAATATTGTGTGGGTTGTCCTGTGTCTGGTTGAGGTAGGTTGAATTAGTCGATTGTTCCAGTAGGTTGGGCTGTCTCTGTTCATAGCTTTAAATAGTAGGCAGTGGAATTTGAAGTGTACTCTGGCATCTATTGGGAGCCAGTGTGAGTCGTGGTATGCCTCTGTGATGTGGTCGTATTTTTTCAGCGAATAGATGAGTCTTAGGGCTGTGTTTTATATTGTTTGTAGTTGTTATATCGTGGTTGCAGGGCAGGGGAGATATAGTATGTTGCAGTAGTCTATTAGGCCTAGGATTAGTGATTGAACCACGAGTTGGAATTGTTTTCTGTCAAAGAATTTTCGGACTTGTCTTAGGTTTCTCCTAGTTGCAAATGATGTTTTTATTATTTTGTTGATTTGTGGTTGCATGATACTCTCTCGGTCTATCAGCACTCCGAGGAGTTTTAGTGTGGGTTGAATGTGGTATGAGATCGAGTTAATTACTAGGTTAGTCAAGGTTGGGGGTTTTGCTGTTTTCTAGGAGGATGAAGTTTGTTTTATCAGGGTTAAGCTTTAGTTTGTGTTCTTTCATCCATGTGGCTACTGTTTCGAGTGTTCTGTGTATTGCGCCTACCATGGAGGGAGCTGGTTGGTCGAAGGGGAGATGTATGGTGATGTCATCTGCATAACTATAGGAGGTGATGCCTAGTTTGTCTAGGTAGGAGCTTAGGGAGACAATGTATAGGCTGAAGAGTGTGGGAGACAGAGGTGATCCTTGGGGTACGCCACATGGGTTGGACCATGGTTCTTTGTATGTTTTGACTCTATAAGTTCTAGATTGTAGGAATCCTTTAAACCATGTTAGTACCTTGCCTGTAATTCCTATTGAGTGTAGTCTTTGTAAAAGGATGTCATGGTCTACTAGATCAAAGGCTGCGGAGAGGTCTAGTTGTATGATCAGCATTTTCTTGCCTGTGCTGAGGTGTTGTCTCGCGATGTCCATGAGTGTTCCTAGTAGAGTCTCAGTGCTGTAGTGGGTTCTGAAGCCAGACTGTGTGGGGTGGAGAAAGTTGTGGTTTTCTAGATATAAGTTTAGCTTCAAGGCCTTCCATTAGCTTGATGTAAAGTGGGATTGAGGCTATGGGTCTGTAGTTGGATGGTTGGTCTGTTGCTCCTTTGGGGTCTTTTAGGATCGGAGTTATAATGATTTTGCTGAGGTCTTGTGGGAATTGGCCATCTGTGAGTAAAGTTTGTATCCATTGTAGGAGCAGAGTGCGGAATAGCGTACTGGAGGTTTTCAATAGGTATGGAGGGCAGTGGTTAAGGTCACAGGCTGCGTCACTGTATTTGTTATATAGTTTCTTGAGGTCTAACCATTGTATAGGTGAGAAGTGGGACCCATAAAAAAAATTTGAACTGCCCCACCCCAATGATGGCCCCCCCTTGATGAACCCCACTGATGACACCTGGAATAGAGGCAGAAGAGATGCCTACTCCCTCCTGCCACTACACCCCCCCCGCCCCAAGCTGAGCCAAACTGTACCGCCCCCTCCCCCCGCATGGACCCCCCCCACATCTGTACTTGAATAAAAATCGGCAGGAGGGATGCCTACTCCCTCCTGCTGCTGCAAACTCCCCCCAAATCAACCCCGCCACCAGGAGCCCCCCCCGAACTGATCCCTTCCCTTCCCCCCTCCCCTTCCTAAAAAAAATTCAGTAGGGGGGTTGTCCACTCCCCCCTGCTCCCCCTGTCCCCTCCCATTGCCCCCAAACCACCCCCGTACCTGTTCAAGACTGCAGGAGGGATGCCCAGTCCCTCCTGCTTGCAGACCCGCAACTCCAAAATGACAGACCTGCCCCTTCCCGGTGCATCCTGGGATGCACATGGAGGGGCCTAAGGCCCTGATTGGCTCAAACACCTAAGGCCCCTGGGTTTTTGCCAGGTACTTGTGACCTGGATTGGCCACTGTGAAGATGGGATACTGGGCTAGATGGATCATTGGTTTGACCCAGTAAGGCTATTCTTATGGTTTTATGTTCTTGCCTTGAGCTACTACTGAAATGTGTGAGCTAAATCCAAATAAATAAATGTTTGGGAGTACTGTATGCCAATTAGCATTTGAGTGGTTTCCAAATTTATCACTTGTAATTGCTCAGCTATTTATATGAATTCAAAGCTTAGAAGTCAAAGCAAACTTTTCATTGTAACTTTCAGTATAATTCTGCTACTAATTTTTAGTACATGGTTTGAAGGGTGAGAAAAAGGAAGCGGACAAGAGTTGGTGAGGGGTGGGGAGGAGAGGAGAACAACTGAGCAAAGGGAAGAAGCAGGAAGAGAGAAAGAGGGACAGAGCAAGGGTACCGGAGTCAGAGAGAGGGAAGAGAGGAAACAGCAAAGGGAAGAGACTAAGGGGGACAGAAAAAGCAAAGGTAGAGAGAGGGAAGCACACAAGGAGAGGGGGAAGAGAGGAGATAGAGGAAATAAGAAAGGAGATATGTGGTGAGGAATAAAGTGAGGGAGATAGGCAGCAGACGGTTAAAGAAGAGCAAGGAGAGAGTGGAAGGGGAAGAAAGGTGGGGGGATGACTTAATTGCAGGGAGGGGGAAGAGAAAGAAAGAAAGTCCGTACAGCCATCCCTTTACCACTTTACAGGAATCTCAGGTTGAGCAGAAGTTAAAAGATCACAAAGTATTTATTTATTTAAAAAGGTCAAGTGTAAAGTAGGCACCGGAAATGTAGGTCTGGAGCTATACAGGGGCATTATAACATTCTTAATCTTGTTAACCATCCATTTTTAAATAATTCCTAGCATCCTGTTTGTTATATTGGCCGCTGCAATTGTTCATGTCTTGTATGGTTTTTATAGAGGTTGTACTTCTGATACAGGCATTGTTTTGCCAAAACATGGCCATGTTGAGTCTTCGTACTTGTACATTTTGAGGAAGCCTGGGTCTTCATATTTTTGAAATGAAGGAATGAACATTATTGTTTGGACAATCTTTTTGGCTCTTTCTTTATCTCATTCTTTCTACAGCTTTCTTGTGCTGGATGTGAGATGTTTTCCTCTTTTGCTTTTGCTTCTTGCTCACAGGCATGGCTGGGTTTATGGAGAGATACTCTTTGATTGTCTAGAACTGATTGGAAAGCGAAAGCATGTCTGCTCGGTCCTCTGGAATATCGGGGGTTACCAGACTGTCCTGGAGGACTTCCCAGTCAGTCAGGTTTTCAGAATATCCACAATAAATATTCATGAGACAGATTTATACTGTATGTACTGCCTCTATTGCATGTAAAGGGGAACCTTGGCTTATGAGCATAATTTGGCCGCTATATACTTAGCTAGCCAGTGCTAAATATTGACTTTGCTGGTTATATTTATAGCAGTCAAAAATAAACCGGTTATTCAATGCCAGTCAACGAAAATGGCCTGGCATTGAATATCTGGGCTCAGTGCCGACCACGGGAATCCCACAATCTGAATATTGACTCCTATTTGCCCTATGAAGGAGAACTTCCCGCACAGGGAAGTAGGTTGATTGGAACAGAGTCCATCCCTCTAGCTGACACATTTTTTCATCCAACTGTTTATGCTTTAATGGCCGATATATACTCATTCTTCCATTGAGTAAAAGTAGAAGGGTCAAGAGATCTCCAGTTCATCAAGATACATTTTTTAGCCAACAAACCGTCTTTCTGGATCAATCTCTGCAGTGCATACTTTGTAAGGCAGCTTTAATTTGCCCACCATTAGTGTAGTATACTGAGAGTACAAAATTTTTTTTTAATATATGTATACTTTCTATAGTGAGGCCAGAGGCAGGAACATTTCAGAGATGAGCAGAAATTAGCCTTCCAGAGACACAGAAAGCACTGTAGAGAGAATCCCAGAGTAAGAGCAAGAGAAAAACTGAAAACAGGAGGCTGATGGGAATTGTAGTCCCAAGTGGAATAGAAGACAAGAGGCCACTGAGAATTTTAGTCCCCGGGACTAGAGGAAAGAGGTACCCACAAAGAAATGTGTGACTAATTAAACATTTAGGGGTCTTTTTACTAAGGCGTGCTAAATATTAGCGCATGTACTTGTTAGCGTTTAGTGCGCATTAGGAAAAGGACCCCTTAGTGTCAATATTCAGTTAGCAGCGGTGAGTGATTTTTTCCATTGCTGCTGGCTTTATTCCCCGATAGTCAGTGCCAGGCCATGTCTGGACACCGACATCGAATATCTGGGTATGTGCAGACGGGTGGCACTCATCTGGTTAAGGGCCAATATTCATCCCTTATCAGAATAGGTGAAATCATTCAACTAGATAGGACTGTGCAGAGAATTTAACTGTGCAGGAGCCTCTCTTATTTGGTGAAGTCATTTTGAACATCGACCCCCTTACTGCCTTTATTGGGAAATAAGATTGGCAGAGAAACAAAGGTCTGACTGGATGTGGAATAGAATACCCCAGGTTTACTATACTGGTGGGGAAACATAGAAATATGATGGCAGATAAAGGCCAAATGGCCCATCTGCAACGTCCACTACATCCTACTCTCCCTATTGGCTAAGGCTCTTAACATTTGCATCTCCTCTTCCTATAGGCTAAGGCTCTTTACACCTGCATTGTGAGGTCAGAGAGCTTTATGGTTATAGAAGCATAGAATTGTCCAATAAAGATAAGGTGCAATAAATAAAGATGTCTTTCAAACCGTCTGGACAATCAGGTTATTCTTTATTCTTCCAATAATACTCGACCCGACATGTACATGTTTCGGCCCTACGGCCTGCGTCAGGAGTCTATAGATAATGTATAAAAATATATAAACGCATATATAGACATATGAACACTATAATAATATAATATACGTTAATGAAAATATAAACAACATTCAAACAACAAAAAATATATATTAAAAACATATTAGGGAAATATTTAGAATAGAAACAACAATTTACATATAAAAATCTCAAGGATCAATGTAACCAAGCATATATTTAATCAACCAAACATAAATCATAAAATATGAATATAAATATATAAATAACTAATTCATTATAAGTTCATCATATAAATATCATATAGATTCAAAATTGACCATAGCAACACATAAAATAAAAACAGCACATAAAATTAAAATCAAACTTGATCTAGATGTCACGGCAAAGCAATTTAAACATTTCATATGTTAATAATTGATAAGATAATTAAAAGATAATTAATACTAATTAAATACATATAATGGTTGTTAATTAAAAAAATTATTAAAAATGTATATAAAATCAATATGTTATCACAAGGAGATTAAAAGTAACCAATGTATAATCCCTAAAACCCATGTGTAGTAATTTATTTTTAACAAAAAACATATAAAACCAATCAATGTGTCTAACCACTGTACAATCAATAACCACACAATAATAAAATGTATATTTAAATGCTAAAAACAAGATATAATATATAATTTAAAATATAACTTATAATTTAAATATATTTTTCTAAAATATATTTTATAAAATTATAGGACCAATGTCCCTCAGTATACTTGGAATTAAACCTAATTGGAAAAAGAATATGAAAAACAACCAAACCTACTGAGTAAAATAAATGAGATATAAGAGCACTGCAGTACCTTGGAGATCTTTGAGTGTAAATAACCTCTAGTATGGACCACTCAAGAAAACTGTATTAATCTAAAATAGAAATGGTAAACCTATTAAAGAGGACACTAATGTGAAACTGAAGTGTCACAAATCGATAGACACTAAAAATTGAAGCTGTAGATAAAAAGAAAGCTGTAGATAAAAAGAAAGAACATTTGCCCAACTAATATGAGGCTAAGGTGTCACACATTGATAGACACTAAAAATTAAAACTGTAAATCAAAAAGAAGAAAGACGTTTGCCAAAAGGACGTGTCTCAAAACCACCGGCGCTTGAACACTAGCACAAAAAGTATACATAAAAATAAGAAGTGAAAACTGAAGCTAAGCCGCCGTCACTAAAATACTGGCATAAAACATGTATATGGAAAACAAAACTTAAAAATGAAAAGTGAAGCAGTGAAACCACAAACAAAACCAATGGAAATACAAATTAAGAATGAAAAGCCAAACTAAAGCAAAAGAAGGAGGAGAATTCTTACCAGAACGCCGTCATATAAATGCTGGCTGTAAAGAAAAATGTGAGGTGACCAAGTCGCAAAAACGCAGTGAATAAAAAGCGGAGGAAAACGTGATGACGTCAAAAACGTGATGATGTCATTCAAATCCATAAAGGAGACAAAAAACAAAACCACATCTGAAAAAAGCAAAACCAATGAACTAATGGAACTATAAAAATGAGAAATAAAACAAAAGGAACAATCTAAACATAATAATGTATATGAAAAAGATAACGATATGACGTCAACAAATGATGACGTCATCCAAACCTATGATGGAATAAAAAACAAGACCAAATTTATAAAAAAAAGACCAAATTTATAAAAAAAAGGGAGCCATAGCCTTATGGGACCATAAAAGTGCAGAAAAAAACAAAAGCAACACTCTAACACTGTGAGCAAAAGAAAAATGTATATGTGTGTTTGAAAATGTAATATGAATAAATAATAAAAAATAAAAAATAAAAATTCAAAAAATAAAAAGTAAAAAATAAAAATAATAAAAAAAATATATAAAATACCAAAAATACTCATAATAAAATATATAAATATGGGGTTCACATACAAGATCTCAGATCTAAATCTATGTTAAGACCTTGTGGACTGATGGTATTAAAATTATGTATAAAACGTTGTTCCTCCTTTATAAGGAAATTATCAGAATTACCACCTCTCCATCTGGTTTTAACAACTTTCAAAACAAAAAACTTCAGATCCGCAATGCAGTGTCCTTTATCATACCAATGTTCAACAATAGGAGCAGATTGTACATTTCGACTAATACAGCTTCTATGTTCTATTAATCTTGTTTTGATCATACGTTTTGTTTTCCCAATGTACCATTTATCACAAGGACAAATGATAGCATAGATTACTTGTGATGTCTGACAGTCACTATATTCTTTTAAGTTTATTTTAACCTTAGTCACTGGATGTTCATAACTAGTTATCGTCATGCTATGCTTGCATACAGAACAATGTCCGCAAGGTATGTGTCCAACAGGGTCATTTCCGATGACTTGGGATTCTGGTAAAGCAGATGGCACCAATATGTCCCTTAGATTTCTATTTCTTGAATATGCTATTATGGGTTTAACACTTTCGAAACAAGCATGAGGCTGTAAAATATGCCAGTTTCTTCTAATGATATTTTGTATATCACTAGAAAGGTATGAAAATCTCAGAGTACACACCAGTTCAGGTTTGGATCTGGCTGCAGCTTGATGTAATAAGTCATCTCTATGTTTCGTTAGTGCTTTCTGATAACATTCTTGAACACATTTTTCTGGATATCCCCTAGCTAAAAAATTGTGTCGCATGGCCGGAGCCTGTTTTTTAAATTCTTCAATATCTGTGCAGAGTCTGCGTAATCTTAAAAATTGTGAGAAAGGAAGATTCTCCTTAAGACTCCTGTTATGAAAACTTGTAAAATGTAGATATGAATTCCTATCAGTTTCCTTTCTAAAAATAGTGGTTTTTAAACCATAAATGGTTTTAAAAATTCTCATATCCAAAAAAGAAATGGATTCACTATTATATTCCATCTTAAATTTCAGATTTACATCACACGTATTCAACCATTGGTGGAAATTATTGAGTTCTTCATTTGTTCCCCTCCACAATATGAAAATATCGTCAATATATCTTTTATACAACACCACATTATTTTGAAAAGGATGTGTATGTAAAAAGACATCCTCAAAATTCGCAACATAGAGATTGGCAATGTCCGGAGCCATGGATGATCCCATGGCTGTACCTTTTATCTGTTGAAAAAATTGTCCTTGAAAACAGAAATAATTGTTCGTCAATGCTATGGTTGCTAATGTGAGTACAAAATGATTAGGTATTCTTTTATGTGTCTCTCTTTTTCTAAGTGTCCTACCAATGATTTCTAATGCGGACAGTTGTGGAATATTCGTATACAATGATTCAATATCCATAGTGACCAAAATGATATCATTCAACAAACCCTCATACTCATCAATGATGTTGATCATATGTGAAGAATCTCTAATGTATGATGTAATGCCTGGAATAAATGGTCTTAGAAAAAAATCTACAAATTTTGACAAAGGTTCTAAAATGGAGCCATTTCCAGAAACAATAGGGCGACCTGGAGGATTGGTGTTAGATTTGTGTATTTTTGGTAACATATAGATGGTGGGAATCGTAGGATAATCAACAGTCAAAAAAGCACTCTCTTTCATAGTAATATATCCCGCTTCTCTCGCTACCTTGACTAGAGAATCAATCTCCGTTTTGAGTTGTTCAGTAGGATCCATTTGTAAAGGTGCATAGTATGTTTGGTCAAAAATTTGTCTTTCTACCTCAGAAATATACAGCAAACGATCTATTAAAACAATCCCGCCGCCTTTATCAGCAGGTTTGATAACAATGTCAATATTTTCTTTCAATTCTTTAATAGCAGATTGCTCTGTTTTTGAAAGGTTAAAAAACATTTTCTTTTTGTGCTCTTTTTCTAAAATTGCAATGTCATGAGTGACACATGATTGAAAGGCTTCAATAAGTGGGTCTATAGGGCCCGGAGGAAACCAATTTGATGCCGGTTTAAGAACCGACATATCTGTATAAGATGGACCTTTTGAAAAAAAGTGCATAATCTGAAGTTTTCTCTGAAATCTGAAAAGATCAATTTTAGTTTGAAAAGAATCATATGGACTTGATGGGACAAAGGATAAACCTTTGCGTAGAACATCTGTTTGAGCCTGAGATAGACTAAATTTGGAAATATTGAATATGGGAATTTCTTCTCTCTGATTATGCTTTTGGGATGGCATGAGTTGAGAATTGTTTAATAACTCACGCTGCCTCTGCTTCCCTGTGTTTTGCGCGTATAGAAGCATAGAAACATGCTAGCAGATAAAGGTCACATGACCTATCCAGTCTGCCCATCCGCAGCATCCACTATCTCCTCCTCTCCCTATTGGCTAAGACTCAACATTTGCATCTCCTCTTCCTATAGACTAAGGCTCTTTACACCTGCATTGTGAGGTCATAGAATCTTATGGTTATAGAAACATAGAAACACGATGGCAGATAAAGGCCAAATGGCCCATCCAGTCCGCCCATCCGTAGTATTTTATTTATTTATTTATTTAATTTTGTTTTCTATCCTGCCCTCCCCAGAGAGCTCAGGACGGGTTACAGGATAATATACAGTTAACAGGTTACAATATGCCATAGTTATAGTACAAGTTTTTATTTTTCTGGTACAAGTTTTTATCCTAACTCAACACATACTAGGGATCTAATACCAATATCACTATCCACTATCTCCTCCTCTCCCTAAGAGATCCCAGGTGCCTGTCCCACGCTTTCATGAATTCAGACAACAGTCTTTGTCTCCACCACCTCTACCAGGAGCCTATTCTATACATTTACCACCCTTTCTGTAAAAAAAAAAAAGAATATCCATGTAGGAAGGTCAGGAATTCTGCCGTTACTAATATGACAAAAGAAAGTTTTGTGGTTGTTATATAGCTGCATGCCAGTCTTTTTTAACAAATTGTAAATGTTTGGAGTGCCCTTCTTGCAACAAGAATGGGGAGCGGTATTGTTTTCTGTGACGAGGAAAATGGAGTGAATGCTGTCTAAAGAGATTGGCCAGACTGTTGTTTCAGGCAATCCAATAGGTGTTGCAGGTGTCCATCGGTGATGTCCTGTCACAGACCTCTGCAATAAACGTAGTTGCCATTGTTATCTGATCATGAATTCACAGCAGTGGGAAATATTTTCAACTTGTAAACTGAGCCTGGAATTGCAGGGACCATAGCATTGATACTGTCCTTGTTCGCACAATATCAATAAGGTCTCTGCGCTGTTAGTTTCATTTTGCGCATTCACCCGATCCATTGCGTGAGACTTGATTGGAACGAGGGAAGGTGTGATTGAATGTCAGGCAATTAGTCCAATTAAATATCATCTTAGAACATCTCCTTTCCAACCATTGGCAAGCACAACGCGTAAATCAAGTCTTCACAACAGATTGTTGAGTTCACCGAAACATTGCTGGTTATACACATCCTTTGCAGTGGGTGGGTGGGTTACTGAACCCAAGTAACAGGCAGTCACACTTGAGCCTGAGAGTTCCATAAGTTCCATGAAGCAAACGGCAGATTTTACCGTCTTGTGCTTAAAGCATGAACCTAGCAGTCGAGCTATTGTGGAACCTTTTCGAGGGGCAATTAAATGCATTTGCCCGTCTGTTCAGACTCTGTAGACCTTTCGTAAAATTGTTCTGTAGAACACCATATTCTAAAACATGGAGTCTTTTTACTCTTTACTTGGGGGAGGGGAGAGAAGATGGGGGAAACAGGAGGTGGAATTGTTGGGGGCATTCACAGAGTTCGCCATTTTGTTTACATAAAAGACCTATTATCATGTGTTCACCTGTGCTATGACAGATGGATGAAAGAGGCCCTGAAAAGAAAAGTGTTAATTGCTCTTTTTTTTTCTCAAATTCTATCGGTTCTCAGGTTCAAAAGACCCCCCCCCCCCTAATTAAAGAGCACACAAGAGATACGGGCATCTGGCCTGTATCATTTTAATCAAAATTGGTAATATGATAAAATAGTAATGGTGGTTGTCCAATTACCAGATAGCGGAGGGAACTTCCGTAGAAGGCACAAATGTTTGTTGGGTTAAATGTCTCCTCATTTTCATAGTAAAGTGCTTAGTATCTGCTTAATACAATTTGCTGTGTAGCACGAAAACTAAATAAAACTGTCTTGCTAAATAGATTTCACCTCCTTTTCAGAAAAAATATCAGTTTAGTGTTTAAGCAGCTCCGGTATAGCAATGTGTCACCTTGTTGGAAGCTTTTTAAATTCGATCCTATGCTTCTAAGCAGACTAAGCAACAGATGCTTCCGACGCTCTAAACAAGATTATCATTAACCCTTGAGATGACAGAGCATATGGAGAGTAATTCTCTATAGATCGCCTAAGGTCAGATGCAGGCTGATGTGCGCTAACCCCTGGATTCTATATAGGGTGCTCAAAATTGCGCACGCAAATTTGGATGTGCGCCCAACTTGCATGCACAATGCAATAAAATAATGAGCCAATTAGCAGCAGTAATTGGCGACAATTCGGATCTACACGCACATCTTGCTAAGTGCTATGCTATAAATCTTTTAACTCGCAGCAGGGAAAGGGGCATGGCCACTGAATGAGCATGGGCAGGTCAGGGGCATTCGCTAAAGATGCGCACCCCGGGCATCCATGCTTAATTTATGTGTGAAGATTTACACCGGGTTTCAGTTGGAGCAAATCCTCGTGCTCAAAAGCTGGCTGTGGAATAGAGAGTTGTGTGGGGACAGAAATCCCACCCATCCCCGTCAGGATCCTCTCCGTCCCCACCCTCTCCGTCCCCACCAGGATCCTCTCCATCCCCACCCGTCCCCATCAGGATCCTCTCCGTCCCCACCCGTCCCCGTCAGGATCCTCTCCGTCCCCACCCGTTCCCGTCAGGATCCTCTCCGTCCCCACCAGGATCCTCTCCTTCCCCACCCGTCCCCGTCAGGATCCTCTCCGTCCCCACCCGTCCCCGCCAGGAACCTCTCTGTCCCCACCCGTCCCCGTCAGGATCCTCTCCGTCCCCACCCGTCCCCGTCAGGATCCTCTCCGTCCCCACCCATCCCGTTAGGATCCTCTCCGTCCCCACCTGCCCTGCCAGGATTCTCTCCGTCCCCACCAATGTCTTTGGGACATTGCTGAAACAAGGCTGTCCTGTGATCTTCTAAAAGCTAAGTTACTCAGCATTTCATATTCTGCTTTTTCACTGGTTTTCAGCATTATATCTGCTTAATTTCTCTTCTCCTCCCTGTTTCTTACTAAAAAAAAATATAAAAAAGCACAAAAAAATAAATCCTTCTCTTTCCTCTGTTAAATCTTATTTCCTCTTCCTGCATTTTTGTTTAAAATACTGTGTTTTAGGTGGTATAGAGCCTATATTTCTGGTGCCTGTGGCTCAGGGTGACTAAAGTAGGGAAGATCCTGTTATAAATCCTGTGTTTTAGGGTAGCACTGATAGAACCTGCATTTTTGTGTAAAATACTGTGTTTTAGGTGGTATAGAGCCTATATTTCTGGTCACTTCACAACCAATCAAGTCACTTCACAACCAATCAAGATGACCTTTATTCTATGCAATCACTGTGGTGCTTTAATTCCAAGACATACTATTTGGAGGCTTAAGGCTTGCCCCATCTGTCTTCAACTTGCCAATATTAAGGAGGAGCTCTGCAAACTTAAACAGGAATTGAATACAATTAAAGCAGCTTCCATCACTCCACAAAATCATACCAACTTACCACCTCTACCTCAAAGAATAAAACAGCCCAGGAATAAATGGGTCACAGTAGGCTCAGGAAGACTGCGACATGTAACACAGAAACATCCACCTTCACTAATATTACCTCTACAGAATTCCTTCGCTCCACTAGTGCACTGTGATACTCAGGAAAACAGAAGGGAGGTGGGACTGGAACCAATGAAGGAAACTCAAGAGAACAAGAGCACCCTAAGTACAAATAAAAAAGCCAAAAACAGAAAACTATTACTGTTGGGGTATTCCATCATCAGAGGCATTAACCTTGGAACACAGGGCGAGGAGACCAAAATAGTGAAATGTCTTCCAGGATCCTCAGCTACCAGGAGTTCCAGGCAAATACTGACTATAATTAAGGAAGAAACTAAGGATTTTAACACTGATGTTGTTATCCATCTGGGAACAAATGACCTGGCCAACAACTCCACACTTGCAGCACAGAAAGCATTTTGGGAGTTTGGTGAGGGCGTGAAACCTTTTGTAAAGACTTTAGCTTTTTCTGAAATACTGCCTGCATATGGAAAGGGAGAGCAAAGAGTGAAAAACACAGAGGACTTTAATAGATGGCTCAGAGCCTGGTGTCATCAAGAAGGCTTCAGGTACATAGGAGGATGGGGAAATACATGGAAGGACAAGAAGCTATATTGCACTGATGGGCTACATATTACTACAGCAGGAAAAAGAAACCTTGCAGAGAAATTTAGACAATATTTTTCTAGGCATTTAAACTAGAAGGTGGGGGTGGTGTATGTACGAAGGACAATTATAGAGACCACCCCCGGCAAAAAAAAAGATGTGATAGTAGTAAAGGCTGCAACATAAGCAATATCAGCAACTCATTTCTTAGTATTGCAACGGAAAGTGAAACGACACAAAAATCCATACGAAAAAGGAGATTATCGCTGAAAAATAGCTGGAAAGCGATGACCACAAATGCTCGCAGTCTAAGCAACAAAGTTCATGATCTGCAAGCCCTGATATTAGAGGCAGATCTAGATATTGTTGCTATCACAGAGACATGGTTCAGTGAATCACATGGATGGGATGCAAACATACCGGGATATAATCTTTTTAGGAAGGACAGAGATGGTCATAAAGGTGGAGGAGTAGCTCTCTATGTAAAGATCAATATCCAAGCGACCGAAATGCAAGGGACCTGGGGAGAGGAAGAAGCGATATGGATTGCTCTGAAAAGAGAAGATGGAACTTCTATCTACGTGGGTGTAGTCTACAGACCTCCGACTCAATCGCAGCAAATTGATAAGGATCTGATTGTGGATATCCAAAAGTTTGGAAGGAAAGAGGAGGTTCTGCTGTTGGGAGATTTCAACCTGCCGGATGCGGACTGGAATGTTCCGTCTGCGTTATCGTAAAGAAGTAGGGAGATTGTGGATGCCTTTCAAGAGGCTCTGCTCAGACAAATGGTAACGGAACCCACAAGGGAAAAAGCGATATTGGATCTGGTCCTCACAAATGGAGAGAGTATCTCTAATGTTCGAGTGGGTGCTCACCTGGGTAGAAGCGATCATCAAACGGTTTGGTTTGATATAACGGCTAAAGTGGAGAGCGGCCGCACGATACTTAAAGTCCTAGACTTCAAACGTACGGACTTTAATGCAATGGGAAAGTACCTGAAGAAAGAGCTGTTAGGATGGGAGGACATAAGAGAAGTGGAAAGACAGTGGTCTAAGCTGAAAGGAGTGATAAAAATGGCTTCGGACCTTTATGTGAAGAAAATCAATAAAAACAAGAAAAAAAGGAAGCCGATATGGTTCTCCAATCTAGTGGCTGAGAAAATAAAGGTGAAAGAGTTGGCGTTCATGAAATATAAAAAAACCCCAAGAAGAGGAGAGCGGAAAGGACTACAGGGTGAAACTGAAAGAAGCCAAGAGAGAGATACGTTTGGCGAAGGCACAGGCGGAAGAACAAATGGCTAAAAATGTAAAAAAGGGAGATAAAAATTTTTTCAGATATATTAGTGAAAGGAGGAAGATAAAAAATGGAATTGCTAGGCTAAAAGATGCTGGGAACAAATATGTGGAGAGTGATGAGGAGAAAGCAAATGTGCTAAACAAATACTTCTGTTCTGTGTTCACAGAAGAAAATCCTGGAGAAGGACCGAGATTGTCTGGCAAAGTTACACGAGAAAATGGAGTAGATTCTGCGCCGTTCACGGAGGAGGGTGTTTATGAGCAACTTGAAAAACTGAAGGTGGACAAAGCGATGGGACCAGACGGGATCCATCCCAGGATACTAAGGGAACTCAGAGAGGTTCTGGCGAGTCCTATTAAAGACTTGTTCAACAAATCTCTGGAGACGGGAGTGATTCCTGGGGATTGGAGGAGAGCGGATGTGGTCCCTATTCATAAAAGTGGTCACAGGGATGAAGCAGGAAACTACAGGCTGGAGAGCCTCACTTCAGTTGTTGGAAAAATAATGGAAGTGTTGCTGAAAGAAAGGATAGTGTATTTCCTTGAATCTAATGGGTTACAGGATCCGAGGCAACATGGCTTTACAAAAGGTAAATCGTGCCAAACGAACCTGATTGAATTTTTTGATTGGGTGACCAGAGAGCTGGATCGAGGACATATGCTAGATGTAATTTACTTGGATTTCAGCAAAGCCTTTGATACAGTTCCTCATAGGAGGCTGTTGAACAAACTTGAAGGGCTGAAGTTAGGACCCAAAGTGGTGAACTGGGTCAGAAACTGGCTGTCGGACAGACGCCAGAGGGTGGTGGTTAATGGAAGTCGCTCGAAGGAAGGAAAGGTGACTAGTGGAGTCCCTCAGGGTTCGGTGCTGGGGCCAATCCTGTTCAATATGTATGTGAGTGACATTGCTGAAGGGTTAGAAGGAAAAGTGTGCCTTTTTGCAGATGATACCAAGATTTGTAACAGAGTAGACACCGAAGATGGAGTGGAAAATATGAAAAAGGATCTGCAAAAGTTAGAGGAATGGTCTAATGCCTGGCAACTAAAATTCAATGCAAAGAAATGCAGAGTAATGCATTTGGGGATTAATAATAGAAAGGAACCGTATATGCTGGGAGGAGAGAAGCTGATATGCACGGACGGGGAGAGGGACCTTGGGGTGATAGTGTCCGAAGATCTAAAGGCGAAAAAACAGTGTGACAAGGCAGTTCAGTTTACAGTAAAATGTGGATGGTTACAACCCCCCAAACCCCCCACAACGCCGGCGCGATCTCTATTAAGTAAACTGGGGGGGCTCCCCAACAAAACCCCCCGTCGGAGCCCCTAAAAACTGTAATTTTCTTCGGTGCGCGCCTTTGTCTTTCGCGGGGTTGTCTATGAACCGTGAATGGAGGTTCAGATCCCATGTACAGTTCTCACCGAAGTAGAAGTCCAAAAAAAAGCAGAAGGAAACCATCAGGTTAAAAAAAAAAAGCCTTTCCAAAAAACAAACAAATGAAAATCAAAAGATTATTTGCGGTTCTTACCACTGGTATACCAGGCTAGCACACCAGACATGCTTACAGGCTGCATTTATAATGTCTCCCTGCACCAGGGTAATTTCTGTTGAATAATTTAATACTGTAAGCACCGACATAGCCATTTGGGTGCATTCTTGCTATATTGTTAAATCAGCCTGGGTCCGTGACCTCTATTAGCTAGCAGATAATCTGACTGAAGCGTGGTCATTCACTCCCTATAGCTGGATTTCACACCAGGCTTCCAGCTCTGAGCTTTTAAGTGGTTCATCGTTTAGCTCACTCCACGCCATCCCAGTTCAGAATGCACTTCCGAACAGATTTAAGGTGACAGTGACACAGCCCACCACCGGTCTCAGCACAACTGTCTGCAGAGCTGCAGGTGGAAGTAAATGGGAAGGGAGGTGGGTATCAGTTGGGGGGGGGGGAAGGAGAGGGGGGCAGGAGACAATTACCAAATTGCAGGCTTTGCTGTGAGTTCTATCTGTGAGTCAAGATTTATCCAAAGTTTGCTGGTGCACACAGAATAGGAGAAATCCTTCTCTGCCTTGACTGGCCTTATTATTGCCTCTGTACCAGTGCTGGGCCTACTTAAAATCCGTCACTTTAAATTAGGCAATACAAGGCAGTGATCATTCTATTAGTACAGAGGTATTTTCTCACCTTTCTGTTAGGCGTCATGGTCTTTGTGCCTTTCTTTTTCTACGGAAGATTTTCCCCAGTGTTTATACACGTTGCAGCACAGAACATCTAAACCCCATCAGCTTGGGGGTGTCTGGCCAAACTGAGTTTCTGCAACAGATCCGCTTCTGTTTTGTGTTGATAGACCCCCTTCTCTAGTTCAACACAGCCAAAGTGGCCATAAGTACCGTATTTTCACGCATATAACGCGCGCGTTATACGCGTGAGCGCGGTATACAAAAGTTTTTGTACATAAAATCGTGGTTTCTGCGCGCTATACCCGTGTGCGCGTTTTACACGGGTGCGCGTTATCTGCGTGAAAATACGGTATACTGTAGATACAAAGTATAGGTTAGTTGTTGATATACTTATAATATTCAGAGCCAGTCAATATACAGAGATAAGCGGCTGGCCTATCCTCTTATCTCTATACCGATATTCAAAGGCCCTCTCTATTGAGGTAGGACCACTGAATAGATGGCCCTGAACTTAAGCGAGGGACTTATTCTTCTAAGTTGGGACTTCTCTTGCTGTGGTTGTCTTAAATGGATGAACTTATCTCAATATCATAGTAACATAGTACATGATGATGGCAGATAAAGACCTGAATGGACCATCCAGTCTGCCCATAAGTTATATCCATTAAAAAATACATGATTAGATGATTAGATTAACTTGTCTCTTCTTTGATATTTCTGGGCCATAGACTGTAAAGTCTGGTATTGTTCTAGGTTCCAAATGCTGAAGTTGCCATCCAAGCTCACTCCAGCCTATCCAACCATCCCGTTGTTTGCAGGATATCTACCGTAAAGTCTGGCCAGTAACATCCTCATGTTCCATAATAGTGGAGTTCCCATTGATGCCCACCCCAGCCCATCCTACATCGAATCACCTTATATGGAATTCAGACCGTGCAGGTCTGTCCAATACCGGCCTTAGTTCTTTAATTTACATCCTTCATTTTCTAATTAGAGATCCTCTATTTTTATCCCACGCTTTTTTGAATTCCATCTCCATTTTCCTCTCCACCACTTCCCTCGGGAGGGCATTCCAGGCATCTACCACCCTCTCCGTGAAGAAGCATTTCCTAACATTGCTCCTAAGTCTTCCTCCCCTTAACCTCAAATTATGCCCTCTAGTTTTACCATTTTCTCTTCTCTGGAAAAGATTTGGTTCTCTATTAATGCCTTTCTTTTTTTTTTTTTTTTGATATTTAAATTTTTATTGAAAAAACTTTTGTGTTTTACACGTAGTAGAAATGATACAATAACAACTATACAGCGTAAGCTATGAAAATCAAGTGTACTCAATATTTGAACTATGTCTGTGAAATAACCAGTCAATCCTACTACACACAACATTGTGTATTATCACATAGCAACCCCAGTAAAGAAACCCCCACTATTCCCACAAAATCAAATGTCTCATCATCATTGTCCCCCATTCCCCCCCTTCTTGATCCCCACACTCTTCTGGCAGGCAGTAATGCAAATAACATTAGGAGAACCCTTATAAGGTCTCCAGGATGTTCTCCAGTTTATTCCAAGTAGACAAGTAAGGAATATATACATGTCGCCTCTTGGCCAGGGCTATTTCCATCTTGCCTATCGAAACCAATCTATTTACCCATACAGTATGAGAAGGAGCTTCAGCATTCTTCCAATGATTGGCAATAAGACATTTCGCTGCTGCCAAACCCCATCTCAAAATTTTTGTTTGCCAAAATGTTCCCCTATCATTATATAAGCCCAAGAGGCAGGTCTGAGGAGACACCTCCACCCGTTCACCCAGACATTCAGATAGACGACCAGACACATATTTCCAAAAGGCTTGAATGATCCCACATTCCCACCAAATATGCATAAAGGTTCCCTCTTGCAACCCACATCTCCAACACAGTTCAGATGTACCTGGATACATTTTGTGTAAACGGTCTGGTGTATAGTACCATCTTGTTAATACCTTATAAGCATTCTCCTGTATCAATGCACAGGAAGAGGCTTTATAGGTCTCCCTACAGACCGTCTCCCAATCTTTAGTCGACATCCTAATCCCTAAGTCCTTCTCCCATCGTTTCCGAAAAGAGTAAGCATTAGGTAGGTATCCCCGCCTATATTGGTATATCACTGATAATGGTTTCGGAACTCTCTGCAACACCAGCCAAAGATTTTCCAGTGGTTCCTTTTCAGTGTGCCGCCCTGACCCCCAACCCTGGGCCATCATAAAATGTCTAATTTGTAAGTATGCAAAATAGTCATCATCTTTTAATTTATATTTCTGCTGAATTGTAGGAAAGGACATAATGCCATCAACCCCCAACAGATCTCGAAATACTCTGATCCCTTTTCGAAACCAGCTTTGAAAAATTCGATTATCTCGGCCCGCTGGAAATAAAGATTCAGCAGTTATACAGGCCAATGATGAGACCATTGCCCCACTTCCCATCTGTTTTCGCATTTGATTCCATAGTCGTGCCAGGTGTTGCACATAAGGATTTGATATGCTCTGAACCCATCCGCTCAGCGATCCAGAGGACCATAACTTATATTTCAAGGGTTCCTCTTTACTATTTAGTTGTTCCAGGCGTATCCCACTTTTATATTCCCCTATTTCCCAGTCTAGCACTAATTTTATTTGTGCCGCTTGATAATACCACACCAAATTAGGTAACCCTCTCCCCCCTACCTCCCTGGATGCCCACAATAAAGTTTGGGAGAGTCGTGGAGATTTTCGGTGCCAAATAAAGCTACGTATTTCCCTACTCAGTCTCCTTAAGTCTCCCAAAGGGACCGAAATAGGCAGGGTCTGAAAAAGAAATAATAGCCTAGGAAGTATATTCATTTTAATTACCGCTATCCTGCCCCACCAAGATAACCACAGACTGTGCCAACGTTGTAAATCAGTTCTAATTCTACGATATATAGGCAAATAATTAGTGTCGTATAGTTTTCGGCTATCTGAAGGAATAAAGATCCCCAAGTACCTAATTCCTTGCTCAGCCCATCTGAAAGGGAAGGTGTCCCGCAACGCCTCTACTTCGCTCCGTGTCAGTGTCAAGTTCAAAATTTCAGTTTTTTCCAGATTAATTTTAAACCCTGAGATCTCCCCATAAGTATCAAACATCTTTAGGAGATGTGGTATAGAAACCTCAGGCTGTCCCACATATAAGAGTATATCATCGGCGAACATCGCTATTCTATGTTCTTCCCCCCCCGTAATAATCCCAACCAGAGATGCATGTTGTCTAATGGCTAATGCCAGGGGCTCAAGCGACACTGCAAACAGCAAGGGAGAGAGTGGGCATCCCTGTCGAGTTCCCCTAAAGATAGGAAAGAAATCGGTATACGATTGATTTATCCGTAAACAAGCTCTAGGCTCAGCATAAAGGGCTCTAACCCTTTCTCCAAACAAGCCTCCCATTCCCATTCTTTCCATCACTTCCCATAAGAACCCCCAGATAACCCTATCAAATGCTTTCTCAGCGTCTACAGATATCAATACCGCTTTGTCTCGACCCTTACCCGCTTCCCAAAGTAAATTTAAAGTTCGTCTGATATTGTCACTCACTTGTCTCCTCTGTATAAATCCCGCTTGGTCTTGATGGATCAGAGATGGTAAGACCTTTCCCAACCTATGAGCTAATACCTTGGCCAATATCTTTGCATCTTGATTTAATAATGATATGGGTCTATAAGATCCACAAAGTAAAGGATCGCGTCCCGGTTTAGGTAGTAAGACTACCCCTGCCTCTCCCATTGTAGGAGGTAACCTACCTCCTGTAGATATACCGTTAGCTATCCTGACCAGAAGAGGCCCCAGTTGCGTAGAGAACTGTTTATAGAATCTGCTAGTATACCCGTCTAACCCTGGGGATTTTCCATTCTTCAACCCGCCTATCACCCCCACGATCTCCGAAAGTTGTATTGGTTCCCGTAAATACTCCTTATCCTGTTCTGATAACTCCGGTAATTGTAATGAGTCCAGAAAGACGGACTGCTTTCCCCTTCCCCACGCCTCCGGACGTCCATATAGCTCAGCGTAAAAAGCTTTGAATTCTCTTTGAATTGCCGAGTCCGTGACTCTCAACTCCCCTCCCACCTCTCTTTTAATTCGTGTAATGGAATTTCGAGTTTGTTTAATCCGGATATATCTAGCGAGTTGCGCACTAGCTTTGTTACTGTGTTCGTATATATTAAGTTGAAATCTCTCACGCATACGTTCTGTTTCTTCCACTTGAATCTGATATAATTCATCTCTAACTCTATGCAATTTTGTCAATGTTTGTGAATCCCCTGTAGTTTGATGGTGCATTTCCAACTGGGTCAATTGAGTTCTTAAGTGGAGAAAGGCTCGGGCTCTCTGCTTTTTGAATCTTGCCCCCCATTTAATAAATTCTCCCCTGACTACCGCTTTGAGAGCATCCCACAATATAGCTTCAGATACTTCCCCATTATCATTCAATGTTAAATACTCCTCAATAACATTTTCCACCGCGGATATCACTTGAGGGGAACTCAACAGGGATTCGTTAAGTCTCCAATATCTACCTCCCCCTTTATCTATCAGATCTTCGCATTTCAACCAAACCGGCGCATGATCTGATACATGCATCGGTTCAATCTCTGCTGCTCGCAGTCCACCTGTTTGGTTTCTGTGGATCCATATCCCATCCAACCTCGTGTAAACATTTTGTGCATGTGAATAAAATGTATAAGATCGTTGGACCCCATGCAGCAGGCGCCAACCATCTATCAGGCCAAGGGAACCCATTAAAGCCCGCAATGCAGCAGCAGGTTTTTTAAGCGATCTGCGCCCACCTCCAGAGTGGTCAATTATTGGTTCTGGAGGGATATTAAAGTCTCCACCCAGATATATCGCTCCCTGTACAAATGTTCCCAGGACACCTTTCAATTTTTGGTAATAAGCCTCCTGACCCACATTAGGACCATAAATATTGATGATTGTCAGAGGGCGACCCTGAAGAACACCCTGTATTGCAAGACACCTTCCCTCTCCATCTTTGTATTCTTTTTCCACCTGCAATCCCAAGCCCTTTCTCACCAGAATAGCCAATCCCCCTGCCCGTTTAGATTCTCCCTCCCCCTGATGGGTCCAGAGCATATCAAACCTAGGCCTATGAAGCAATGAAACATCCCTCTTCCTTAAATGTGTTTCCTGGAGAAGACAAATATCCCATTTCATCCTATAAAGTTCACGGAAGACTATACTCCGTTTACCTGGGCTATTAAGTCCATTTACATTCCATGATCCTATGATCAGCCCCTGATCCATCCCTGGAGACCTCCCTGTACCCGAGTTCCCCCGCCCGCCAGAAGTTATTCGAACACCCCTTCCCCTCCCCCCTCCCCCCCTCCAATTAGCTGATTCTCCATGTTTCGAATCAGCCATAGTGAGAAGTGAGTCATACCGAAAAGGCCCTTAAATACACATCCCTCGTTGCTTAACCTCCTCATTCACCTTATCATTCAGTCTAACATCCCGTAAAGGGCATATTTTTATAGTTAACCCATGCACAACAAGGTATCTAATTAAACCATGAATTCTACGTAGTGCCACCTCTAAAATCATTTAAAACATCTGTATCCGCAATCACGGAATCAACATATAGTGTTCAGTGGAAAAGTAGGCCGCCTAAATGCCGTTGTCAGCATAGGCGCCCTGTGTGCCACCAGGTCAGAGATGACCTAAAAACAAATGTCTTAGATCTGTGCTGTTACTTGCGTCAGGTAGCTGAGGTAGAAGGTCGGCTATCATCTACAGTGTGTAGGGGTACCGTTGCTCCCGTGTCTGGTGTTAGATCACTTCGATTTCTGTCCGGTGAATCTGAAGGTCTCCGGCATCCAAAGTCTTTCAGGGCTATCCATGCATCCATCACAGTTTCTACCTTCCTATGTGTCCCATTTATTGTGAATTGTAATCCAAATGGAAAAAGCCACCGGTATCTATATCCTTCAGCCCGTAAGAGCTGTGTAACTTCACGAAATGCTCTGCGCTTCTGTAGCGTTGCCAGGGCCAGATCCTGGTACACCCCTACTTTCAGCCCCTGCCAGACAAAATCAGGGCGACGTCGTGCAGCTTGCAAGATTTTTTCCTTCAGTTGGAAGTCACTAAAACAGGCTATTATATCACGATTGCCTGGACCTTTTGATTGTCCCAGGCTTCTGTGTACCCTCTGCAGCTCTATCACAGATGTTACCCTGGAGCCTTCGTCAGCCAGTAGGGCCTTACAGAAATCAGTCACCACTTCTCTGGCATCTTTATATCTCTCCAGATCCGGTACTCCCTTGAAACGTAAATTGTTTCTCCGGGAGCGATTTTCCAGGTCTTCAACCTGTTTCTTCAGATCTTCCAATTGTGTTACTGCAAAATCTACTGCCTCTGAGCGTTCTTGCACTGAGGTCTCCACGTGGTTCATCCTCCCCTCCACCACTAGCACTCTGCCATTCAATTCCCCTACTTCAGTACGTAGCTCCCCCAGCGCTGTTTTTACATCCGTTCTCAGCCCCACCATTTCAGCTTTCAGCTCTTTGAACCACGTTTCAAGTTTCCCTTCCATAAGCTGATCAGATGGGGGATTGAGAGCTCGGGGAAGCGCAGGCAGTAAAGACCCGTTCGGATCCGCCATCTTAGGAGACACCGTCGGGGAGCAGGAAACGTGCGATCGAGTTTTCACTGTTTTAGTGTTTGTAAATTTAAAGTTCTCTAGTCTCCTTCGATTCGCCATAAAATCCGTTTTTTAAATTTTCATCCAGCGTCGCGCACCGCAGCTTGTTAAGCAAGATATTAAACTGGAACCGCGAGCCCCATCAGAGCTCCGAGTTTAAGCGGCCATCTACAGTGGTGACGTCACTTCCTCCCTCTATTAATGCCTTTCAAGTGTTTAAACGTCTGTAGTACATCTCCCTGAATATTGCTTTCATCTAGATAGAGTTTAGGGTCATCGCTGGAAATCCTCTATCAGTCCTTCTTAATTGTGAATGAATAAAATTTGGCGGGAAATCAAATTGTCCGGTCAAAATGTATGCATAGATTGACGCTGAACGTTTTTTGCAAAAAGAACTTAACACAGTGGTCACCTGATGCATGCCACATACGTGCTTTTGAAGACTAGCACTGACCCTGAGGATTTATCGAGTGCTCATAAACAGTGGCGTAGTAAGGGTGGGGTGGGGCGAAGGGGGCGATCCACCCTGGGCACCATGTTAGTGGGGGCGCAGACAACCCTCCTCCTCTCCACCCCCCCGCCTCTTCCCATTCCCCCCATTCCTCCCATCCAAGCGCGCACCCTCCTTCCCTCCCCCCTGTAACTCTAGTTGAAGAAGTTGTTCACGGCGGTCAACAACATGCTCTTCGTGATCCCATTGGGTCTCCTGCTGATGTCACTTCCGTGCGCCACACGTAGGAAGTGACGTCAGAGGGAGAACCAACAGGGTCGCGAGGAGCCTGTTGTTGATTGCCGTGAGCAACAACATCAACTAGAGGTACGGGGGGGAGGGAAGGGGGAGGGCACTCAGCAGATGAGATCAGGGAAAGAGTGGGGGGGGGGCAGCTGAAGATGATGACAGGGGAGGGGGCGCAACACCGGCGCCTCTCACCCTCGCTACGCCACTGCTCATAAACTCAGGTGCATATCGAGCGTAATACTAATAGGAGTATATTTGATAATATCTAATATGCTCTTCTAAACATGCGTATCAATACACCAGCATATTATTCCAATAAATAATCAATTCAAAATTATTATTAAAATTATTAATAAATTATGGTGAAAAGTGCTCAGTGTCCTTTGTCTCCTGCACGATTGATGCCGCTAAGAGGACAAATTTGGGACCATCATATCCCTTGTCAGTCCCATCAGATGTCTGTTATATTATGTTGTTTGTGTCTTTTGTTCGATAAGAACATAAGAATTTCTGCTGCTGGGTCCATGGTGTCCAGTAGTTCGCTCACGCGGCGGCCCTTAGGTCAAAGACCAGTGCCCTAACTGAGACCAGCCCTACCTGCGTACGTTCTGGTTCAGCAGGAACTTGTCTAACCTTGTCTTGAATCCCTGAAGGGTGTTTCCCCCCTATAACAGCCTCCGGAAGAGCGTTACAGTTTTCTACCACTCTCTGGGTGAAGAAGAACTTCCTTACGTTTGTACGGAATCTATCCCCTTTTAACTTTAGAGAGTGCCCTCTCTTTACCTTGGAGAGGGTGAACAACCTGTCTTTATCTACTTTGTCTAGAATCCCTGGAGGGTGTTTTCCCCTATAACAGCCTCCGGAAGAGCGTTCCAGTTTTCTACCACTCTCTGGGTGAAGAAGAACTTCCTTACGTTTGTACGGAATCTTTCCCCTTCTAACTTCAGTGAGTGCCCTCTCGTTCTCTTCACCTTGGAGAGGGTGAACAATCTCTTTGTCTCTATTAAGTCAATTCCCTTCAATATCTTGAATGTTTCAATCACGTTCCCTCTCAGTCTTCTCTACTAACTCTTCACTACTAACCTTCTCGGTGCAAGAAAACATAAAAGCACTTATCTGACCCTTTGAAGAAACTGATCATCTTAAAAGAAGTATGACTGCAAAGCGGCCCAGCAGGATATATTTTTTTTTCTATTCTGCTTCGAAGTGACTCGTGCTGATAAAGTGCAATAGATGTGGCTGCTCCTCTACTTAGTCCTAAGTTTCACCCAAACAGGCTTCCTCAGGAGGAGTTTATCTCAAGTCAAAGCAGACAGACCATATCAAAATCTGCAGGCAGTCAACCCGCCAAAAAAATGGAATCCAAATCATTATAGCTTTAACTTCTATATGCTCTCGCAGAGTAAGCTGTTGCTCTTAGTATGCAGCTTTTCTTTGTTTCTCCTCCTGTTCTCTTATTCTTCTTTTAAAATAATGTTTGTCGTTTTGTATTAGGCACCCTTGCTATACCACAGTTTCTGGCAAGCGGGTCAAAGTGGTTTGCATACTAAAATTCAGGAAGTACTCGTTTCATGAAAAGAACTCCATTTTAAAATAGGACAACATGCATTCATGCCAAAATGTAGAAACAAACAATCCAGAGATTTAGTCCGACAACAATAAAAAGAGAGGGAAGAAGGAAAAGGGGCAAGCTCTGTTGACTAGGCAGTCGGGAACTTCCTTGATTGATCAGGAAGAAGTTGTGCTACATATGCCAATTTAAAAAAAAAAAAAAAAAAAGCTTTTAAGGAAGGTTTTAAATTTGAGGAATAACTTCTCTGAACAAAGATAAGTTGGGGGATATTCCATAGCTTTAGGGTCAAAAAGAAGAATGCAGAATTTCTTGTAGATTCGTATTGGGTCCTCCTAGGAGATGGCAAAACTAAATGGTGAGAGTCAAGAGATCTTAGTGTACGATTAGGAGTATACAGAATAAACAAATTTGCCAAATAAGCAGGTGTACCCAAAAGATATAAGAACATAAGAGCTGCCATACTGGGACAGACCAAAGGTCCTTCAAGCCCAGTATCCTGTTTACAGCAGTGGCCATCCCAGGTCCCAAATAACTCAAATAGTAGCAACATTCCGGAGCTGCTATTGTGATGTCATAATGCCATAGTCCACCAATGCCTAAGAGCCAACCTCTTCAGTGATGTCACAGTGGCTCAATTGTCCTATACTTGGATCACATAATAACACAAGAGATGTCATACTGGGACAGACCGAAAGTTCATTAAGCTCAGTATTCTGTTTCCAACAGTGGCCAACCCAGGTCCCAAGCACCCAGCTAGATCCCAAATAGTAAAACAGATTTTATGCTGCTTATCCTAGGAATAAGCATTGGGTTTCTCCAAATTTTCTCAATAATGGCCTATGGACTTCTCTTTTAGGAAGGAGAAGCCTTTTTTTAAACCCTGCTAAGCTAACTGATTTCACCACATTCTCTGGCAACGAATTCTGGAGATTAATTACATGTTGTGTGAAGAAATATTTTCTCCAGTTTGTTTTACATCTACTACTTAGTAGAATGTAAGACAGAGAATCTTAAATTCTATAGAAAAGTGAACTGGTAACCAATGCAAGGTACACAACAGAGGTGTGAAGTGATCAGACCACCTTTCTTGGCAAAGCAGGCAAGCGGAAGTGTTTACAAGGGTTTGGAAGTGACGCAGTTGAGCTTCAGTGGTACCAGCATATATGGGATTGTTGTTAGGTGCCATCGACTTGTGTTCAAGTCCTAGCGACTTATCGGGTTTTCATGGCAGTATAAATTCGATGTTGTCATCATTGTCACCGTTGTCGCATCAAACGCGATCCTCCGCCTCCAGCACTGCCCAGATGGGTGGTACATCGTTTGTCTGACATCTCCGCTGAAACCTGTCCGCCTTGGGAAGCCCCGCTGGTAATGAAACTACTTACGGCACAGCTTTCAGCTTTCCAGGTGCGCGCAAGCCCCAGTGACGCGACAAGCCCATGTAACATGACTGGGATTACAGTAGTCTAATCTTGACATAAAGATGGCCTGTACAAGAGTGTTACGAGGTGTTTGAAGTTTACGAAGAGTGAAAAAGCCTAACTTTCACAGATGAGATATTTGTTTTGAAAAGACAGGTCTTATGCTCTTCAGTCTCCCAGCTGCAGACAGAGTAGCCCTTGCCAAGGAATATCCCTTTCATATGAGTTACCCAATGGAGGGACTTTCATTCCTTCATGTAACACATATAACAAATGATCAACCTGGGGCAAAATTGCTGCATGCACAGGGTCCTTGTGGTGAGCAAGGTAAGAACTTAATTCATGCTGCTTTAATCATAGAAAATGCAGTCATCCATCTTTCACCTGGGTAAAGCAATGCAGGTGAGAACAGGTAAGCTTTGTAGGGCGTAATTGCAAAATAAGAAAAAAGTTCGTTTTGTATCATTTCAGACCAGTGACTAATGAATAGCTGAAGCCCTCGCACCCGGTAGCTCTGGTGTCTAATGCCAAAGCCTTGTGTGAAAACTGAGACACCCCGAAAAAAATCACTTTAAGGACATTTCAGCCTGGAAATAAGTCTGCGCTGTGTGCATCTTTGCCTTGGGCACATTTCTCAGAGGTGAGTAATAGGTCTTTTCACAATTCACCTTTTATATTCAGCCTATAATGTTATTGAGAACGCTGAGGCTCATTTAAAGGAGAAGGCAGGCTTTGTTTCACGAGAACTTTACGAGACAACACCGTATCTGGAGATTTTAGCCAGCTCCTTAAATTGTGAAAAATTATTTGAAAAAAAAGACACATTGCTAAAACACGGGAACAGTAAAACAAAACAAAACACTACTCTTGTACTATAGGCAAAACAGAATTTTTCTTTCCTAAGGAGGAAAAGGGAAAGTCAATACACAAACAAGGAGGGGAGAGAGTGGCGCAGTGGTGAAAGCTGGGTGGGGAGGAGTGGTGATGGCGCCCCCCCACCAAGATGGTGCCCAGGGAGGTCCGCACCCCCTGCCCCTTCCTGCGCCGCTGATGGCGCACTAGACCACATCTATTCTCCGCCCTCCCAAAAAATAATTGCAAAACTGTGGATAATGTACCCATTAGCACAGGAATCTCAAAGTCCCTCCTCGAGGGCCGCAATCCAGTCGGGTTTTCAGGATTTCCCCAATGAATATGCATTGAAAGCAGTGCATGCACATAGATCTCATGCATGTTCTTTGGGGGAAATCCTGAAAACCTGACTGGATTGTGGATTAGCAAATGCAAAAATGTTACATACTACAAAATGCTTTAATGCGCTTTGCAGTGAGTTTTCATGCTTGCTGAGTGCACGTTAGGGCTTAACACCCTTGGGCATACATACTTATTAGACAAAAGGCGCAATATAAAGCTGGTGATGGCGTTGGTTACCAGTACAGACATTCACCCCAATATTAGCACTATTAACCGCCCAGAAAGGGATCCTGGCTGTTTAAATAGTGTTTGGCCAGGACCTCTGATCCCGTCGCACATTGTTGAAAAACAAGCACTGCCTACTCCATTTGAATTTTTTAAATACATTTTTTACATAGTAACATAGTAAATGACGGCAGATAAAGACCCGAGCGGTCCATCCAGTTTGCCCAACCCTACATGCTCCATAAATTAATTATTTAGTTTAAATGGCCCTTTTTCTTAGATATTTCTGGGCCAGGAACCCAGAGCCCTGCCTGGTAGTGTGCTTAGGTTCCATCTACTGGAGTCTCTATCAAAGCTCACTCCAACCCATCTTAACCATCGAAACCCTCCTCAGCCTGTCCTCAACTGAAGGTTCATACATGGGACACAGGCCGTGCAAGCCTGCCCATACTGGCCTTAGGGCCAGATTCACAAAACGCACCGATTGTGTCCCGACCAGTTTGCGATCGTTCTCCGACCCCCGACCCGATTTACTAACCATGTGCCCGATCAATCTCCCGCCCGATCCGATCCACCCGTGGAAATGACACGCATAAGTAGGAAGCCATCGCTTCAAATGAAGCGAGTGCTGAGGACCAGTCTCTCGCCGTCCTTGCCGACTCTCCTGCTCTCTGCTGCCCTGAAATCCCAGTATCGAGATTACAAAACAACCATCAAAATCTATATATATAAAATCGGAGGTATGTATGTGTGTATGTATGTGTGTGTGTATGTGCCGCAATCACGCAAAAACGGCTTGACCGATTTGAATGAAACTTGGTATGCAGATCCCTCACTACCTGGGGTGATATGTTCTGGGGGTCTCGCGGCCCTCCTGCACACGTGGGCGGAGCTACAAATAGAAAATCAGATTTCACCCATTCATGTCAATGGAAAAAATGTAAAAAGCTGCCATTCTCACTGTGACCAATTTGGACGAAACTTGGTATGCAGATCCCTCACTACCTGGGGTGATATGTTCTGGGGGTCTCACGGCCCACAACTCTATTTTGCTTGCTCAAGGGTGTCACCCAAGAATTTATATGTTCTTGCTCTAGTAGGTGAAACTAAAATTGTTGTTTATAATCACGTTTTGCGTTAGTTGTATTGTATTCATTTTGTCAAATATTTCACTTTATAATTTGAATATTGTACTTTTTATTAAGCTGTAAAAAAATACTTTCATTCACCACTATAAAGTATCTTTATTTGAATCCATTTACAGTGTTATTGCTATAATTAAATACCCGTGCAACGCCGGGGCATCAGCTAGTGAAAAATAAAACCGCACATTACTCCCTTTTTATATATATTCCTCAAAAAGCGCAGTGCGAGCCCATGTTCTGTTCCACAATCTGGCTGCACAAAAAGCGTGTTCAGGCTTTCGTGACCCTGCAGTAGGCAGCGCACAGCTCTGAAGTGCTGCGAGGTAATTAATAGCTCTTTTTCCTACATTTTAATGTGCTGTGTGCTAATGTCACATGGGTATAATATCAGTGCAAAACCCCTTTTCGCACGGCGGCCATTAACAATCAGGTATGTGCTGCAGCCCTCCCTCCCCCTTTATTTTGAGCTCGCTTGTGCGAAGAGCAAGCGCATGTGCAAATAGCATCTATAGCCCACAAGGATATTCTGCGCGTGCGTCCGATCGGATCATTTGCACGCTGAATCTGTAGCGAATCGGTCGCTCGGCAGAACTCGGCCACAAATCGCCCAACAACGATCCAGATCAGTGAGTTTGGTGATTCTGTGCCTTAGTTCCTTCAATGTAGACCCATTATTTTCTGATTAGAGATCCTCTGTGTTCGTCCCATACTTGTTTGAACCCTGTCGCCGTTTCCTTCTCCACCACCTCCCACGGGAGCGCTTTCCAGGCATCCACCGCCCTCTCCGTAAAGAAGAATTTCCTAACATTACTCTTGAATCTACCGTCCCTCAACCTCAAATTATGCCCTCTGGTTTTTACCATTTTCTTTTCTCTGGAATAGATTTAGTTCTACGTTAATACCTTTCAAGTATTTGAACGTCTGACTCATATCTCCCCTGTCCCACTTTCATCTGGGTACAGTGTGTGTGTTTTCTATTCCCCTTTTTTTCCTATGCGTTATGGAATTTTCTTCCCCTTATTTCCTCGTTGGACCGTTCGTTCGATGCTAGTCGCCAGAAATAGGCCAGCATTGAATACCCGGGTTGACCGCCGGCGTTGGGCCTAGCATCGGCTAAATATCAGGCCCATAGGATATGGATTTGCTGTTTGCACTGGCACCATTGCCCCTGGAAGATGACTCTTCATTTTGACTTGAAATGCCAGTTAATCAACGGTTCTACTCTAAAACTAAACTAAAACTTGGTTTTGTATACCGGGTCATCAACCAAATGAGGAGCTTGACTCAGTTAACATTAATTAAAAAACAAAAAAAAAAAAGTGCAGAATGAAAATAGAAAGGAAAAAAAAAGAAAAAAAAAAGAATCATAAATCAAAAAGTAAGAGGTTAATGGGAGTGATTTCCCAAAAATCTGCACCGAAGTTAGACAACTGGGAAACCTCCTGCTTCGGGAATTAAACAAGTGACCTTACTAAGATTTACAAAATAACATACTCTCTTTCCATGTTCATTTTTTTGTTTAGTTACCACCTTGCACTTTTTAGGAAGTGACAGCTTTGCAAATTACTAGCAAAAGAGCTTAAATGTCTAATTAGATCTGAAAGATGTGCGGAGTTCTGAGGGACGTGATTGATGCCCACGAAGGTGTACAGCTCCCCTAATGGAGTCCTTCTTGACAGCACTCGCAAAAGGCCCATTTATAGGCTGACATATTGTTGTGATCCGGGTTGTCATTTTTGTTTCGCTTCTGATTAAAATGAAAAATCTGCCTGGCAAATTCATTGTAAAAAAAAAAAAAAAAAAGAAATAAAAAAAAATATTTCCTTCAGGAGAAATCGACGGGTGCAAATTATTTTGTCAATTGTCTGGCAATCAAGTTTTGACTGGGACCTGCATTATGTCCCATTATTAATGGGTTTGGGCTGTCCCCCCCTCCTCCGTTTGTGTTCACACCACAAAGTTTTTAAAAGCGTGGGCAATTGTCTGGGCGACAATTAAAGAATTAAAGAGTCATCTGTATTTTTAATTAAATGCTATGCTTATGAGTGTGTTTTTGTGAATTCAGAGAAAAGGGATGGTTTTCTCCATCTACAGCGAATCTTTTTTTAACTCCAGTCTCTGCCTCGTAATTGCGTGAGGCCCTGTCGAATGACAGGTGACTAACAGAAATAGAAGTGTTTATTCAGTATAACATTTGTTCTTGAAGATGTAAGCATAAACTTCGTGAAACTCAGAGAAGAAAAACAACCCATCAAGTCTTGCTCTTTTGCATCCTGTATTGGCTCGTTTCCCCTAAACCATTTTTGATCCAGGAATCCTTCCAACCTCTCCCCACCCCCAATCCCCCCAAAAAAGAATATGTTTAGATGAAAAAACAAACAGGATGAAAAGGAAAAAAAAAAAGTTGGCAGTACCTGAGAGACTTAGGGGTAAATTCTATAAATGTCACCCACATTTAGATGCCAGGAAAAATTCACTAAGCATTATTCTATAATGTTTAGGTTGTAAACTTTCGAGCAAAGACTGTTTTCTTACTCTTTGTGACTCTGTGCAGCGCTGTGTGCGTCTGGTAGCGCTATAGAAATAATTCATAGTAGTAGTAAGAAATTTTCAGTCTTTGGGAAGCAGAGCTGAGATTGTGATGTCATAATGCCTCATTCCACCAATAAGAGCCAACCTCATCAGTGATGTCACAATGGCTTGATTGTCCCGTACTCCCCTCTGCTCTCCAACCCAGCCAGCTGATTAACCCTTCCCCTTAACTGAATCCATGACATCCTGTTTGTCTGTCGTGGCTGCTTAGATTGTAAGCTCTTTCGAGCAGGGATTGTTTTCTTACTCTTTGGGACTCTGTACAGCGCTGCATGCGTCTGTCAGCGCTATAGAAATAATTAATAGTAGTATGCTTTCTTTCTTAAGCCCCTGTGCCTGGATCAAGTATCCCCCTCTCAACCCCTCATGTCTGGGTTGGGAAGCCCCCCTCTCTCTCTTAACCCCACCTTTCTCAGGGTGGACAACAACCCCCATGCCCAGATCAGGTATCTCCTCTTATCTGTCTCTTAATTCACTGAGTTGAATAATCCCCCTCTTCCCCCCCCCCGTATCTTTCTCTCAACTCCCTGCTCCCCTATTAACACTTTCAACATTACCCTGTTTCCCCGAAATTAAGACCTATCCTGAAAATAAGCCCTAACATGATTTTTAAAGATGTTCCTAATATAAGCCCTCCCCCCCAAAATAAGCCCTAGTTAAGGTCAACCTCTGAAGCCCCCCTCACCCGAATGTCCCCGACACTCCCTGAATCCATCCCTGACAATAGTGCTGCCTAATTTGCTGAAAAAATCAGACTCGTCGATTCAGCAACTTCCACCCCTGCTGCTTTAGGAAGCCTCGGAGTGGAGGTATGTCAGTCTCATGGTGGGAGGGTCGGTGGGGTTCTGCTACCCAAGGGGATGGGTGAGAGGGGAGGAATGATGCTGTACATGGGGGGGGGGAGGAAGAATTGGGGTAGAGGAGAGGAAGGGAGCGATGAAGCCATCCGCGCAACAATGAAGCCGTCCGCGCAATGTGCGGCGGTGGCGAAAAGGGCAAACAGAATGCTGGGAATGATTAAGAAGGGGGTCGCGATCAGGTCAGAGAGGGTTGTCAAGCCGCTGTACCGCCCTCACCTGGAGTACTGCGTCCAGCACTGGAACAGAATGCTAGGAATGATAAAGAAGGGATCATGAACAGATCGGGGAAGGTTATCATGCCGCTGTACTGGGCCATGGTATGCCCTCACCTGGAGTACTGCATCCATCACTGGTTGCCGTATATGAAGAAGGACACGGTACTACTCGAAAGGGTCCAGAGAAGAGCAACTAAATGGTTAAGGGGCTGGAGGAGTTGCCTTACAGTGACAGATTAGAGAAACTGGGCCTCTTCTCCCTTGAAAAGAGGAGACTGAGAGGGGACATGATCGAAACATTCAAGGTACTGAAGGGAATAAAGACAGGTTGTTCACCCTCTCCAAGATAGAAAGAATGAGAGGGCACGCTCTAAAGTTAAAAGGGGACAGATATTCCATTAAATTACATTAGTGATTTCTATTCCGCTTGTACCTTGCGGTTCTAAGCAGATTACATTAGAAGATAGCTGGTCATTTCCAGGCGATGACAATACAATACTTTACATAACTTTTCATACATAACTTTATGTAGATTTACTTTGCATTACTTTACATTACCTTACATTACTTACATAACTTTACTTTACATTATTTTACATAGCATAACTTTACATTACAGAAAGCTAGATTCTGTTTATAAGTAGAGGTATCAGACGTTTTGAGATATTTGGTGGTTACAATGTTTCCGGGTATGTATTGACGTATCATCATAGCGACTTGATAAGATGTTGCCTGAGGGGAGGAATTGCAAGGAAGATGCGGAGGGGATAGGAGATGAGGGGAGATTATGTTGTTGGGATGTGTTTTTTAAATAGTATGGTTTTGATATCTTTTCGAAACGCTTTATAGTCAGTAGTTGTGATCAGCAGCTTGGAGATGGTGGGGTCACAAACGTAAGGAAGTTCTTCTTCACCCAGAGAGTGGTAGAAATCTAAAATGCTCTTCCAGAGGCTGTTATAGGGGAAAACACCCTTCAGGGATTCAAGACAAAGTAGATAAAGACAGGTTGTTCACCCTCTCCAAGGTAGGGAGAACGAGAGGGCACTCTCTAAAGTTAAAAGGTGATAGTTTCCGTACAAACGTAAGGAAGTTCTTCTTCACCCAGAGAGTGGTAGAAATCTAGAACGCTCTTCCGGAGGCTTTTATAGGGGAAAACACCCTTCAGGGATTCAAGACAAAGTAGATAAAGACAGGTTGTTCACCCTCTCCAAGGTAGGGAGAACGAGAGGGCACTCTCTAAAGTTGAAAGGGGATAGATTCCGTACAAACGTAAGGAAGTTCTTCTTCACCCAGAGAGTGGTGGAAAACTGGAACGCTCTTCCGGAGGCTGTTATAAGGGAAAACAATCTCCAGGGATTCAAGACAAAGTTGGACGGGTTCCTGTTGAAGCAGTACATAAGCAAGTAGGGCTGGTGGCCACTGTGGGAGCGGACTGCTGGGCGCAATGGACCAATTCTTATGTTCTTATGATTGTTGTACATGAAAAAAAAAATGAGACATCCCCCCAAATAAGCCCTAGTGCGTTGTTTTTTGTTTTTTTTTTATACCCTAAATGAATATAAGACACTGTCTTATTTTGGGGGGAAACACGGTACTTCAGCACTGGCAGTGGTGGAGTGTATTACTTTATTTTTATTTATTTATTTATTTATTTAGATTTTTATCCCGTCCTCCCAATAGCTCAGAACGGTTTACAAATGAACATATATAGTGCGGAGTAACTGGACATATAAGTGGTACAACAGGTTTAGTGATTGGATTTATAGTTTTTGGAGAGAATTAAATACAGGGAGATTAAGCAGAGAGAGAGAAGGGGGAAATACAGTAGTTTAGTTTAAGGAAAGTTATAAGCGTATAGGTGCAATTTGTTAGTGGATAGAGTAAGAGAGGGTCATACTGGAATTTCGGGAAGGTGATAAGAGAGTGGAGGGTGGGGCCTAAGGGGGGGAGAGACAGAGGAGATCTTTAATTGAAGAGGAGGGTCTTTACCGATTTACGGAATGTTAATAATGAGTTCTGTTGTCTAAGTTGGGGGGGGAGTTGGTTCCAGAGGTGTGGAATGAAGTGGCTGTAGGATCGTTTGTGGGCAGTTTCTGTGAGCAGGGATCTTCCGGGGGGGATGTATAGGCGTATCTCTGACTTTGAGCGGAGGGTGCGAGTGGGGTTGTAGATGGGAAGTTTGGATTTTATGTAGGAGGGGGTGGTGGAGTAGATTCTCTTGTGGGCAATTGTCAGGGCTTTGAAAGTACAGCGTTGGCTAATTGGGAGCCAGTGTTCAGCATGGAGTGCCGGGGAGATGGAATCGTGGTAGTTGAGGTTGTGTAGGAGGCGGATGGCTGCATTTTGGACCCGTTGGAGGCGTTTGATATTATTTTTGGTTAGTCCATTAAATAGGGAGTTACAATAATCCATTCTGGAGAGGACATATGCGTATAGGAGTTGGGCGAGGTCTGGTGTGGAGATGTAGGGTTTGATCCTTTTCAGTTGGCGAAGGTAGTAGAAGGAGGTGGAGACTACTTGGGATATGTGGTTGGATAAGGATAGGTGTCCGTCTAGGGTTACTCCCAGGCTGCGAACTTGATCTGCTGCCGTTAGTCGAGTGGAATCCCATGTTAGTGTAGGTTGTAGGTATTTGGTGTTGTATTACATAGGGTTACCAGATTTTACTACTATCGTAAAATCCAGACCCAAGGCCCCGCCCCCCAGGTCCACCTTGTTCCACCCAAGTCACGCCCTGTTCCACTCAGCCCGACCCCCCACCTCTTCTCGTGCTTGGAGCTGCATCAAGAGGACGCAATGACATCACGCATATATGCATGCATGTGATGTCACCACGTTGCATCCATGCATGCGCAGATGCCCTCCCGAGCTGGAAGCTTTTCAAAACCTGGACAAAGTACCGGGTTTTGAAAAGCCATCCAAATGCCTGGGCAGTCCTCCAAAAAGAGGGCATGTCTGAGTAAATCCGGACGTCTGGTAGCCCTAGTTTTACATAATACTGCCGGTGCCAGCTCTGGCATCTCCTCTTGGCCGTGAATCTATGGAAACAGGAAGTAACATCAAAGAGGGGGGGGGGGATGCGGTTTAGGGGAGATGCCAGAGCCGGAACAGGCAGTGTTATATAAAATGTTCCGCTGCTGGTGCTGGGGGAAGAGATGAAAGTGTTAATAGGTGCACCGGGGAAACTGCGGAATTGGGGAGGGTGGTTAGAGATTTAAATAGGAGGAGGGGAGGATTTGCTAGACCTGAGAATGAAGAGAGATGCTGGGATGCTGAGATGCTGAGATGCAGGGGGATGACGGCCACTGAGATCCCGCTTGCCTGTCCTGTGCTATCTTGAATTCGGACACAGTCTTCGTCTCTACCACCTTCATCTCCACTTAACTGGATTGTGCGACTGTGATCACTGCGGCACTGTCTGGACACTGCCTCGCAGTACCGCCTCTTCCCCCCTGCAATCTGCGCAAAACTCTGCTGCACGACTCATCTTCTACTAGAGAATGACACGGAGACAAATTTCCACATCCCATCCCCGCAAGTTTTGTCGCTGTCCCTGTTCCATTCCTGCAAGCTCTGCCTTAACCGCACAAGCTTCAAACACTTATGATTTTAAAGGGTTTGAGGTTTGTGCAGATGAGGACGGAGCTTAGGCATTGGTGGAATGAGGCATTATGACATCACAGTCTGAGCTCTAGAATGTTGCTAATTATGATTTTCAAGTGTTTGAGGCTTGTGCAGATGAGGACGGAGCTTAGGCATTGGTGGAATGAGGCATTATGACATCACAGTCTGAGCTCTAGAATGTTGCTAATTATGATTTTCAAGTGTTTGAGGCTTGTGCAGATGAGGACGGAGCTTGCAGGAATGGGGCAGGGACAGGAAAAGACCTCACCGGGACGGGACCTTACCTGCGTACGTTTCTCTGTTTCTGTTTATTAAGAGCTGGGTAGTCAATTCAGAGCGGTTTACATAAGCTTCATTAATGGTGTCCTCTTCTCTGATACTGCTCTGCCAAATATGAGAATCTTTTTTGACAACGAATGTCAGATAATATAATAAATAATAATAAACTTTATTCTTATATATCACCCTACCATAAAATCAGTGAACATATAAGAGGGGATGCAATAAAGTTCATGTTACAAATTTGTCAAACAGATAGAGGGGCATAATCAAAAGGGACGTCTAAGTCCGTTTACGTCCATTTCGCAAGTCGTCCAAAGTCAAAAAGTGCCTAAGTGACATTTTCGAAAGAGATGTCCAACTTCTTTTGACTTTCGATAATCGTCCAAATTATACGTCCTGCAGATCTGATCTAAAATGTCTATCTTTATAGTCCATTTTCGTACAAATGTCCGTCCAAGTCAAAAACGTCTAGAACAAGCCCTGTTGGACGTGGGAGGAGTCTGCAAAGTGATTGACAGAACACCCAGGCAGGGCACCTAAATAGTGGGATACCTTACAAGGCACTGCTGTGAACTTCACAAACAGGGTGCCATGGCTTCTCCTCACTACAGCTCCTTTATAGGTGCCGGTGAGCCCCCCAAACCATCTACAGAATCCCCTAGACCCACTTATCTAACACCCATATAGCCCTTGTGGATGCAGGAGCCACTTATATGCCAGTACAAAAAGGTTTTGGGGGTGTATAGGGGAGTGCTCATGTTTCAATATCAATACAATGATTACAGGGGCTTATGGGCATGGGTCCATCTCTCTATGGCTCCCAAACCCACCCCCAAGATGACTTAAGCTGCCTCTGGGCTGGACGACTAGGCTTTCCTATGCTAGGCAGTCAGGTGATGATGGTCTGGAGGCTGAAATTTAAAGTTATGATTAAAATTTTTATTGGGGTGGGGGGGGTGTTAGTGATCACTGGGGTAGTGTGTGGGGCTCTGTGTTATGTGTTTTCAGTGATTATCTGGTGAGTTTTAATGACTTAGACCATGTTTTAGATAGTCTAAGTCAAAACGTCCAAGTTTCCTCTAGGCTCTGTTGTTTAACTTTCAGTTATACATGCTGTACAACTAAGTCTAAGCCGGCCCACGTCCCACCCAACTCCCGCCCTCGACACGCCTCCCGAAACGCCCCGTTTAGCTTTGGACGTTGAGCGGCTCTATGAAGGCCTAAGTCGTTTAGAAATACATCCAAAATCCAGTTTGATTATCGGCACTTGGACGTTTTAGAGAAATATTCGTCCAAGTGCCGATTTAGGCCGGTTTTTGGAAGTTTTTCTCTTTCGATTATGAGCCCCATAGGTTTTCAGTAACTTCCTAAAGACATAACAAGATTGCGCTTGAGGAATCAAGTTTCAAGTTTATTAAAAATTTGTTGCCCGCGCAATGTCAAGTACTTCAATGCGTATGATAATTAAAAAATAGGAGACAAAAATAAAACAATTTTATACAAATAAACATACAGTATATGCGTACAAATAATTACCGATACAAAAGGAGAGGGGGGATGAACTCCAATCTTTAAAGAAAATAAAGAAACATTTAGGGTTCCTTTTACGAAGCCGCGTCAGCGGTTTAAGGCACGTAATAGCGCACGCTAAACTGATGGCCGCACTAGCCGCTACCGCCTCCTCTTGAGCAGGCGGTAGTTTTTCGGCTAGCGTGGGGGTTAGCACGTGATAAAAAGTCACGTGCGATAAAGCCACTAACGCGGCTTCGTAAAAGGAGCCCTTAGGGAAAAAACATTTGGGGGATAAGAAAGAATAATCATGAAAGCAAGTTTCGTCAGCCGTAAGCCCGAGGTCATAATGCCGTTGTACAGATCCATGGTGAGACCCCATCTGGAATACTGTGTACAATTCTGGAGGCCGCATTATCAAAAAGATATGCGGAGAGTTGAGTCGGTTCAGCGAATGGCCACCAGGATGGTCTCAGGACTCAAGGATCTTCCCGTATGAGGAACGACTGGGTAAGTTGCAGCTGTACTCACTCGAGGAACGCAGAGAGAGGGGAGACATGATCGAGACGTTCAAATATGTCACGGGCCGTATCGAGGTGGAAGAGGATCTCTTTTTCCTTACAGGACCCACGGCAACAAGAGGGCATCCGTTGAAAATCAGGGGTGGGAAATTTTTAATGGCGACACCAGAAAATATTTTTTCACCGAAAGGGTGGTTGATCAAGTTTCAAGTTTATTAAAATTTTTGATTAATCGCTTTGTCTTTTTTTCAAAGCGATGAACATACATATATATAAATAGAAATAATTAATATTACAATATAAAAAATAAAAATTAAGACATTAATTATACATGACCTTAAAAATTAATTTAAAAGAGAATAAAAAATCCTAAATACATATTTAACAAAACATGAGTAAAAGGAGAAGGGGATAAGAACTACAAAATATAATAAAAGAAGGTTGGGGAAAAACATAAGGTGGGAAATTTTTTAATTATTAAATTATTGTGATCCAGATTATAAGTTATTAATCAAAGGCGTCTTTAAAAAGGAACGTTTTTAAATTAATCTTAAATTTTTCAATATCATGCTCTTTTCTTAGGTAGATTGGCAAGGAATTCCACATTTGTGGTGCAGTAAAAGATAATTGAGGCCAGCAGCGTGCCAGATTTTAAGAAAAGATGGGATTGGCATGTGGGATCTCTTCATGGAGGTAGTTAGGGGGTGGGCCATTAGTGTGGGCAGACTAGATGGGCCGTGGCCCTTTTCTGCCGTCATGTTCTATGTTTCTATGAATAAGCCTAGAATTCATTTTTCCTGACTGAAAGGCAAATGGCTTTTCCAGAAACCTCTTATAATGACAAGCTTTCACAGAAGGATATATGAACATACAATTTTGGGGGGGGAATTGCTTCAATTGGGAGGATAGGTATCCTGGAGCCAGACCAAACAGTGCTTTAAGACAAATGCAACCAAATTTGAACAGAATTCTTGCATCATAGGGCAGCCAATGAAGCTGTTGATAAAATGGACTCACATGATCATATTTTTTCAACCCAAAAATCAAACAAACCTCAGTATTTTGTATTACTTGTATTCTATTTAAAAAATTTTTTATGAGATACCAAGTAAATAATATTACTATAGTCAAGGGCAGATAGGATTGAAGATTGAACCAATAACCTAAAGGATGTTAGGTCAAAATATTTTTTAATGGTTCGAAGTTTCCAAAGGATCACAAAGCATTTTTTAAATCATTAAATCGGTATGATCTTCTAGAGTTAGATAACGCTCTAATGTTACACCCAAGATCTTAATAGAAGAGGCTTAATAGAAGTCCTTTTTGAAATAAAACGAAAAAAATAAAAATAAAAAGCACAAAATTTTGTTCATATTCTTGCCTGCCCAAGCTCCTTGTGACCATCTCCTGCGCCCCACTCTCTTCCGGAGTCTATTATAGTGGGAAAACACCCTCCAGGGTTTCAAGACAAAGTTGGACAAGTTCCTGCTAAACTGGAATGTACACAGGTGAGGCTGAACTCATTTAGAGCACCGGTCTTTGACCTGGGGGCCGCCGCGTGAGCGGACTGCTGGGCACGATGAACCACTGGTCTGACCCAGCAGCAGCAATTCTTACGTTCTTATTTTGTTCTAAGAGCAAGATGAACTAAGCTATTTTGCCGAGATTTGCCTAAAGTCAGGGGTAGCCAATTCCATTCCTCGAGAGCCAGAGCCAGGTCAGGTTTTCAGGATATCCACAATGAATATGTATGAGATGGATTTGCATGCACTGCCTCCTTGAGATGCAAATCTATCTCATGCATATTTATTGTGGCAATCCTGAAAACCTGACCTGAGGACCGGAATTGCATACCCCTGGCCTATGTCATGTGACACGAGAGCACATTGCCACTCCATCCTCTTTTGACCCAATCCCTTCCTCTTCTTTTTTCTTTCCAATATACTATGTGGTCAGTGTCAGAGTGGGTTATGTGTGTATAAAATTGAATTGACAAAAGTTACCTTGTGAGTTTTACCAGTTTCTAACCTACACTTTTGTACCCTTGACGTTAGTTTTCAAAAGGAAATTATGCAAGCAGTTTCATATTGAAAATTCCCTACCAGTGCCTAAGTACTTTGAACCTGCTTTATGTGTGGACATGTAGATTCAGAAATCCAGATTTACATGCCTTGCTTGCTTCCTAGACAGACATCCCCTGGGAATGCCTCTTTTTAATCTGACTAAAAGCCTGCATGCACTTTAACCTCTTTACCCAGGTAATCTAGATGGGTAATTATGTATGTCCATAACTCACATGCACATTCGATGGTTCATTTGTTTTTCATATCCCAGTGCTTAGAATTACTTCTTTTTATTGTAGATAAGCAGGCCAGTTCAGTTCAGTGATAATATCAGGGAGATAGTAGCATATTGTGATCTCATCTAGTATTTTTAAAGCTGCTCTGGTATTGGATGACAGTAAACATTTTGAAAGCTGCTCTACTATTTGTTAGTGGGCATAACCATGCATAAATTTCTATGCCACAGAAGGAAAGTAACCATTACAAAATATTCAATATCTCCTTATTCCTCTTTTCAGTTTTGGTGAAAATTAAAAATGTCTGTCCCCTGTTATCATGTTCAAGCCCTTTCTAAGTTATCAAAAAATCCTACTGCCTGATCCCCTTCTTCGTGCGATGAGAAATAGCACAAGGTGTCTTGATTTACTGAGATCTGAAAGTTTTCAAAAGCCTCAATCACTTGTATCTCTACAAGAGTCAGTAATGAAACAAGAAGAAAAGTTTTGTGTTTCCATAAAAAAAACCCCTATGTGTTGAGACAGACAGTAAGATTCTGGTGCCTCACTGCAGTCTAACCCAGAAGAGAGGGCAGACAGGAGCCTCCCACCCTTCTTATATTCTTCCAGCAGATTCAAAAACAAGAGCTCTGGAATTTTTCAGGTTTGCAGCCGTCCTGCAACTGAAGCACACATGCTTTCCATCTGCATTCAGTCAGCAGCTGTAAACATTTTGGGGGTAGGATTTCCTCCAAATCTGGGATATCTGCTTTGAAAAAAAAAAAAATTGAAACAACAATAAAAAGATATCCATGCCTGACAGCAATCTGCACAAGATTGCAGGGATCAGCAACAGCAGAGATAGAATGAGTACTTTAGAGGGGCCGCTGAAAAGTTCTCAGCCCAACCAAGAAGAGAACGATGCGGAGCTATGAAACTTACACACTGTTCTTGACGCTTTTCATTTCAGTGAGGCCAATGCTTCTAAGTAAATGGGCACAGGTATAAGGAAACCAAGCCACTGTGACATCACCGATGAGGTTGGCTCTTAGGCATTGGTGGATTGAAGCATTATGACATCACAATTTGAGGAGCCGCTGAAAAGTTCTCAGCCTAGCCAAGAAGAGAATGATGTGGAGCCATGAAACTTACAAGTTATTCCACACTTTTCATTTCAATGAGGGAAATGCATCTAGTAAATGGGCACAGGTATAGGGAAACCAAGCCATTATGACATCACCAATGAACCTGGTTATTAGGCATTGGTGGAATGAGGCATTATGACATTACAATATGAGGGGATGCTGAAAAGTTCTTAGCCCAGCCAAGAAGAGAAATGATTTGGAGCCATGAAACTTACTTTGCTTGACGCGTTTCATTTCAATGATATGTAATGAAATGAAAAGTGTGGAATAACTTGTAAGTTTCATGGCTCCACCTCATTCTCTTCTTGGTTGGACTGAGATCATATCAGTGGAACCCTTGTATACTCCTGCTGCTACGTTGTCAGTCTCCATTTTCCTTAGCAGAGGGAACATATTTTAAAGATCCAAGACCTGAATCATAAAAGCTTTCCCAGACTTTTTTTTTTTTTTTTGCAAACAAACCTGAGGGCAGGCAGCAAATTCTAAAAAAGGTTGAAGCTGCTTTTGAGGGACACCATATGGCAGGGAGTATCTGGGTTGATCTCTGTCTGAATCTCTCATTGACCAATAAGATAAAGCCAGTATTCTGGGTCTATACGTATCTGACCTTTAAGCAGAGTGTCAAGTTTAGCTGGGTGTTCAGGCATATTTCCATCGTTGATAATTTCCAAATATGGAACTTGCCCGTTCAGAGTAATTTCTTTATAGGCTTTTGAAACTCACTATCTTTTATTAAATTCTGTGGGTTTATTATTGATTAGAATATTTTAATTCATTATCACAACCTGTACAGAGACTCAGTCTTTTTTCCTTTGATGATGAAGTGACTCCCTTCCATCTTTCATTAGTTTCTGTCCGTAATATGCCAGGGTACTTGGGGATTATTAATATCCTCAGTAAATATGAAAGTAAATATGGTTTTGGATCTAGAAACAGTAATAATGTGTAGAAGCATACTATTAAAAACCTGGCAGGAATTATATATATATATTTTTTTAAAAATCTTAAGACATTCAGGATTCCCTTGACTTGAACAAAGGACCGTTATTGTAGTGATTTCAGAAAGGCGAGTCATTCTCAAAAGAATGCGCATGCAAATGAGTTTGGGGAAGAGTAGCGAAGGTACGCTAAATTTACTCGAGTCACTGGTGATAGTGATTGGCACATGCGCAGAATACACCACAAAAGAGGCGTAAATGTGCGCATTTGCTGGGAAAAGCAACGCTGTAAGCACGCATATCATGTGCGCGCCTTATTGAAGCATAACAGGCGTGCCAGCGCTATTGGATGAAGGGGAAAGGAAAGGAGAGAAGATGCAAACGTCAGCTTTCAACTACTATAATTCATGTAAATCTTGCAATTTGCTTTTAATGTCAAATTTTATCATGAGCCACAGCCTGAAACACATAAGACACACCTATAATATATGGGGCATATACAACTACTATCATTTATGCGAATCTTGTAATTTTTATTTATTTTTTTTTGTTTCATTAGCCACAGTCCAAACACACGCCAGAGATGCATTTTTCACTTTTCTGGCACAGTACCGGCACCCTCGGAGCAGTCGCTGATTTATGCTCGCCAAAAACTGACAACGCGCTTGGAGAATCACTAGGTGGGGAGGAGGATTTGACCGGAAGGCTCATTTAAATCTTGATGAGCCCATTTGCATGGCAGAATCAGAGACTGCCAAGAAACTCGGAAAAGACCACGGTAAGCCGTTTTGATAATCCGCCTCTAAAATACACGCACGCCAAACCGGCTGGAACTGGTTTAGCGACTGCGTTAAAGACAACGTTAAGTTTTGAGAATCTTCCCCTAAATATTCAAACTCCATTGTGATATCGGCAGTAGTAGGGAATACATGAACATGCATATTTTTCCAAATAACACAATACAAAACCAGCTTGAAGAAGGTAGCCGCGGGAACCTTAATTTTGTATATGGTGTCTGTGGGGCCCTTGTACTAAATGGCGGTGACATTTGCAGTTACTGCGACTTAACATAAGACTTTACCGCATGGTAGTGAAAATTTGGCAGAGCACCTATTTGGAGTGAGGGGAGGGGTCAGTTACGATATCTTTTATTGTAGGTCAGACATTTACATTAAAGCATGGTACTGTGTTTCCCCGAAAATAAGACCTACTCTGGAAAATAAGCCCTAGTTCCGGGATTTGCCAGCAATTCTTCAACCTGCCCCCTCCCCCACCGTGCAGCCGAACTTCTGATGACCTCCATCCTTCCCGCCGACCGCGGGCGAGCCCTACCTTCATCCGAAGCAGCATCGGGCCGGCAGCGCTCTACACAGGCTGTTTGGCCTTGTCCGTCGGGGATTTCATTCTGCTGCATTACTGATGACGCTGCTTTGGTTGAAGGTAGGTCTCGCTAGTGGTCAGTGGGGAGGGAAGTATGGAGGGTCAGCAGGGGTTCAGTAGCACGGTGGAGGCGGGGTGGGGATGCTCAAGGGTTCTGCTGCACATGGGATGGGAAGGAAGGAGGGAATTGATGGATAGAAGCTGGGCAAGGCTGCATGAGGGATGGGAGGGAGGGAAGGATAGAACCTGGGCAAACTTCTGCTGCGCAGGGGGGATGGGAGGAAGGGAAGATGCTGAACATGTGGGGGAGAGAAAGGAAAATGGAAGAATTGGGGTGCAGGAAAGGAAGGGATAGATGATCATGTGCATACCCTGAAAATAAGACCTAGTGCTTTTTTTGGGCCCCAAATGAATATAAGACACTGTCTTATTTTCAGGGAAACATGGTACCTGCTCCTGGTTGACCTAAAAACACTTTGCACTTCATATTTAGGAAGCTGTAAGCACGGTTCACTCTAAGGTGAGCAGGAACCCTCCACCTACATTCCTGTCAGTGGGAGGTGCTGTTTCACTATTGCATTTTCAATAGTGAGGGGCAGGCAAGTGGACCCTGTCTGTCCCTAGAATTGAAAGCGCAGTATTGAAAGCATCCCCCCCCCCCACACACACACACTGGCTACATGCAGTTAGAGGACTCCTGCTCAGTTTAGAGAGAACAGTGCATAAGCGTTCCCACATTAACTCTACATTAGATAGAGAATAAGTTCAGCACGTTAATTGCCAAATGCCTTCCATGCCCACTCTCACCCATATCACATTTGCACATTAAGGGCTCCTTTTATCAAGTCGCGCTAGCGGTTTAACGCACGTAATACCACGCATTAAACCGTGGGCCGCACTAGCCGCTAACGCCTCCCTTGAGCAGGCGGTAATTTTTAGGCCAGCGCGGGGGTTAACGCGTGATAAAAAGTCACGCGCATTAACCCCGCTAGCGCGGCTTGATAAAGGAGCCCTAAATCCGATCATACAATTAATTCAACTGTGACCTTTTTTTTTTTTTTATCAATACACTATTTTAATGTTCAGTAATTTTTATTGCATTTTAAAAATAAAATATACATAACAAAAATCTTACTAAAAAATATCATCTCAACTCAGATAATACATAAATTCAAAAAAATCAACAATCAATTATCATCACAATACAAACACGATAAAGTACCTCCCAACACTCCCTCCTCCCTTCCCATCCCCCTTCCCCCCCTCAACCCATCCCATTCCCAAATATTACTAATAAATAGTTCTTCATTTTATGGTTACAAATGTAATGAGTTCACTACAAAACTACGTGTTCTGACTGATAATTGCTGTATATAAGGTTCCCAGATTATCCAAAATTATTTATTTATTTAAAGAACTTATTATCCGCTTATCTCCTAAGCGGCTTATAAGTAAATATACATTTTCCAATACATTACAAACATCAATCAGTTTTGTTTACATTGTTCAACATAAAATTGTAGTCATTTCTCAAACATTTTATTGGATTTCAGAGGGACAGCTAAAAGCTATGACGACAAAATGAGCCTTAAGTCATTTTCGAAATGGCTGTACATTGTTACACTTTTACTAGTCACCTTTCTTTTTAATTCAAATACTAATTCTTATTTCAACACAGAGCTGATATGGTAAAGTGAACACTCAGACCCACAGCTGAGGTCCGGTGAAAAAATCACGGGGCAGCTGTTAAGGAGACCATCATAGTTGTTCACCGTCTCCTCCACCAAACAAAGACTAAATAACATCAAATCAAACTAAAATAAAATAAAATAACATATTTAATCACAACTTAACTTTGAATGGTGTAGATGGTACACATAACTGCTCCGGGCTCCTCCGTTATTCTTATTGCCGACCCCCCAACCTAGGTTTCACCTACTGGCTTCTTCAGGAGGGGTACGGCACAAACACTCCATGCTGCACACAAACGCGCTGCTGACAAAACAGTTTGATTTGATGTTATTTAGTCTTTGTTTGGTGGAGGAGACTGTGAACAACTATGATGGTCTCCTTAACAGCTGCCCCGTGATTTTTTCACCGGACCTCAGCTGTGGGTCTGAGTGTTCACTTTACCATATCAGCTCTGTGTTGAAATAAGAATTAGTATTTGAATTAAAAAGAAAGGTGACTAGTAAAAGAGTTATTCATAGTATCACCTTGGATAAATAAGTTCCCTTGCTGTTGTTGAATTTGTACATTGTTACAAAAAATGTATTGCTCCGGACAGACCATTCCAAAGCGCCGGACCAGTAATTGAAAAACAAGACTTTTTAGTGGAGGCATACTTAATTTCGTTTCTTATTCTTGATTCTATACAACATGCTATTTTCTGATCTCAAAACTCTATTAGGTTATATATTTTCAAGAATATGGTCAGATAGTCTGGAAGGGTGTCATATATCCCTAGATGGATTCGTTTCAAAATCTTAAACTTACATCGGTTGCCGATGATAGATTGGCAACCAATATAATTTCTTTAAGATTTGTGTAATATTTTCATACCGTGCTGCTCCCGTTAAGACTCATGCCGCTGAATTTTGTATAATCTGTAATGCTTTTAAGCAGGTGGATGGAAGACCCAGGTAAATGTCATTACAGTAATCAAGCTTTTCTATATTTTCTATATTCCTTGGATCTTCAGATGGCTGTCAAGGTATATAACACCTGCTTTCACCTTCATCTTCATCGATCTCATCTTCAAGCCCTCATCTTCATCGATCCATTTTCATATTTTTTTCTTAATTGTCAAAAACTTTATTTATATAGTAATTCATATGTTATTGTGGTAAACTGGCCTGGTTTGGCAGGCTAGCGTGGCTTGCTAGTAACAATTAACACACAAACACCTTTCACAGAAAGAAAAACACTTTGTTTTATTGTTTGCCTCAAAGAAAATAGAATGAATTTGGCATCAGTCTGTTTTCTAAAGGCCTGTCTCTGCCTATCTCTTGGGAAAACTTGAGGGTTCCTCTTTTTCCCTCAGGGACCTCTGGAGAATAAACCCAGCCTGGGTAGAAACACCTCTCCTGTGAGTTCCACCCCTGTGCATGCTGGGACATGTAGTTCCACATTTGATTAGCACCTCCTGCTGCCCAGGGATATTTTTGCAGGGGAAGGGAAAACCCCTTAATCTATTCCATACCCTCCCCCTCAGCTCATCCTTAATAGGGTGAGCACCTGCTTTTTCCAGGGGCCCCTTCCCCAAGGGTGGAGAGTAAGGCATCCCCAGGGCACTTAGGACCTTATCCACTATTCGGAATCGCCAAGACCACCCCAGGGCCACAACCTCAACTGTTACTCTCCATGCTTCATGCATACATAAGGACACCGCAAGCAGTACCATCATGACTCCAAATGAATCCATCTCTTCTTCTTCTTGTAGTCCATAATAGTCATGGGGCTACCAGTCCTTACTTTCTGAGTTCCCTCTCTCACTGAAGAGTCTCGGGTCAACGCCTCCTATGGCTTCTGCCGTATTTGACCTTTGGCACCGTTTATACGAGTTGCGCCTAGTGGTGCCTAAGTGGTTTTAGGCACCAGTAGACGTTGAAACCTTAGACACACTGCCATATAGGCCAGGGCTTTCTTGGTCTGAATGAGTGTCCCTAAGTCACATCATGCCTAAAATCTACTCTGAATCCTTTCCTAGCCACGCCTACTTTCTGGTAGGTGCTTCAGGGTAGACGCCTACCTCAAAATGGTAGAAGCCTACCAATAGCGCTTTCAATTTTCAGTACCTATTAAGCCTAATTGAATAATTAAGTTGGGTGTCTAGATCATCTAAGCGTGCCAATTTAGGCACTTAACTTCAGATGTCTTTTATAGAATCAGGGGCTGATTTTACAAACGCCGCTTCAAGTTAGGCAGCATAGACACCTCCTGAACCAGCGCTCTAATCGTGGCTATGGAGGTGCCTAAGGTCGAAGAAGGCGTGGCTAACACCAGAAATGACCTTAAGCCCCCTCCATGGCTGTGAATCACGGCAAACATATGCGCTGGACATGTAGGCCTTCTAGACCCTGCCCTATGATTGACGTGGTCGTGATTCTGCAATCAGTGCTGGTGTGTGATTGATATGCCAGTTTTGGAGGCATCGGCCGATATTGGCACCAGGTGCAGTATCTGGCCCTCAGGGCCTGATTCTCTAACCATGCGTCCCGGTTTTAGGCGGTGGTAGGCATCCTATCACTTTCTATCAGCACATTTTCTATTAAAAACAAAACAAAACACTTGGGCGAGGAAAGGACACCTATATTGTAGGCATCTGCAGGAGTGTGTGGAGCAGTGGTTAAAGCAAGGCAAAAATGAACCAACGGAGACTGCAGTGAAGATGCGAAGCAAAAAACGAAAACAAAGTGTTTCTCAGTGCAGCGCTTTTGACAGGAAGTCTTTACGACCGTTCCATTTGAGATTTTGTTTGTTTTTATCCAATTTGGTTTTTTGATACTCTACGTACCACACATCCGGGACCCCTGAGGAAGAAGTGCTTTTCGAAACACGGGCGGGTCCTGTACACACGAGAACAATGACCAGTTTTTGGATATATTTATTTATTTATGTCATATATGTTTTTATGACGTTTATTGAATAAATTCCTGCACCTTATATATTTTTCTGCAGTTTTGTGTTTTTTGTGTTTTTTTTTGCAGTGGTTAAAGCTACAGCCTCAGCACCCTGAGGTTGTGGGTTCAAACCCACGCAGCTCCTTGTGACCCTGGGCAAGTCACTTAATCCCCCCATTGCAACATGGTACATTAGATAAGGAAAAATGCTTGAGTACCTGAATAAATTAATGTAAACCATTGTGAATTCCACTGGGAAAACAGTATAGAAAATTATATAAAAACATTTTGGATTCTAAACACTCGCAATATTTTTGCATTTTCATTTTCTATAACTTTGGGGCCCCTTTACTAAAGCTTGCATATGTGAAGTGCCACGTGGCTTATAAATATAAAATAGGAAATGCAACATTTAGCATGGGTTAATATCCATTAGCATATTCTTAGCTTTAGTAAAAAGGCCCCTTTATCCTTAATTTGAAGTTCCCATATTTTTATTTATTTGAAATATTTATAGCCAGCTCCATCCAGTTCTGGGAATATAACAAATATATACAAACATAATTGGAAAAGGTAATGAAAGTGATATCATAATAATTGGTGCTTTGAGAGCCTTACCATGGAGTCTTATAAAGAACTTAGAATTGCTTTACCTGGAAGGAGCAGTACATTTCCAGCTACAAAAATTAGCCTTTTTCGAAACTGCATAAATTCTACATCAATGCCGCTATCTTTGGATAGGGTTGGAATTTGTGGAGGACAGAACCATGCTGGTTCAAATCTCAACAAAGCCACCAGGACCTCTTCTGGTAGTCTCATGAGACTGCTGCAGGAAGTCCCAGCAGCCATTTCACCTAAGGAACCTGCAGGGGCAAGAATGACTGAGGATTCTTCTTACCTGGAAGATGCCACTAGAGCACAAGGGCATTTAAGGATAGGCCTCGGTAGGGTTACCAGATTTTACATCTGGAAAAAGAGGATGCACGACCCCACTTCATTCTGCCCCTGGCCCTTCGGGCCGAGTCTGGAATGCATTTGCATATGCACAGATGCACTCCAGACTCGGCCCTGATCTCAACAGCTTTTCAAAACCCGGAAAAGTGCCGGGTTTTGGAAAAGCAATCCGGACGCCCAAGCAGTCCTCTAAAATGAGGACATATCCAGGTAAATCTGGACGTCTGCTAACCCTAGGCCTGGGGGAAGGAGGTGGGTTGTGGTCAGGAGGACAGGTGGCCAGCCAGTTTGGGATGACCCGCCTTCTGCCGGAAGGATGTGTGGTGGCAACTATGGCTGGCCCGGGAAGACTTGCTCTTTGCATGAGTGGAGGAGGTGTCATTTTTAATTTCATTTTTGGTTTCAGCCAAAGCTAAACGGCAAATATTGGCTGTTGATTTGGTTTCAGTCGAATTGAAGAATCCTGATTTTAGTCACTCTCTATCATGCTTAACTGGCTAAGTTCTATCCAGCCATGCATGGATTTCAATGATGCTATCTGGACATGGTCCAACATTGACTAGTCGGGTATAAAGCTGCTGGTGGCCAATAAAATCACTGCTGGCTGACTATCGACCCCTAACAGTATAGTTTCTCTGATTTTTTTTGGTCTTTTGCAGAAAAAGTAAATCAAGTCCATAGGACACTCTCCCTCACCACCAACCACACATTTATTTTAATATATCTGAATCCAATCTGAATACAGACAATTGCACTTGTTCCATGATTGGGTGATAAGATTCTACACTTTGAACTGCCTAAGACAGGACAAATGCAGGATTATCAACTTGTTCAGGCATTATTAAAAGTCCCCCCCCCCCCCCCCATCCTATTAGAGCCAATAGCGCAGAGTAACTAGACAAGTTAAAAGTTCCCAAGAACTGAAAGAAATACCAGTTTGAAAAGTCATTCTGGTGGTAATTGAAGAAAATTATCTTCAATTAACTAATTGACTGACTCAGTTGCTTCTGGGCTGGAAAAGAAATTTGAGAAAAACATCAGAGAGATACTGGGTATGGACTTAGACAGCAGCTTGCTGGCAAACATGGGAGCTGGATGACCTAAGAGGGATGCGGAGTTAGAGATTGAGAAGAAGGGCTACAAGGCAGTTGCTCAATGGTAGCAACTTCTGGAAATAGTTAATGAGTGAGGTGATGGAAGTTATTAGAGACAAAAGAGAATCCTTCAGAAAGTGGAAGGATCTGACTGAAAATATTTGTAAACAGCACAAGGAATGGCAAGTCAAATATGCAAGGCGCTAATAAGGAAGGCAAAGAAAGACATTGAAAAGAAGATTGCGCTGGAAGCAAAAACACACAGTAAAAACTTTTTTTGGTATATTAAAAGCAAGAAGCCAGAAAGAGAATTGATTGGACCGCTTGGCAACCGAGGGATAAAAGGGGCTCTCAGAGAAGACAAGGCCATAGCGGAGAGATTAAATGAATTCTTGGCTTCGGTGTTCACCAAGGAAGATGTGGGGGCTTTACCAGTTCTAGAAATGGTATTCAATTCTGATGAATCAGAGAAAATCAAACATATCTCTGTAATATTGGAAGATGTAATGGGCCAATTTGACAAACTGAAAAGTAGAAAATCGCCTGGACCGGATGGTATACATTTCAGATCTGTTAGAATTGAAAAATGAACTTACAGCAATTTGTAATTTTTCTTTAAAATTCAGCATAGTACCAGAAGACTACTGGAGGGTGGCCAATGTGACACCAATTTTTAAAAGGGTTTCAGATGTGATCTGGGAAATTATAGACCGGTGAGTCTGACAGTGCAGGAAAAAATGGTAGAGACTATTATAAAAACACAAAATGATAGAACATATACATAAGCATGGATTAATGAGAGAAAGCCAACATGGATTTAGTCAAGGGAAATCTTGCCTCATCATTCTACTGCATTTCTTTGAAGGGGTGAATGAACATATGGATAAAGGTGAGCCGGCTGATATTGTGTATTTGGATTTTCAAAAGGCATTTGACAAGGTACCTCATGAAAGACTTCTGAGGAAATTAGAGACTCATGGGATAGGAGGTAATGTCCTATTATGGATTAAGAACTGGTTGAAAGACAGAAAACAGAGAGTGGGTTTAAATGGTCAATATTCTCAATGGAGAAGTGTAAATATTGGGGTTCCCCAGGGGTCTGTGCTGGGACCACTGCTTTTTAACATATTTATTAATTATTTAGAAATGGGAATAACTGGTGAGATAATTAAATCTGTGATGACACAAAGTTGTTCAAAGTTGTTAAATCATAAGAGGATTGTGAAAAATTGCAAGAGGACCTTGTGAGACTGGGAGACTGGGCTTCAAAATGGCAGATGATGTTTAATGTGAGCAAATGCAAAGTGATGCATGTAGGAAAGAGGAACCTGAACTATAGCTACGTGATGCTGGGTTCTACGTTAGGAGTCACTGCCCAGGTAAAAGATCTAGGTGTTATCGTTGAAGATAACTTAAAACCCTCAGTTCAATGTGTGGTAGCGGCTAAGAATGCAAATAAAATGTTTTGGGAGACATCCTACAGCCCGTGTTAGTGTGATTCTTCACCAGATTCTCAATCAATTAATTGCTTTATAGTTTTTGGCCTTGTGGTTGCTCAGGAAGCCCCAAAGCACTGCAACAAAGCTTTTCCAAGCTGCTTTCTCCTTCCTACTTAGCTTCCTGGGAAATTTGCTGCACTCCAGGATCTTCTTTTTCTGTGGTCCGACGAAGACACCAGCTTTGACCTTAGCCTCAGACAGATTAGGGAAGATGTCTTGAAAGTACTTGAAGGCTGCCACCTCCTTATCTAGAGCTCTGACAAATTGTTTCATTAGGACCAATTTGATGCGCAGTGGTAGCATCAGCACCTTCTTTGGGTCCACCAGTTGTTCCCATTTGATGTTGTTTCTCCCCACAGAGAACTCGGTCTGCTGTAGCCAGCCCCACCTTTGGTAGTGCGCCTTTGTATCCCTGCAGTCCGAAAGGCAGAGATAGCAGAGAAACTTGGTAAAATCGCCTTGGAGACCCATTAGGAATACCACCATTCTGAAGCCTCCAATGACTGCCCAGCCATGCTCATCATACTTCAAGGTGCCAAGTAAGCTCTTCGTGCTATTATAATCCTCTTTGAGGTGAACTGAGTGAGTCAGTGGAAGAGACAGGTACTAGTTTCTGTTACGGAGCAGCACATCTTTGATGCTCCTGGATGAGATGTCGATGAAGGGATGCCACTCTTTCGGTTTACAGGTGATTCCAATTGCTTTAGACAGACTGGTCACATTGTTGCAAAAGCAGAGCCCATCTCGATGGCTGAAGAAGGTGGAAAAAGCTTGGTGACGCTTCCTCTGATCTGTGACTTGCACACTTTCATCCAACAAGTTCCACTACCTGAGCCTAGAAGTCTTGGTCTCACCAAGCTCAGCATTGTACTTGGTGAGACTAAGATCTTACTGGGTCAGACCAATGTTCTATCTAGCCCAGTAGCCCATCTGCAAAGTGGCCGATCCAGGTCATTAGAACGTGGCAAACCCCCAAAAGTAGCAACATTCCATGCTACAGAACCAGGGCAAGCAGCGACCACCCCCATGTCTGTCTAAATAACAGACTATGGACTTTTACTCCAGGAACTTGTCCAAACCTTTCTTTAAACCAGCTACGCTATCCGCTCTTACCACATCCTCTGGCAACGTGTTCCAGAGCTTAACTATTCTTTGAGTGAAAAAACAATTCCTCCAATTGGTTTTAAAAGTATTTCTTTGTAACTTCATCGAGTGTCCCCTAGTCTTTGTAATTACTGACGGAGTAAAAAAATCGATCCACTTGTACCCATTCTGCACCACTCCGGATTTTGTAGACTTCAATCATATCTCCCCTCAGCCGTCTCTTTTCCAAGCTGAAGAGCTCTAATCATTTTAGTCTTTCCTCATACAAAGGAGTTCCATCCCCTTTATCTCGGTCGTTTTTCTTTGAACCTTTCCTAGTTCTGCTATCTCTTTCTTGGAATAAAGCGACAGAATTGAATGCAATACTCAAGGTGAGGTCGCACTACGAAGTGATAGAGGCATTATAGAAAATACTCTGGTGCTCAATGTCCTTTATTGTATAACAATACTCAACATGATCGTGTTTCTGGAACTTTTCAAGTTTTTGGGAAGTTTGCATCTCCTGTTTTTTATGGATAGAGGCATTATAACATTCTTAGTCTTCCTAACCAACCCTTTTTTTTAATAATTCCTAGCATCTAGTTTTCTTTTTTGCTACCACCTCACACTGAGTGAAAGGTTTCATCGTATTGTCTACGATGACACCCAGATCCTTTTCTTGGGCGCTGACCTCCAAGGTGGACCCTAGCCTCCAGCAACTATGATTTGGGTTATTCTTCCCAATGTGCATCACTTTGCATTTGTCCACTTTAAATTTCATCTGCCATTTGGATGCCCAGTCTTCTAATTTCCTAAGGACTGTTTCCGTTGTTTGTGGTCACCGAAAGATCCAAGATTTACTCAATTAAGTTGCAGAATGACAGGCTGCCATACGATAAAGAAAAAAGGTATAGGCATTTTTTTTTTTTAAAAAAAGGGTTTTACTAAATCGGAATGTAAGAGGCCTGAATTTATGACCTGCATCTTCATTAAACAGGAAAATGACTCACATATCATAAAGCATATTAAAGAAGGGATTCTGCAAAGCCAAACAAGAAGATTATTTAAAGCATTAAAGGGTAAACGGTTACATTAGGCAGACAATAATCATACCACAGACCTAGAAAATGCTGCAGTCTGGCACTTTTATAGCTACACTATGGATTTTTAACTGCCTAATACATGCATTAATATTCATAGTTATTAAATGTGCATTCAAGTCATTACATGTGTACATTCTCTGCCGGCTGGCAGTGTAGCACAGTGGTTAGAGCACAGAGCTTTGGTCAGACCAGGGATCTCCAGATTCACCTGTCTTGTGACCTTTACAAAAGCACAAGTATTGATTAAGATTTAATAATGTATTGATTATGGTTTAATAATGTCTATAGTTTAAAACCATCCTAGGAAAAGTAAACTCTCCCCCTCTTTTACAAAGGTACGCTAAGCTTTTTAACGCGCGTTAAATATTACCGCACACTAAACATGCGCTAAATGCTAATGCACGCTTGTTATCCTATGGACACATTAGCGCATGCGTTGATTTAGCATGCGCTAAAACGCTTAGCGCGCCTTTGTATAAGAGGGCCTCTGTATTGTAACACCTTTACAGAAGCTCATGTATTGTAACGCCATTACAAAGCTCATATAAAGCACTCTGAATTGACTCCCCCAGTCATTAGCAGCGGCACAGAAGCTTTCAATCTATATATATAAAATCGGAGGTATGTATGTGTGTATGTATGTATGTGTGTATGTGCCGCGATCACGCAAAAACGGCTTGACCGATTTGAACGAAACTTGGTATGCAGATCCCTCACTACCTGGGATGATATGTTCTGGGGGTCTCGCGGCCCACCTGCACACGTGGGCGGAGCTACAAACATATAATCAGATTTCACCCATTCATGTCAATGGAAAAAATGTAAAAAGCTGCCATTCTCACAGTAATTCACAAACGGCTTGACCGATTTCAACGAAACTTGGTATGCAGATCCCTCACTACCTGTGGTGATATGTTCTGGGGGTCTCGCGGCCCACCTGCACACGTGGGCGGAGCTACAAACAGAAAATCAGATTTCACCCATTCATGTCAATGGAAAAAATGTAAAAAGCTGCCATTCTCACAGTAATTCAAAAACGGCTTGACCGATTTGAACGAAACTTGGTATGCAGATCCCTCACTACCTGGGGTGATATGTTCTGGGGGTCTCGCGGCCCTCCTGCACACGTGGGCGGAGCTACAAACAGAAAATCAGATTTCACCCATTCATGTCAATGGAAAAAATGTAAAAAGCTGCCATTCTCACAGTAAATCAAAAACGGCTTGACCGATTTGAACGAAACTTGGTATGCAGATCCCTCACTACCTGGGGTGATATGTTCTGGGGGTCTCGCGGCCCACCTGCACACATGGGCGGAGCTACAAACAGAAAATCAGATTTCACCCATTCATGTCAATGGAAAAAATGTAAAAAGCTGCCATTCTCACTGTAATTCAAAAACGGCTTGACCGATTTGAACGAAACTTGGTATGCAGATCCCTCACTACCTGGGATGATATGTTCTGGGGGTCTCGCGGCCCACCTGCACACGTGGGCGGAGCTACAAACATATAATCAGATTTCACCCATTCATGTCAATGGAAAAAATGTAAAAAGCTGCCATTCTCACAGTAATTCACAAACGGCTTGACCGATTTCAACGAAACTTGGTATGCAGATCCCTCACTACCTGTGGTGATATGTTCTGGGGGTCTCGCGGCCCACCTGCACACGTGGGCGGAGCTACAAACAGAAAATCAGATTTCACCCATTCATGTCAATGGAAAAAATGTAAAAAGCTGCCATTCTCACAGTAAATCAAAAACGGCTTGACCGATTTGAACGAAACTTGGTATGCAGATCCCTCACTACCTGGGGTGATATGTTCTGGGGGTCTCGCGGCCCACCTGCACACATGGGCGGAGCTACAAACAGAAAATCAGATTTCACCCATTCATGTCAATGGAAAAAATGTAAAAAGCTGCCATTCTCACTGTAATTCAAAAACGGCTTGACCGGTTTGAACGAAACTTGGTATGCAGATCCCTCACTACCTGGGATGATATGTTCTGGGGGTCTCGCGGCCCACCTGCACACGTGGGCGGAGCTACAAACATATAATCAGATTTCACCCATTCATGTCAATGGAAAAAATGTAAAAAGCTGCCATTCTCACAGTAATTCACAAACGGCTTGACCGATTTGAACGAAACTTGGTATGCAGATCCCTCACTACCTGGGGTGATATGTTCTGGGGGTCTAGTGGCCCACCTGCACACGTGGGCGGAGCTACAAACAGAAAATCAGATTTCACCCATTCATGTCAATGGAAAAAATGTAAAAAGCTGCCATTCTCACAGTAATTCAAAAACGGCTTGACCAATTTTAACGAAACTTGGTATGCAGATCCCTCACTACCTGGGGTGATATGTTCTGGGGGTCTCGCGGCCCTCCTGCACACATGGGCGGAGCTACAAACAGAAAATCAGATTTCACCCATTCATGTCAATGGAAAAATTGTAAACAGCTGCCATTCTCACTGTGACCAATTGGACGAAACTTGGTATGCAGATCCCTCACTACCTGGGGTGATATGTTCTGGGGGTCTCACGGCCCACAACTCTATTTTGCTTGCTCAAGGGTGGGTTCACCCAAGAATTTATATGTTCTTGCTCCAGGAGGTGAAACTAAAATTGTTGTTTATAATCACATTTTGCGTTAGTTGTATTGTATTCATTTTGTCAAATATTTCACTTTATAATTTGAATATTGTACTTTTTATTAAGCTGTAAAAAAATACTTTCATTCACCACTATAAAGTATCTTTATTTGAATCCATTTACAGTGTTATTGCTATAATTAAATACCCGTGCAACGCCGGGGCATCAGCTAGTGAAAAATAAAACTGCACATTACTCCCTTTTTATATATATTCCTCAAAAAGCGCAGTGTGAGCCCATGTTCTGTTCCACAATCTGGCTGCACAAAAAGCGTGTTCTGGCTTTCGTGACCCTGCAGTAGGCAGCGCACAGCTCTGAAGTGCTGCGAGGTAATTAATAGCTCTTTTTCCTACATTTTAATGTGCTGTGTGCTAATGTCACATGGGTATAATATCAGTGCAAAACCCCTTTTCGCACGGCGGCCATTAACAATCAGGTATGTGCTGCAGCCCTCCCTCCCCCTTTATTTTGAGCTCGCTTGTGC